>NC_143415.1:4462500-5062500 GCF_059467195.1 Physcomitrium patens
TAACTCTAGTGGAGGTTTTAAGGTTGAGATACTTTAATTCACTTGTCAAAATCAGTATGAGATGAGAATGACATGAATGTTATGGTTTTCTCCTTACGAAGACAAAAATTGCATTATTGATAAAAAGCGGTGAGAGGTTATTTGCGAAAGTGAATTCAAATTGCTTACTTTACTCTTCATCTGCAGTATTGAGTTTGATCGGGATGATGAATTCTTTGCGACAGCGGGTGTATCTCGGCGCATCAAAATATTCGACTTTGCAACGGTATTTTAGAGTGAATTACTTTTACTTTCTTCATGTATATTTGTTTCTGGTCACTAACACTTAGTATAACGATTGAGTTAACACTGGGATGATTTGGATGGAACAGGTTATAAATGAGTTAACAGATGTTCATTGTCCAGTGGTGGAGATACCCACACGATCTAAAATGAGCTGCTTAAGCTGGAACAAGTGCCTGAAACCTCTTATAGCCAGCAGCGATTACGAAGGCATTGTTACAGTATGGGATGTAAATACAAGGCAGGTATGGGAAGAACAGGGTCTTTGATACGAATGTATCTTAGTTTATGTTGCTAGTAATGTGTAATTTTTTGTGTCCTGAACTTGGATTGGAATAGGGTATTGATTGACTGAATATGCGTTGTACATGCAAAACTACTTCGATACAAGATGAGGGGGAGCAATCCTAGAGAAAAATTAGTACGTGAGTAAGGTTTACTTGTGTTACTTATGTTATCTTCCTAAGTAATTTGTTTCGTGCAGAGTGTGATGGAATATGAGGAACATGAAAAGCGTGCTTGGAGCATCGATTTTTCTCGTACAGATCCATCAATGCTGGTTTCTGGAAGTGACGATGGAAAGGTGCAGCCTTAGTTAAGCCCTTAGCTGTGATGAACCATAGAGGTTTAATGCTGTAGTATACTTTATAAACTTTTGGGCTGGTTACCGACTCTGCAATAATGGGATTACTGCGTTGACACATTGCAGATGAAGGTGTGGTGTACAAGGCAAGAGAGTAGCGCACTCAGCTTGGATATGAAGGCCAACATTTGCTGCGTCAAGTATAACCCTGGCTCCAGTAACCACATTGCAGTAAGTGTTGGTTATGATTTGTAATATATATAAACCATTGCTTGTGCTCTCTCGCGCTCTCTCTCTCTCTCTCTCGCTCTCTATCTTCATTATTTATGAGATGTTCGAAGTCTTTATGTGTAGTGATTCTAATTCTGTCAAACTCTTGATTGACAGGTCGGCTCCGCTGACCACCAAATTCATTATTTCGATTTACGGAACGTAAGGAAACCACTTAATGTATTCAAGGGACATCGAAAGGCCGTGTCTTATGTAAAGTTTATATCACCAACTGAGTTAGCTTCGGCATCTACAGACAGTACACTTCGACTTTGGGATGTTCAGAGGGATAGTTCGGTATGTGATACTGGTTTTCTTCATTTAAATCCCTTAGAGCAGTATTTTTGTTTGATTTACTCACAACCATGTGGCTGCACGCCGAATGATGCGAAAAGTTTCTGCAAAGTGAATATTCACTGAGTATTTTCAGTACCTGAAGTCGATGCGGTGTTTTTTGCCGCAGATACGGACTCTTAGAGGACATACAAACGAGAAGAACTTCGTGGGGCTGACCGTCAATAACGAATATATTGCTTGCGGCAGTGAATCAAATGAGGTTGTCGTGTATCATAAGGTAATATGCTGGCTTTACTTACACTTCAGTTGCCTTGATTGTAGCATCTTTGGTCAGAATATCCATCAATTTATCAACCTGCTTTTTTTTGAGCATACATGTACCTCTTTCTGCGCATTGAACCTGCTCTCTTTCATTATTAGGTTTCACGATTCTGAGACCGTTTTTTTTGCATTTTGGCAGGCAATTCCGAGACCAGCTGCATGCCATGGATTTGGATCCCAGAATCCTGAAGGTAGCGATGATGATGGTTCACACTTTATTAGTGCAGTGTGTTGGAAGAGTGAAGGTCCAACAATGTTAGCTGCTAACTCGCAAGGCACTGTTAAAGTTCTCGTGTTGGCTCCTTGAATCCCAGAATTTGTCCTGTGTGACTGGCTATTCGCTCTCTCATTTCACTGTCCAATGCACAAATTTTGCGGATTTTAAGTTTTTGAAAAACATCATTACCCTTGAATGGCATTAGATAGCTCAAACTTTAAACATGTGTTATAAAGGAGTTCAATAGTACTTAGTTTTTTCCATACTGTAATTGTTATATTAGATTTATAATTGGAGCTACTGGTTCCAAAGTATGAAATAGTATCATAATTCTGAATCAATTTATACTTGGAGCCGGAAACTGGAAAACTCCCCTTGCTTAGCATTTTTTTAGAATGTACGCAGAGCTACCTCTGCTCAAACCTCGTAAAGTGGATCACAACTGGGCAAATGATAAGTCGCGTTGCAAAAGGCACTGTTTCCGTTTGTTCGATTACCCGGTGATTTACAACCGATATAATACACTGGCAGCAGGAAAATAGCTTACTACGAGGGGAGGCCTTAGCCTGGAAACGTAAAAGCTTGCTCTAGACGCCGCTCTCAACCCAGCCGAGCATCTGAACCATTTCAGGAGACGCTTGGAAATACGCCGCTCCTTGTGCAGCTCCCCAGGAGTGATACCAGTGGAGATTGGCCGCTGATCACCGGCCATCAATGCTAACTCCAAAGCCTAGAGTTCTCACTCACAGAAAACCTTCAAGGATGGAAGACTTAAGAGAGAGAACCCAGAGAACAAAGCTACAAGCTTCAGATTGCCACATGTTGCAAACTTATTACTGTGCAAGTGGAACCAATCGAGCGACAAAGATGAACAACGTTGCGAGAAGAGAACCACGTAATTGAGACTCATGTACAGACCTTCATTCCAGCTTGCACAGAATACCAGTGAAGACGTTGAATTCGGCACAAGGGGCTATTCTAGGATGGGCTGTCATAGCAACCGAGAATTCACAATAGCACAATTAGTGAATTACTTGAGCTCCTTGGGCTTCACATCCTAGAAGATGCGGCGATTGGGAACCCAACAGTCGTTGCAAAGGTTTGCATCCTATTCAGTTTGTTTACCAATGAAATACTAGCACAGTTTTGTATGGGATTCCACACATGATCCATGCTCAACAGAAGAACTTTCATCACGATTTCTAGAATATTATGCGATGATCTTACGAAATTTAATTAAATGTGTAGATTTATTATTTAATTTATTTTTTTCAAATGTGACATTTTTTTCAAATTTTTATTCTATATATATTTTTATAAAATAAATGAGGGGCACTTTAGAGGACAAGGTGAGGGTTTATTATTTGTAGATGTTTTGAATTCAAGAAGCCTCTTTGAGTTGGTTTTGTACAAAGAAAAATAAGTCCAAAAGCCATTAGAGGAAAAAAGGAGGTAGAATGCACTTTTTTCCAACATGGCATGGACACTGCTATCTGTTGGAAATTTCTATTGAATTCATCTCAAAAAGGTGGTTAAAAAGAAATTGAGAAACCATGTCAAAAAATGCATAAATAACCACTATAAAATTAAAAAATCAAGTTTTATTTTTTATTTTTTATTTTTTTTATACTTCTCATAATTGTTTGAATCAAGAGATAGGTTGACATATTTAAACTTGTAATAAAAAAAAGGATGATTTTGTCTATTTCATAACCTCTTCTCACTTTACATTATATCCAAAAAGAATAAGGTTTCCAAAGGATTGAATATTTTTTCTATTTTTAAAAAATTAAATAGCATAGTCCAACAAAACATAGCAATATCAATCAGAAATGAAAAAAATAATGCCACTTCAAAAAATTCAACACTGAAAAATATCAAGTCACATTATTATTACTGGTCAACACTACATGTGGCAACCCAAATTTTTTTACCAATGTTTCCAAATCATTCTTTAAAAGTCTTCATAAACATGCATTTTATCAATCTTTTATGTAAACACTACAAGCCATCAACCCAATTTTGAACCCCATTTTGAAGTCCCATTTATCCACTTCAACGGAAGTGCATGACAGTAACTCCCGTCCCTTGGAAGTCGAAGCTCTCATCGAGCACTGTGGTACCCAAAATAAGTAAAATTGTGCAACGGTCGATCTCAAACAATGGAACATGAGCTTGACCATGTTTCCAATTCACACACCATCAATGGCAAGGTGACTGATTAGTTCAGATAACAGCCATCAAAAGCTGAGAAGATCCCGAGTGGTAAAGTCTTTGAAGGGCTGCAACAACGTTGGTTACTGATAATGATATGAAGTATTGAAGGTGGATGATGCTCCATTTGGATCTCAATCCGTTTCAGGAGTCTCTGAGTTACGAGAGCACATCTTGAGTTGCCAACCCAACGATTAGCATTCTGTCGACTTCCGGTTCTGACATCCTCAATCTGGTCACAACCAAAGACAATGCATGTGTGAGCTCAGAATCTACTCAACACAATCATCTCAAGAGTTGGAACATAAGAAGCCTTAGAGAAAGGAATCAGCACTGCCTTGAAGTTGGACTAGCAGTTACCTTGTCTTCTTGAGCTTGCGCTCTCAGTTTCTTCAGTGATTCTGTCCAGCGTGCTACCTGTTATTTGCACCGCCTATTCATGCCCAAAACCAGGTATTGAGTTCTGAACAACTGGGGAGCCCCTGGCCATGTCAAAGTAATGACAGCTTCCTTGGGCTCCTGCCGATGTTACTAAGTATTTCGAATTGGAGTATTTTAGGTTTTTGGAGTGGCAGAGGCTTGTTTCATTGCCAGATGTGGTTCGTGCACTTCGTGCACTTGAGATGTGTGGTGCTAGTGAGAATATTGGCGGATTTTGCCGTGGACAGAAGTTAGGGTTTCACCTTGACAGGCTTCGTTTGTGTACTAATCTGTCCAGCATGCATGTCGCGCTGGTCTTCTTCCAAGTTTTTGAAGAGATTGCGCCGTGAGTCATCTGCACTCCTGCTGGTAGCGCATGCGCGCTGAGCCGTCTTCTGATCTTCCTCCTCTTCCTTCGTCAAGGCTTTCTGTAGAACCAATCAGCATCTCTTGAACAGTGAGTCAGGTTCATGGCACTCTCTGCCCCGAAATTGGATTTAGGGTTTGATTTTGCAATGCAGGGGAGATTCTAAACCTGGATACGTTTTCTTCGATTGTCCTCCTTTTGGATGAGTTTCAGCAACCACTCCTCCTCTGCCTTCCTCTGCTTGGCCAGCCTCGCTCTTTGCTCCTCCTCTACCTTCCGGAAGGCCTGCTTACTGGTGGGTCCATTAGGCACCACTTTTTTTACCTCAGCCTCCTTGCTTGCAACCCCATTTGCCACTGCCCTCTTCACCTCGATCTCTCTGATCGTTGCACCAGTCCCTTTCTTGTCTGCCATCTATGGTCCAATATGCTCAAGTCAATGTGATGTTCCCCTTCAACGTTTGCCTCCGCGGCATATTTCCTGCTCACTTTCTGCTCATTCCCATAATGCATACAGCCCACGAAATGAGGTGGAAAGAATAAGAGAATCAGAAAACCGTAGAGAATGAAGGTAGGCCTAAGTTTTCTTTCTTTATTTCTTTATTTTCACTTACTTAATTTGAAAACAAAGTTCAATTCCTGTTTTCCCGATTCTACGCACCCAATAATACCAAGCACCAGAAGATTGGTGCAACATACGCTTTTGGTGACTTGGCGTTGTGGAGATGGCGAAGGATGGGATTGGCATGAGCGGCAGGTAGTGAAAAATTCCCCACATATCACATCAAATTCTGTTTGAGACCCACTGAATACTATTTGGGGCTGAACAGGTAGGACGGTTCAGATCTTCCATGCTTCATCACAATCGGGCGCTCAACCCACCCAGGCTCTCTCTCTCACTTTTCTCACTTACCCACCTTGGAAGGGGCTCCTGCTCTTGGCTACATGGTGAATAGCACCAGGCCCATCTGTGAAACCAACCCACTTGCGGACACCAAATGGCACGCTAGAGGCAGACAAATGTGTCAAAAGAGAGCATCAAATGTGTTATTGTCTGTTGTCCAAAAGTTTGTCGAAGACAAAAACGTGCTCTTCTTGTGACATAGAAGACTTTAAAATAATGTCGAAATACTGTAAACCATGTCATCCCCTGAACCAACCCATAGACCTTACTTAAACCACCCTTGCGCAAAACCACCCGTTTTTCTTGTGAAAGATTTTAAATACACTCCAAATACATTCCAAACCCACCTATGATCAACAAACTTTATAAGGATGAAAGGTGCAGTTTAGTGTGATTTAGCATTTATGTCCAAATGTTACTTAGATTTAATTGACATTACCATGGTTCACAACAACATTCATGGCTAAAGTAGATTATTTGTTAGATTGATACTTGGTAATTTTTAAATATTCACTTTAAAGACAATATTATGATATTTATAAAAATAAATTTTATTATGTCAAAGTATCATAGATATATTTATTTCAATATTTATTTAGGTAATCTAAATAGGTAGAAATATATAGAACTAGATAAATTTGATACTAAATTGCACCTTTCATTCTTATAAAGTTTGTTGATCATAGGTGGGTTTGGAATGTATTTGGAGTGTATTTAAAATCTTTCACAAGAAAAACGGGTGGTTTTGCGCAAGGGTGGTTTAAGTAAGGTCTATGGGTTGGTTCAAGGGGATGACATGGTTTATAATATCTTGTAAAGAAGCATCATAGATTTTCTTTTATATGTGTTTATAGGTGTTTGATAGGTTGAAAATTTAATCAACAAGTCAACCAAATGTTGCTTATGTTGGCCACTTATAGTACAAGTTGGATATGTAGTACACATAGAAGGAACTTGCTTTAGAAATTAGACATGTGTCTTACAAGTTGAATACATGGAGGTCACATAGAACATTGCCACATAGCTTCTAGTTAGATAATATATATAGAAGCCATAGTAAGACCTTCCTTATTCTTATCAATTCCTTTCTTGCTTCAAGTCTAGTTTCAAGAGTCTTTAGTTTTTTAGTCCTTGACAATAACTATTATAGTTTTTTTTTTTTTTTTTTTTTTTTTTTTTTAAATGTATACACTTTATTGTGTAAAATAACACAAGAATAGTAATCACTAATTAATCTTACAAAAACTTATATTTATTTGATTTAAGATGAATCATTTTAAAATGCTTCATCATATAATTCAAACTTATTTCATATTAGGATTAAATAAGAAAAACTACTTCTAAAGTCAACCACAAAAAATTAATTCAATAGCAAATGTATCTACAAACGAAGAATTTGAGCAATTCCAAATGTTTTTTATATATTAATTTACTAGAATTTTCCAAAGACAATGAATTCAAGTAATGATACATTACCTCTATACAATTTATCACATAAATATTAAAAATACTAAATAAAGATTATAACTATAGTGTTTATGCAACATTCCAATCTAAAAAATTGACATTGTCCAAAATTCTTATTTATCACTTACAATATAATTCTTTTTTTTTTATTTTTAAATCTTATAATATATATTTAAAAATAAAACTTATTTATGATTCCAAAGATGACATTTATCTACAATATTGGATTTGAAATGTATACACAACACATCAAAAACCACCTATACAACCACAATACTACAATTGTATAAAATTGAGAATTTGGGCAACAAAAAAGACCTTGGGTGGAGCAGATAAATATTTTTTCTCACTACATTTCTAGGACTTCTTTACAAAACAGAACTGGACAGTGCTAGGATTGGTATGTGAATCATGCAAATATTGTTCTGATTAGAATCAAAGAATAAACGACGTTAACTGAAGGAGCAGAAAGGAGCACTATACCAAGAAGATGGAATAGTTATAATCTTGTAACTTAAGATTTGAAACCCTTGGACTGCACGTAAACCAGCAAAGAAAGTTACTGTCTTTCAAAATGGAAAAGAATGTTGGTTATCTTGAGACATAAGGGCAGCAGCAGAACCATTTCTTGCGGTTAAAATAAACTTCTGGGTTAACGATTCTGGTGGTTGGTAGTAAAAATCAAAAAGTATTTGCGTAGCTGCAAATAATAGTTCATCTGGTGATGTTGGCGTGTGTGTGTGTGTATATCTGTAGTAGAGAGAGAGAGAGGAAGATAGATATTAACTGCCGACATGTTCATTTCAGAATTTAGGCAGCACAGAACTTGGTCAGTGCAGAATTTTACCACTCACTGCACTAAGAGAGGTCATTTAAATGTGCATCTTAGTATGTTGAATTGTAAATTGTCGATCCATTTCAGAAAAAAATGATTCATTACCTTCCACACGAGGGTGTTCCCTCAGAATTTGTCTTACGGGCTTGGCTTGAGGAAGCTTTTCAACAAAACTGAGAAAGGTGATACGGCAGAAGGAGTCCATCTCACTCAGAGTGTACTTTCAGGGGTGTAAACGTGCATGCAGACTTTATTCAGAAATTAAAAGAAATCTGCTGCCAATGAGCATGACCTACTATCCCACTTCTACTCCTGCAGTTGGTGCATCCGGCTTATGCAAGCACTAACTGTTATGAAGCAAATTTCGCTTCAATCCTCCAGATAGCAACACACTAACTACATTTCCGTGACAACCAGACAGCTTCTAAACACTTTCCACCAATGTTGATGCCCGTCCGTCCTCTGCTGCTTCCAGTCAACTCAGTTTGAGCTATACAATAAAACATGACTGCGTTGAAACATCGGCACAGAGTTAACGCCATGCGAAATTAAGAGTAACGGAAAACAATAATAAACAAATGAAAAGTAACACAAATAAAAAACATGAATAGTGAAGAGGAAGAAGAATGGACCTTTTGAAAATAGGCTTGCCTAATGGTTTTGATCAACAGTTGTACTCTGTGGTTTTGCGTCTGGATTGATGGGTTTATCAAATCCTGGCATCAACTTACTGCCCTGCGGTAATCACAAGGTTTGTTGTCTAGTAAATGCCGAGTCAATTTGGCAGCATTACATTGCCTACTCAAATACGTAATATGACCAAACGTTTCTAATGAGTGCAGGCAACATAGATACGAGGAATCATAAAACATAATTACGTAATCATTTGTCAAACTTCTTCATCGGAGTCTGCAACACTTTGCCATAATCAACAATGGCAAAAGTGTACAGTGAAGAAACACTGAATCATGTGATATTTGAACCTTAGACAGGCAGTGATCTCACAGGAAAAAATAGCAAATGCACTGTCATGTTCTTTTGAAGTTAATTTTAATCATAGTTTGTTCACCTATAAAAAATACTTAGCTTATAATCACATGTGAGAGAGGTTATAAGTAACCATGACATAAATATGAGAAGCCAGGTCAGCAACATGCATCAGTGCACCAGCTACACATTCTGTTCTAGGAGATAAACTGGAAGAAAGACCACTTAGGTTCCAGCAGCTCAAGCCAGTGTAAAATGGACAGAATTGACGACAACATCTAATTACATAAAGTTCAAATTCTAAACCCACCTGAAGGCCTTCAGGCTCCTCCGATACCTCGGCCACTTTCTTCTTTGTAATCTCCTTAGGCTCCGCGATATGTATATCACCGGCACGTCTGTCGTCAGGGGCATTCCCTCGCGTTGCAGGGTCATTTTCAGCGCCTTTTACCGGCCCCACTCCCCGAGCTGCGTCCACATTGCTGTATCTCACAGCGCCTACGGCTTGCCTCGGCATTAAAGAAAAAACTCTGCCCCAGGTTGTGCAAACTCTAATTACGACCCCTGCCATAGCTGCAAAGCCCTAAAACTCCAATTGAAGCGTATCTGCACTCACCGAACAGCACACCAACCTCAAAATCTCACCATTTCATCCAACATAGTCTCATAAGGATTCTTCCTCTACATCAATCTTGGTCAAGAATCACAGTCATATTTCCCCGCACAATGCCATCTGCATAAAAGCTATTCCACATCCAAGATACAAGACACTGCGCTGCTCGCGAAGTGGATAGATCCATAACCGCGAAAGCAATTTCTGCCACGGAAATCCACCCACAGCATGCACAAAAGAACGTGCTCAAATTCACCACATACCGCTGGTCACCACACACACCCAGCTCCGACTAGCTCAACTTGCAGATGAGAAAACCGACTTGTAAGTCTGCGAAACGCCGAGATTTGTTCCGAAATTGTGCGCGATGCGATTAGGAAGGCGTGGTGTGAAACTCAACTGCTAGAAAAGTGGAAGAGGATTCAGGGCAGGAACGTTGATTGAATGGGCAGAGACGGAGAGACTTCAGAAAGTGGTCCCGGAGAACGGCACCGACGAAAAGCGGCGACACTTGGCGAGTGAGTTGTCACCCACGTGGACTACGCCAAGTGGCGGTAGGACAAGAGCTTCAGCTGAGGTGGCAAGCGTGGAGGAACCTCGTGCCGTTAAGAACAGCCACGTGTGAACCTCTATTTCTCACACTGAATTAGTAGTATATGGTTAAGCTTGTACACAATTCTTTCTTCATTATATTATGAGAAATTCAATATCATGCATCCATATTTGCCTTTGGGTTGAGTATTTTGGAATAGGTTTATTTCAAAATAAAGATATATATATATATATTGAGTGTTGTCACTTCCATGTCATATCACACAGTTAGAATGCATTGTTTTTTTGGAAAGTAGATATAAATTTTTTTAGTCTGATGCCTGATTCACCCTTGCACAGGGTTTACTCCTGCTGTTCCAAAAGAATCAAAATAAAATAAAAACAGGAGACTCTATTAACTCAATTTATTAAAAAAAGAAAAAACAGACTGTGTGTGTGTGTGTGAATATATATAAACATATAAAAGGATTACCAAATAGAACGGAGGACACAATTCTGTTATTATATAGATATATGCACATGATTGCCTTGATTGCAAACCTTAAATATGGATTTTATTTATTGAAGTTGCGTGAGTTGCTTTTGAAACTCCAATCGGTTTGGTCCCTGTGTTATGTAGAATAAACATTTCAAAATGTTATGGTCGCGTACATACATATATACATACAATGAAAGTTTATGATGATAATATTTCAGAATTCTTCAAGATTCAAAAATGTTAGTTGAATGGTTGTATTATTTGTGATAAATAAGGATAACTGTAAGCATTCTCTTTCCAACATTAACGAGTAATTTTTTGTAGTGACGTATTGTAAAACATTTGAATTACCAAGATTAACAGTGCAGGACAGCCAGCCTGGAATTCCTAAATTTATATATATCTTTTAACAGCTTCTGCTATGGCAAACATCATCAATTTTGAAAAATTTAAACAATCCAAACAATAGTATGTGTTGGAATTTATTTCCTTGTATAAACATTCCATGGTTTTTACAGCATAATCAAAGTTTTAAAAATATCCAAGTACCCTTAGATAGATGATTTAAATTAATCCATGGAATATCTACATGTCGACTGGCTGTTAATTAAAAATATAAGTGGATGATCATTCAAGCACAAACATGCTATTTAAGTCATAATTTTTTATCACATGTTTTGAATTTTGAGTTGTTGTTTCAAATAATTCAAATTTAAACTTTACATTGAAGAAAGAAAGAAAGAAAGAAGTCATAACACGGGTTAATTTGGTTGTGTGTGACTCGAAAGACCTGACAATTAAGGCTTATAATCAGTATATCTCTATCCACTTGTACACGTCAATTAATGAAAAATAGGTTGAATAAATTCAGAAAAAAACAACTAGGAATATGCATGTGTGTGAAATGAAGTATATGAAGAAGTAAGAAAAGTCAACTTCATTGGTTCTCGAGTTTTCAGTTTTAAATGATGTAGCATTTCAATTAGAATGAATAAATAAATAAATAATTGAATCTTAGATGATACATGTAATCTTAGAAATGTGACCATTTTTAACACATCCAGTAATACTTGTTTACTGCATTCATAAACTTCAAACATAATAAGATTGTTTTTTAAAAGCATAAATTAAATTAAACTTTAAACATGCTACAATAACACTTGGATATAAATATATATATATATATATATACTTATTTTCCAAATCTATTTCTCCTTCTCTTGATGGATATGGTACTGCAACATATTGAACGGGTCAGAATGATTTTGATCTTCAAGAAAGTAAGAATCATTGTGGAGAAAATGTTATGTAATTTCAATATTAAATTTGAAAGATGGGCATTCCAATTGCAAGCCAAACCAGTGTTGTGGTGTCTTAATATGGTTGAGCCTCTTTATCTCTGGATTGTGACAGTAATGAATTTGACACATGACGATTTTAAAGGGCAATTCCTGAATCTGAGTTAATTACCAAGTGGAAATTCTGAGATATAAAGTTTATCTAGACTTGGGTCAGTTGCAGCAGGTCCAATGAATCGAAGAGCTAACTTCATTTAAATTTTCAACACTAACAAGGAGTCAACTGGATATTGGTGGTAGTGCTACGATCCTTTTCAAATTTCGTATGCTTTTCCGACTGGGTGTAGCCGGTCTTCCTGTTCGGCTGTGGTCGTGCTAAGTTGAGGGGGGGGGGGGGTTTGAGGTCAAGCTAAAGCGCATGCAATCCCTCGGAGGTCTGCTTGCCTTTGACCGATCGCTGAGCCCACAAACAACGATCGCATCGGAGCCTCATTGTTTCGTTTTTTCTGTTAGTGATCATCGTCGGTTGAGAATCATTATGGGAGCATAAAGTATTTTTGGTTATTTACTTGTTTTTATCGATTTCTTTAGTGCAAATGCGCGCCAGGATCCACGTGCTCGTGAGCAACCATTCCTTCTCTCACTGAGTGTGGGCCAGACTTTGCACGTCGCCTTGCAAAGACCAGCCCACACGTCGGTTGGCAATAGAGACCACTGTCTCGGGAAGTCTGGAGACCCCGAAACACAGATCTGTCCGTAGTCCTTCGTTGAGTGTGACACTGACGACGACGGTTTGGTTTGAAGAGGATCTCGAAACAATTGTGGGTTTTGTTTTTCCATCCACGTCCGTTGAAGTCATTTTTTTTCTCTTTTTTCTTTGTATCTTTGAAGTGGACCCTATTTTGAGATTTGGATACTGTTAGCATTGCGTTGTACTATTTCCGGGGTTTAAATGTGGATGGTTGTGAAAAGATCTGAGCTGGTGAGCCCAGGTCGAATGCTCTACCGCTCCGTTTCTCTGTCTCTCTCTCGTACAGCTTTCCGAAGATGGAAGTTTTTATCACTTTTTAGCGCAGCTTTCTACTCTCTCTTATTCCTCTGAGCAAATATTGTCGATCTGCGATTCGTGTCGAAGCATATTTTGTCCCTCCAGGCGTTTTGTTCGGTCGTCTGGGTTCTGCTTCCTCGACAACCATCCCAGGAATCCAACCCAGCCCACTAGTGTAGCTCTTTCGATTGTGATCTGGTTTTGCCACAGAGAGCGATGCTGATGAAGCTTCCATCGCAAGTATCCTGTTAAGCATGCTGTTCACTCTCGGGTCTCATTGTTCTCACGAGAGCTGATTTATTCGAACGATTCCTATGGGTTTCTGTGCATGGTTGAATTGTTCTCATACCAAACTATCTGTTTGGTTCACAGGTTGTATTCTAATTTCCAGTGTTTCAAACAATCATTGCCACCCCATGCACTGAAGTGTCAATCCCCACTGGAAGGTTAGGCATGCTCCCGCGGCCTGGAGGTGACGAACTCATGGTTGGCTGGAGAAAAATAGTTTTGTAGCTTGCTGGATATCATCAAGGTTGCAGGATGTGGCGCTTCTCCCAATCAGCTCAAGTGGTGCACATTCACAAGAACGAGTTTGAATTCCTTATCAATACTAGAGTGTTTCACATCCTCAACGCCGCAGATGAAATCCCAATATTTACAACCGCTCTGCTCATCTGCTGAACCAAGTCGATTTTACTTCAGAAGTGAGGTGTAGTGGGAATCACGACTGAGATGAGGGGTCTCGAGTGGTGGAATAATGGGGCTACTCGTACTCTGCTGATGGTGAATCTGGCCGCCATCATGGAGCGAGCAGATGAATCATTGCTTCCTGGAGTGTACAGGGAGATAGGGTTAGAGCTCCATGCCTCCCCCGCCAAGCTTGGATCTTTGACTTTGGTGAGATCTCTGATGCAAGCTATTTTTGCGCCGCTGGCGGCCTACGCATCATTGAACCACAACAGGAAGAACGTGATTGCGCTCGGGGCAGTGTTGTGGGCCGTGGCTACATTTTTTGTCGGCATTTCTGCTTCATTCACGCAGGTTCCTAGCTTTGCCCATCTACATGAAATGATATCGTAGTGGCAGCAACATCTCAAGTTTTGTTGTTAGCTATTGCAAGCTTAATTAGCAGCGGAATTAGAGTACCGCTTGTCCCTAATTCGCACACAGAAATTTGCGTTTCCATCTGTTGTGAGCGGTTGGATCACCAGGATACGAAATCATTTTCAAGAGAAGAGAATTGTACATGCTAAAATTAATCTCCCCATTGCGACCACATGGCGGTTTCGCCTGAATAGCTCTTAGTCGCACGCTGAGCTAGAATTGGACTCAATCTGATGAACTGAGCCAGTTTCTTGATTCTTGGTTTTGCGGATTTCAGTTGATAAGTAACTTGTACTTAAGATAAGAAAAGCCGGTGCTCAATGATTACAGATTGCAATCTCTCGGGCTCTGAACGGTATTGGATTAGCGATGGTGGTGCCTGCAATACAGTCCCTGGTTGCAGACTCAACGGTAGAGCATCAGAGAGGTGTAGCGTTCGGGTGGCTCCAATTGACAGGCAACATTGGATCCATCATGGGGGGGTTTTTATCTGTGATTTTAGCTGGGCATGTCTTTTATGGCTACCCAGGATGGCGGTTGTCTTTCCATCTTGTGGCAGTCGTTAGCATTGTAGTTTCAGTCATGGTCTACTATTTCGCAGTTGATCCAAGATTTTCCGGAAGACATCCTTCATCTCAGTAAGTAATGGAGTCTATCATGTGCATTTTAAGGGTCGAATTCTAATGGGGTATTATCATCAAGCAAACTACTGGTCTCCAATTTCATATTCGCCGAATCATGAGCACTATTGATTGACCTTCGACTTTTTAGGAGGTGGTCAAAACAATTTAATCCCAGCGCGCTTTCTATATGTATAGTTATCCTTTGTATTATTCATATTATTCTAAAAAGCCAAGGTTGCTTTGAAAACTTTATCGTGTTAACATCTGTGCATTGTCGTGCTTCTTATTCTAGGAAGCAAGGGTTATGGAGCGGTCTGAAAGCAATGCTGGTAGAGGCAAAGCACGTTTGTCAGAT
Source organism: Physcomitrium patens (assembly GCF_059467195.1). Taxonomy (NCBI): domain Eukaryota; kingdom Viridiplantae; phylum Streptophyta; class Bryopsida; order Funariales; family Funariaceae; genus Physcomitrium; species Physcomitrium patens. The sequence continues at coordinate 4,477,735 of NC_143415.1, forward strand.
TCGCACTTTCCAGATATTTGTGGCGCAAGGGTTAGCGGGAAATTTCCCATGGGCGGCATTAGCCTTCGCACCATTGTGGCTTGAACTGATCGGATTCTCACATGAAACCACTGCGGTGCTTCTGGCTGTTTTTTCTGTGGCCAACTCTCTGGGTGGTCTTTTCGGTGGCAAAATGGGGGACATTCTGTCCCTGCGCATGCCAAACGCAGGTCGAATCATGCTGTCTCAGATCAGCTCTGGCCTTGGCGTGCCTCTGGCTGGCATCCTTCTGCTGGTGATGCCCATCGACTCGTCCACACCTGTGTGGCACGGTATCATGCTTTTTATTCTGGGCTTTTCCATGTCCTGGAATGGCGCTGCCACAAACAAGTAAGTTTCGTTACATATCATCTACTGGTTTGCCTCAGAGTGCTCTGACTATTCTAACTCCGAATCATGGTATTTATTGACAGTTTTTTTCTACTTTTGCATTGTTTGTTGCGTGTAGTAACAAATTTAGTACGAAGCATACGATTTGGAGACTGATTGCTTGTGATGTGATTGGGTGTGAGCCAGCCCTATTTTTGCAGAGATTGTTCCGCCGAATGCACGGACAAGCATCTACGCATTGGACCGGTCCTTTGAAACCTTGTTATCTTCCTTTGCCCCACCTGTGGTCGGCATTCTTGCAGAGAAGGTTTATGGGTACATTCCACCGCAGACTGGAATCTCCCAGACTGCCGAGTCTAAGATTGATAGAGAGAATGCCAAGTCACTTGCCAAGGCTTTGTATACTGCCATGGGCGCCCCCCTCACTATCTGCTGCCTTATCTACACATTGTTGTACTGGACTTATCCACAGGACCGAGACCGAGCTCGTGCATTAGTGCTTGCTGATGCCCAGCTCGGCACATCTTATGACTTCGAGAAGTTTAGCTTGGAAGAGGAGAATGAACTTGAGATTATCGACGTGTATGGTGAGCACGCCGATGATTCTGACTTCGAGTCGGACGACCTTAACAATAGTAAGAAGTTCACCGAAACCCAGTGGATGTTGGATCAGAAACACAAATCAGACGAGCCTGTGTAGGTTGTTGCTGAATGCAGCTTTATTTGAACTATTGTTCTTGTTGCTTTTGCAAATCTTCCAGGCTACTGGTAGTAGTGTGGATATCATAGTGAAGCGGTTGGAGGAGTTTATATAGAAGGCTCAGTTGCGCGTCCTGTGCATCAGTAGGAATCAGTTGCAGCAAACTTTATCAATATAGATGTGATTGGTATATATGCTTGGAGTTCTGCTTCATATGGTAGCAGAAGTTTTTCACTTGATCAACTGCTCACTTTCACAATATTCCACTCTGATCTTCCATGCTGATCACCTTCCCATCGTGATCTTTAGTCTATCCTGTCTCCAATGGTACACTGAAATGAAATGCCATGAAATTTATGGCTGTTACTGGAACAACACAATTTTTATGCCTCTAAATTAAAAGTGTGACATCACCTATTGTATACTCTTAAATTTCTTTCCTGTTGTTTTGTAACAATAAAATGGCCAGGTGCATTCTTTTGGGACTGGGATGTTAAGTGGATACACACTACTATTGGGTCCATTTGGTGCCTTTACAAAATTTCATAGAAAATAATGAAACAGCTTTCTAAAACAACATGTTTTGTTTTAGTGAGTAACTGTTACAAAAGTGAAATGGTTTGAAAAATGTGTTTTGAAAAAAGTTCCTTCCAAAATTTGATCCATGTTAATACTGTTGGTCTTGTTGATAGAGATGTTGAAGTTGGGAATGTTCTCAAAGAGTATGCAGATATTACGTGGAGAAACAGTAATCTACATTAATTGTAGATTTTTTTATTACTTTATTTATTTATATTAAAGTATACCTTAAAGTAAGGCTTAGAATATGTAGCGCCTTGATTTTAAAAAAAAAGAAATGAGAATGCTTATTGTGTGTACAACTCTAGAATGAAATATGTGTGTGAATATATATATATATATATATATATATATAGTGTTATCTTTAATAATTAATCCTCCATAAACTAATAACTTCTAATGATTAATCAAAATTTGGAAATTGACTCCATTCTATGATGCATAATTAATATAGGGCATGTGACATGCAAGGTTATATGGCTTATATGTTATTGGGCATGAACAAGGCCATGCAAGATAGAAACAAACTATCTATCTGCACTTCAACTCATTGCTTCTAATAAGCAATGCTTTGAGCATTTTTTTTTTTTTTTTTTTTTTATTATTATTATTATTGTAAATTTTACTCCTATTATATTCTAAAAATGTTTTAGAAGTAATGAGGTGGTGTTGTTAATATTAAAGCTTTGATGTTCGTGACTTTTTGACACTTGCTAGACATAAATAATAGTCTTCTGGATCTTAACTAATAATAATTAATATTGATAATTAAGCACTTTGAGTTTATTATTAAAACTGCTATGAAATTTTCAAGATTGAAGAAAAATATTATTTTTTATGTTTTAAAATGACAAATTTATGTATATAACATACAATTGATATATATTTTTAAATATTACATAAAAAATTACATATTTTTAATATTTGACTAAAATAAATAATTAAACATACGCATATATCTATATATATTAAAAATTGCAAAATTGATATGGATTGATTTAAAAGACCCTATTTTTAAATTTTAATTTATCAATGAAATGGAAACAAATGTGATTTCTTGAATTAAAATAGTTATAGTCTTTTGAAGCTTGTATTTGAGATATTTATCCTTAAATAAAAAAAACTTATAGTATACAATAACATGCTTAAAAATATACTTTAAAAAAAATGCAAGCTTAATTGTGGAATCTTAGCAAAGATCTTTGTGAAAATTTCTAAAAGTTTGAAGATAAATTGATATATATATATATATATATATATATCTCAATATATATCAACATATTTATTTTTTCTAATTTTAACTTAATTTAAAGAACATTGAAGATGAAAAGTCTAAAACATTATGATTATTATTATTATTATTTTAAAAATCTAATTCATCAAAATAAAATTGCTCAAAAAATCATTAGTTAAAAATATTAGTAATTGGTCTTTGGTAACAATTAAATAGTCCAATTTTTTATATTTCCTTAGATAATACATGGTAGTAATACGATTCTATTTTTTTTAATTCTTTTAATAAACTATGTTTTTTTTAGAATGCACTTGTTTCTGGTTTTTTATGTTATATTCTATGAATCTATTAAAAAATCAATTAACTGTACAGTTTTTGAAGATTATATTGTAATTTTAAAAAATATTAAAATAAAGGCTCCTATGCAGTATATATTCACCTTTATTTTTTCTTTTTATTTTTTTAACCTAATTTATTTATTTAGCTTCTTATTTAATACAAGTCTATTTTTATAGATTATATTAGATTTATATTAGATTTTTCTTTGAGATAATAAAATAAATTTAAAGAATAAAATCTAATAGTATAAAATATCTCCAAGCTAAAGTTAATCTAATATTTTTTTTATATGGTAATGGAATAGGTTAGTTTTTTTTTATAATCTATATAAAAATAAGTGTCAATTAATAAAAATCACAATTAATACTTTTAAGAAGTATTTTAAACTTAAACATTTAGCTTCTTTTAAATTCTATATATATATATATATATATATATCTTTTGCAACTTTGTTTTGTAGATAGTTATAATAAAAATTATTTGAAAAAAATAAATTAATGTATGGTGTTTCACATTACAAAGACAACTTAGATTTAATATTGGAATATATTTATATTTGAATAAATAATTTTTATTCTGAATAATATCAATGACTTAATTAATTTTGTTAATAAAGAAAGAAAATTCTTATAAAGTCACCTTATAATGTTGTTTTTTCAACATAAATTTGATTTTATGACCTCATATCTCAAAATGAGAGATTCTTATTATTTTTATGCTGAAGAAATATAATACATTAATTGATTTAAAAATTGTTAATACATCTTTTAAATTAATAATATTAAATTTCTTGTTAATTTGTGTTTTCAACAAAATAGTTTCAATCAAAGACCATATCTTATTTAATTTTTTTTATTAGAGATTCTTTAAGAATAAATCTAGATTTAGTTAGTTTTTTATTGAACATTTCTAAAAAGCTTTGAAATGATAGAAAAAAAATATTATAATTTTAAATTCTACTCATCTTATAAAATATTATAAAAAATAATAAAATTTTAATTTTATTAATTAAAATTTTAAATTTGTTTTAGATTTTTAGAAATACTTAAAAAGAAATGTATCATATTTTATTAATATTTTTATTTCTTGTCTAAATATAATTATATATTTTCATATAATATATTAAAAATAACAAATTATTACTAAATTAATAGATTTATTTTTTATTTTTTTATTTTAATTATTTGATAGTTATATGGTATATAAAAAAAATTGAAATATTAAATTTTGAACATATTATATTTAAAAATATTAAAATTTAATTATTAGAAAATTAATTAAATTTTTATAGGCCTATTTAAAAAATAGAATATTGTATTGAATAAAATGAATGTAAAAAATTATTAAGGACATGAATCACAAGCAACCAAGGGAATCAACACACTCTTGTGTTATTAAAAAAGAATAAATAATCAATCAAAGATAATATAATATTAAAACACGAATGGCTATTATCAAAAATAAAAAGACTAGAGACTCTAGAAACATGACTAAAAATAAGAAAGGCATTGACAAGAGTGAAGAAGGTCTCATTTTTGCCTTCAAAAATATTAATTAATTAGACTTTACATGGTGATATTTTATATGACCTTCAATACATGTTCAACTTGCAAAATACATGTTTAGCTTGCATGATAAGTTTCTTATATGTACACCACATAGCCAACTTATACCGCAAATTGCTAATATATATAATACATGGCCAATTTTTTGGCCAAGTTTTTAACCTACCATTCATCTATAAATACATATAAAGTCAATTCTACATCTATAAAGCTTCTTAGAAGCTTGTCCAAAAGATATTATCAAATTTATTTATATTTATTTATTTTTACTTACTCATACTATGTAATTAATTATAAGTATTGATTGTGTTTGTAATATTATTTCTCTCCTTCCTCCTTATGTCTCCTCTAGGATCAAGTTCTATGAAGAGCAATGTCAAAGACATAAAATTAAAGAATGTAAATAAATATGTTAGTTTTTTTTTAAAAAAATATGATTATATATATATATATATAAAAGAAGAAATTGGAATAAATATTGTTAAAGACTAAAAAATAAGAGACTCTTAAAACTAGACTTGAAGCTAAAAAAGAGTTGATAAGAGTAAAGAAGGCCTCATTCTTGCCTTTATTTATAATATCTAACTAAAAGCTATATGTCAACATTCTATAAGACCTCTAATACATGTCTAATTTTCAAGGTAAGTTTCTTATATATCTAGTATATGTCTAACTTCTACTATAAGTTACCAACATGTGTAGTATGTGGCCAACTTATAGACCTAATTTTCAACCTACTAATCACCTACACATATATATATTAAGGCAAAGCTGTGTCTATTGGCTTATAAGAAGCTTCTCTATAAGTTATTAAAAATTTTATCTATTTTTATTTAATTCTATATGCTCATATTACTTAATTAATTATTAAAATAAATATGAATGTCCATAACTTTACTCCCTTCTCTCCCCCTTCTTTCTAAAAACAAGTTCTATAAGGAGTAGTGATTACATGTTGAGGTAGTCCAAGATGCAATAAATTATATTTGCCACATATTTTGATCTTTGTTCCTTTTGAAGGTAGTTGATAGGTCTTCTCAATCATTAATAGTATTTCATATCATAGTAAGAAGATTATCTTTATATTTGATCATTATTAAAGCCTTTATAACTTTTTTCAAACAAAATATTTGGAATACTATTAAGATTATTTTCTACTTTTAATAATACCACCAAAAATTGGAAGTCTTTTTGAAGGTTGTGATATCAAATGAATTGAATCTTGCCATTTATTTGAAAAAAAAACATATTATTATTGAAGATCTTCATTTCTATTATATTGTCTTAAAGCTTGTGGCAATCACAATGTCTTATTTAGGAACTCAATAAAAGATAGCTTTTGAGTTGAATTTGCTAGTTTTAGATTTTCTATATCTTCAATGCCAAAAATATAAAAAAATATAATTAAAGATAGAAGATAAGTTGCAATCTTTATTGAAATTTTTTTCTTTTATAGCAAAGAATTGCTTGACTCTTCATTTTGATTTTAATAGATTTTATCAATAAAAAGCTTTAATTCTCTTTGTTGTATATGTAAGTTTCTTAGATGGCTCCCATGTAGATTCATTGATACCATATCCATGCTAATATATAAGATATTCTACATTTTGGCACCACCTCAAATTTGAAAGATTTTTTTATTTCATGTTCTTAATTATTATTCACTTCTACAAGAAGATGTGGTATTTATCTACTTTTTGACATATCTACTGTCTTGTATGGCTCAAAATAAATAAAAATAAAATACAAGATATATCTTTATAGACTCAAGTAGATATAATTAATAAGCAACTAGATTAATTTGTTTACAAATAGAAAATAGTCAAAGTCTATAGTATTCCAATTTATTACAAAGACAACTAGTCTTGAAATTATAATGAAATAATTGTACCTTATTTCAAACATGGAATTAAATTTTTTCTTTGCAATAGTCATTTGCATTGATTTTTTTTCCATTCTTGAGCTTTCTTTAATTATGCCTTCATTATTAATTCTAGCTTTGATGAATAATTTGCCAAATTTTTTGTTGCAAGATTATTAATTTTTGAAAAGTAAAAAATATCAAATTATGAATAATAATTATAATTTTTATAAAAATTTATTTATATAAATAAAAAATACTGTGTTATTATAAATAAAATTTGTCAATGGCAATAGAATTATTTAATCATCTTAATGGTAGTTATTGGTATATTTCAAATATACTTAAAAACTTAACTTACTTATTTTACTTCTCCATCAATTTAGAGATGAAAAGCCAAAGATAATTTAATATCCATCTCCAATATTTTAAAAATATTTTTTCTAGAACTTTAATATAAATTGAATCATTTTTATTCAATATAATATTCTTTGATAATTCATGATAGCAAAAAATATTTTTAAGGATTTTTTTAGTTATTTGTTTATTTATAATAGCTTTTTTTATATAATATAGAATATGATATTTTGATAAAATAATTTATTATTATAAATATAGAATAATAATAACTTGAGATTGAAAAATCCATGATAAAATCCATAGAAATAAAATACCATGGTTGTTTTGATATATGTAATAATTGATGAAGTTTATAAGATTGATGATAAAGAATATTTGATCTTGAAAAAAAATCACATTTTTTATAAATTTATAAATTTCTTTTCACATTAAAGGCCACCAAAAATCTCTTGATATTAACTCTATGATCTTTTTATATCCAAAATGTCATATAGCAAAGAAATTGTGACAAACTTAAAGAGTACAAAATTATGCTTTATCTCCTAGAATATATAAGCATCCCTTAAAATAGAAAAGATTATTTGAGAATTCCAACTAATAATTATAATGAGATTTAAAAGGATTATTTTTCATATCATGAATAAGAAGATCTAAGAACATACTTAATTAAACTTGATTAAAAAAATTAAACAATAGTCAATGTTGATTTCATTGCTTAAAGATAAAATTACCTTGGCTTTAAGAGAATTATTTGTTATTGATTAAAAGTTATATTTCTTTTTTTTGGTACAAGATAAGAATGCCTAAAAAGTTCATTTTACAAACTTTGCTGTTTTTTTAATTAATATATGATCTTGAATTCAAATCTTAATAAAGTCATGTTCCAACAAGCCTGGTGATAATTTAAAATTTGTATGAATATGAAATATTTGAGGTTCTTGTAATCCATATAAACAATCACTAGACTTGAAGTATCTTCTAAATAATAGTGCCATTCTTAATATAAATCTATTATTGCAACAAGTTCTTTGTTATAGATCTTGTAGTTGATCTTTATTGTTGAAATTTTTTTCAAATGAAGAGGTATTGGATGAATTTTTTAATCTACTTCCATTTATGATAATACTACATATAAGATAAAGTTTGATGCATTTTTTTCTATGTAATTTGGCTTAAAAAAACTAATCTAATACAAAATTAGAGTGGTAATAAAATATTTTTTTAAAACTTCAAATATTGCTTCTACTTCTTTATTTCTCTGAAGTATATTTTTACAAATAAAACATATAAGTGGAATTGTAACTTAAGAAAATTCTTGATAAAGATCCAATAGTAATTGATAAATCTCAAAAAAATATTAGATATCTCTTATTATTCTTGTAATCTCCTAATCTATAATAATATAATTTTTTTTAAGTCCATCATTTGAAATGATATATTTTAAAAAGACAACTTGAGTAGTATAAATTATACACTTTTTATCTTGACATATAATCTTACATCTTTAAGTTTTTGAAATATATGATAAAAATAAAATTTATGCATTTTAATATTCTTAGAGTAAATTAAAATATTTAGATGATAGACAAAAAAATTATCTAAAAATTATTGAAAAATAATATCAATTATATGTTTAAAAGTAGCTAATATACTTGTGAGTCTTAAAGACATGATATTATATTTAAAATACATATTTTAAATTTAAAACATAGTCTATTATTTTTTATTTTTTATTTTTTATTTTTATTTTTTAAATATGTACTAAATTTTACGTTCTTTGTAGATATATTTTTATATAGAACTTGGCTTGATTTAATAGATTTAAAATTCTTGGCATCAAAAATAGAAGATACTTATACTAAATGCATTCATAGTGTTTTTTTTGTTTTTGTTTTTTTTCTTCTAAAACAAATATGAACTTCTATTTAAAATTTTGAATAAAAAATAAAATCTTAGGCCAAATTTTCATCAATATACTCCTTGAATATAGCCAACTTTTTTTGTAATAAGCTATAAATTTATCCAAATAGAAATCAAGTTCTTTCTTGAAGATTAATTGAAAAATCATAAGAATAATGCTTTGAAAGAATATCAATTAAAAATTTCCACAAAGATGGATAGTCTATTTTTTTAAAGGAAAGAATAAATATTAGATAATTAAAGATGCTAGTTTGATGGTAGATAGTTTGCAACTTTTTAAGCACAACAAAAGAAGTAGAGTAATTCACTTACTTCTAAAACAAAATAAGAATAGTGAATTAGCACCATTCTCAAGGTTTCAAGAACAAGAATTACAAGCAACCAAAGAATTAATACATGCTTTTGTCATTAAAAAAGAATAGATAATTACTCAAAAATAACATATTACTAAAACTAAAATGGCTATTATTAAAGAAAAAAAGACTACAAACTCTTGAAATATGATTAAAACCAACAAAGGCATTGACAAGAGTGAAGAAGAGTTCACTCTTATTTCCATAAATATTGAAAAATTAAGATCTACATGAAAATGTTTTATAAGATCTTCAATGTATGTTTAACTTGTAAGATAAGTTTCTTATTTGTGCACCACATGGCCAACTTGTTGGCCAAGTTTTTAACCTACCAATCACCCACAAAGATATATAAAAACAATTCTATATCTATGAAGCTTCTAAAAAACTTCTTCATAAGATATTATCAAATTTATTAAGTTTTATTTACTTCTTCTTAATTCTTCTTATTTAAATAATTATTAGTATTGATAATGTCCATAATACAAAAAAAGATAATACTTTTTAACTTATATATATGTAAAAACAAACAAAAAAGGTGAAAATTAAAAAAGAAATATATCATATAAGTTAACTTATAACATGGCTATTGGATAATAGAAAAAAACATTATATTATAGAAGAGTTTAATTAAAAATATAGAAAAAATTTACTTTAGAGAAAAATAGAAAAAAATAAAGAAGTAATAAAAATATAATTTAGTATTATTTTTACCACATTATAAAAATAAAAAAGTCTCTATTATCTTTGTAGATTCATAAACAAAATAAGACAAAGCATATAAGAAAAAATAATATTATAGGAATTATAATATAAAAGTAAAAAATAACTTTCAGTAGAAGTTAACTAAAAAATCTTATATTGATACTTAATAAAGACAAGTAGCAAACTAAAGTAAAAATAAGACCTTAGGACATGAAACATGCGACTAATGTATATGATGGATTCTTTTGTTGAGTAAAGAGCATGATTCAAATACATCCTTAATATGGTTACTCTAAAGAATACAAACATGTATATATATAATCTAAAACTTAGCATATATATATATATATATATATATATGCAAGAACATATTCATCATATAGCCTTTTATGGTATTTAGTGTTTGCCATTTGAAATATATAGCTTAATCTTTATGTGGATGTCAAAAAAGCCACATTGAGTTAATCATAACTTAATTTAATTATAAAAAAATAATGCTTCTTTAAGTAACATTGAATCCTTGTCAAGTTCCACCAATTAGAAATCAACTTGTTATAATTTTTGATTAAGAAAAAACTTCTAATGCTAACTATTTATACAATGATCATACATAAATCAAGTTCCATAATTACCTTCCTTACCAATATATACCTCTCTTGGTAGTGTATGACAAATAAGACTTTATGTAAATTTTACTCATCAACATCCATATTTAATTGAAAACAATTCACAAAATAAGTCTTTTTAGAAGAAAATTCATTTCTTCTTCAAATTGGTTCTATAATAGAGAATTGACATAAAGAGCATGCTCAAACAAAAATTGGCACAATGCAAAAAAAAATGACTTTCAATAGTTGTTCATATGTAGAAAACAATTCTTGTCATATTTTGTTCTTCTCTACAATAGAGAATTGACTTAGACAACATGCCATAGCATAAAATATAATAATGCAAAAATGAGGGTTTTCAAGAGACATGTAGATGTATGGCATTTCTTGTCTTTTTTTGTTATATTCTACAGTAAAGAATTGACCTAAAGAACATGCCACAACAAAAATTGACACAATGCAAAAAGAAAAACTTTCAACAATTGCCAATGTAAAAAACACAATTCTTGTGCTTTTCTTTTGTTCTATTCTACAACGAAGAATTGACCCAACGAAGATGCAGTAGCATAAATTGGCAAAATCCGAGAAAATCATCAACAGTTGCCAATGTGACTTGCATCACACCTCCGTCCATGACCAGAAACACATTTGGAGTGGAATGAATTGGGTAAAATGACATCACGGACATCCATCATTACTAAACTGTTGTAAGATTTCTGGAAGTGGTCCCTTCTTCTCTCCGAAAAACTTTGAGAGCACAACCACCGACACTCAAACCGTAAGAGTTTCCATTTGCTGCGGCGTTGGAAACAGTCGCCACGCTATCGTCGTCCCATCCGGCGCGACATCGACCAGAGCTCGCCACCGCGGCGACAACGTCGATGCATGGCCGACCCACACCATGCAGCCGAACCCGGAACGCGATGCGCGAGCTGCGATCGTTGTCTCATGTCTGATGTCTGCAGCTAGAGCCGACACTAGCTGCAGACACTCTCACCGACTGCCGCATTTGGAGGTTGGTTCCCACGCTGGAAGACGCTGATACCCAAAATCTGTGACCAGCGTAGCGCAACTGGGCGGGCTCGGGTGTGTCGTATGAGTTACGATTAGGCAACGTCCACCACGTTGCTGGATCTCGGCATGCACGACCTTCGGGGATCCAACGCCCCCTCAGGCTCGGGCTGCAGACGCGGCTTGAGGGCGTATCACAGCGTCGCGATTCGGTGGTTGCCGTCGCAGCTTCTTTCCGGGTCCGCTGCGAGTACCGTTCATGCAGGTTTCGGTGCACACGCTGTGCGCGCCCCGCTGGCTTGCCGATGAAACATCGAGATCAAGCGTAACGTCGTGTCGTAAAATATATATATATATATATATATATATATATATTTTGTAATTTGTTTTTTGTTTTTCATTAACGCTTTGTCTGGACCGCGTCTGCAATGCGCCGGGGGAGGAAAGAAATAAAGTCGGGTTCGTTCAATCACGCGTCCTCCCAGACAGTCATGAAATACATTACGTTCGGGTAACACAGATACTCTTGTCTGGTAGTGTTGATATAGTGCCCGTCAGTTAGTGATTGTTTCCTAAACCTCCAAGCGCTTTCACGCAGCTCCACGCAACTCACACAGATACACTTGTCCTGTAGTGTTGGTAAAGTGCCCGCCAGTGAGTGATTGTTTTCTTAACCTCCAAGCGCTTTCACGCAACTCCGGGCTCCTCTATCATGGCTCACGCACCACCACCAGCTCCTAGGAGGGGCTATCTGCGTCATGTAAGGAGACACAGCTCTTCATCGTCCTGAATCGCTCCAGCGTCCTGCAGCATTTCCAGCTTTGAGCAGTAGAATTGCGAATGCCACAATTTCGTGTGTGCCCATGTTTCTGTTGCTGTCGAAGTCTTTCTTGTCTTGTATTGACGTGTCCCCTCTCCTCCCCATCACAGGTTTTCGGCCCGTCATATCGTCAACAACCAGTCCCAGAGCTTCCGCACGAGCGGGTATGTAGTCGGTCTTGTTCACCTGATGCGATCCTAGCAGAGTGTCAGTCTTGTTCAGACGACGCTATCCCAGCATGAAGTCAAGCTCCTATGATGATCCAGGAGCATGCTCCTTGGAGCATCGATAGAGAGCTTCCGAATAGGATGTCAGGCACCAGTAGTGCTAATCCAATTGTTGGCATCGTGATTGCAGAGTACACTGAGGATCCAGCTCCACAGGGACATCTGCCTGACAAATCTACTAACTGAGCTGGTGTATGAGTCGAATCGCCGACCTGAGCAGTTTTTCTCAGGTGGGTTCCCAATTCTTTTGTGAACCCTTTGAAAGTTCGGAAGGCTCCTGCCAACAACTCCTTGTGCGCCTTGCTGTGTGTGCGGTCATGTCTCACGAACAGTTCGATGTTCAATGGGCAAACAAGGTGAAAGTCGAGAAGGAAGCATGGCGTACGAGATGTAGGCTTTGGTCCAATTCAAACTTCCGACCCGAGAGGAAGTGTATCTGTTAGGGAGAGCCACAGTTCAAGTGGCTGCTGTGAGCGATGAGGATAGTGGCTTTTAGAATTTCATTCGTTCATTGCTGATTCGAGCTGGATCCATTGTAAATGATTTCAATAGTTCAAAACCGCACGAATAGTATCTTTGTTTTAGTGATTTGTTTTTCAAAGTATTGGAGGTCTTCGACGTACAAGCAGCTTCTCACATAAACGAGAATTCCACCTTGTTTTTTAAGGTCACCTTCGAAGCACAGGATGAATGTTGGAGTGGTATCAGAATGGTGCCAGTTTGAAATGAAATTATTTCATGGAGGCGTCAATGTTTGTATAGGATGCAAAGCAAAATTTTGGGAAGGACATAGGTGTTCAATCGGAGTGCTGTAGCGAAACCGAGTTTTGAATGTACAAGCAGGATGCGAGTTTCGTTTTGGATCATTTCAATTCCATGTGTACAAATCCAAAATCTAAAGCTGTTAAGTGCTGTTTCAAACTGCTTATTGACGGAGCATCATGTCGTATTCTTTGGTGCAGAGCCCAGGGCAGCCAAAGACGGTAGGAACAGGATGATTTTGATTATTACTGGCTTTTCTCCTGATGCTAACTATGACGCAGCAAGCATTTTGGAAGTGGTGAGGAGGTTTGACGGCAATGCAGACTACGCTTAAGTGGAGTTTCGATTGATTCCGATGATACCAGGCAAATTTGAAGTTTGGAAGCTGTGTCACTGTACAGAAATGAAGAGGCCCTGCAACTGAATCATTGTACAGAAACGAAGAGGCCTTACAATACATTCATGTAGAAAATATGGTGGCATATCGATTGATCCGTGTAGAGAATCTACTGGCCTATCGATGTATCCCTGTAGCATAGTATCTGAGTACATTCACTTTCCCCCTACATTGACTCTTCATGTGCATCAGCTTAGAACTGCACCCAATTCTTAATATTGTATGATTTAACTTACACTTGGATTACATTTGGATTGATTGGCAGTTTTGTAAATTAACATAAGACCAAACCAATGTGCATTTTTTTTGCTTCATTTCATGATTTATATAATTCATTATTTGCTTCTATTTATTTTCTTTTAGAATGATAAGAGCCTTTTTTCATATAATATTTGATGAGTTTAATTTTTATTGAATTTAGTTTGGTTTTTTTATGGATTTTTTTAATTTTGTAAAGGATATTTTTGTTTAATCCAATATTTGTTTTATGTTTTGAAGGTTGTTAATTTATTGAATAGGTGTGTTCTTTTATATTTTACTTATAAGTATTATATACAATTAAATTTACAAGCTAATTTTTTTTGTATCTTATTAATTTCCATTAAATGAAATTACATTGAAATAAATTTATTAAAGTATATCTAAAAAGTTATCTAATAGAACAATTGTAATAAATACGAAATATGTAAATATCACTTTTGTAAATACTTTAAAAACTTGAAATTATCTTATATAAAAACATTATTATATAAACACTCAAATTATCTATTATTTAAAATTATAAAATTTGATATAATATTTTTATAATTATAATTCATAATTACATAAATAAATTTATATCTAATTATAAATTTTGAATTATAATTATTTTATTATTCTTAAAATATAAAATCAAATGAATTTTCTATATTCTAAATAAATAATGTCAAGTTTTACAAATTGCAAACTTTAATTTTTTGTTTAAAAAAAAAAAAAGATTAGAGATTATTTTTTTATAACTTAAGTTATATAATTATTAATATTATCTATTTATATTGTATGATTATTCAATTGATCTTCAAAAAAGAATTCAACTACTATTCAAACTAATCTATAGCTTATTACAAAATAAATTGACTGAACTTAAAACAAACATTAAGAAGAACTTGGCTAAGAACTTTATATGCCATTTTAAATCTCTAAAAAGAGCTCCTATCTAAATTGTGAAGAAAAAAGATAGATCTTTGCAAATGTGTGTGGATTATCAAAAACTCAACAAAATCACCATAAAAAATATATATCCTTGTCATGGACATACATTTATTATAATTGTTATTTAGATAATATAAATAAGTAGAAGTAGGTAAAAATAAATTAATTTCATAATATCTTCTAAGAAGCTTCTTACAAGCTCCATAGATGCTACATTGACTTTACACATGTTTGTAATTGATTGATAGATTAGAAACTTGGTCAACAAGCTAACTACATGCCACATATGTTTATAGCTTGCAAAAAAAGCTAACTATATGGAATACATATAAAAAACTTACTTTGTAAGTTAAAATTTGTATTGTGTAAAGTCAACACGTTTTTTGAAGTCCTATAGAACATCGCCATGTACCTTATAGGTAGATAGTATATTTAGAGACAAAAATAAAACCTTCTTCACTCTTGTTAATTCTTTTCTTGCTTCTAGTCTATTTTCAAAAGTCTCTAGTATTCCTATCTTTTAGTAATATCCATTCTAGTTTCTTTTTAATATACATATTTTCTTAGTTCTATTTTTTTATACTTCTTTGAGAAAGTTTCACTTGTTTATTTTCTTTTATTAAGTTCTTATCTTTAACAAATTGACAAGAATACACTTGCAATATCAAAGCTTTGTCTTTTATTGATTAAAAATGGATTACTTCTTTCTCTTGATAAGACATAAGTGTAGCAAAATTTACAGATTACCTTCTTCTAAACTGATATTATTTTAAATATTTTCTTTGTTTTCAAGTTGATTTTTTTATTTATCTTGAGTAATATTAGATATATCTTTTTTTTTAAGTATTATTAAAGTAAAGCTTATAGAAATGAAAAGTGCAATGGCACAAGTAAAAGAATAATTGAGGAATTTAATGCTTACAATGTATTAACTCAATTTACCAGTATAAGAAAGAATAAGAATGATGGAAAGTGGAGTTATAGAGATGATTGGAGCTATTTCAACATCTATACCAAATCATATCTTTTCTTCTATGGTAGAATATCATTCAAATACTAGACACTTAAGATTTGCCTTACTTGAGAAGTTTAATAGTACAAGATCAAAGTTTCAAGGATTTATCAATCAAACACAACTATCAATTGAAATTCAATTTCAAAGCTATCCAATTTTAAGACCACAAGTCAAGTTTATTAAAAAACTAATTTTTGATTTAGTATTATTATATTTTTTATCTTTTTTGAATAACATAATTTAATATTAAATAATTTAGAAGCTTTTTTAATAGAATTTTGATCTATGTATGAAAAACATGCAATTTGTGTTGCAACAAATAAGTTCCATATTTTACAAGAAAAAAATCAATTTATAATATTGTGTGCTTTACAATTTTGACAACTTATGATTGATATCAAGTGAGATGATGCTACATTCATTAATAAATTTTTTTATGGATTATAAAATGAAATAAAGAAATTGATGCTCAATCTACTTAATTTCCAAATATTGAATCAAAAAATTTATTTTTCTATAAATTATGAAAATTGACTTTTTAAATTTTAATTTAAAAATTACATAAGTAGGCCTTAAATATTATTATAATTTAATGGAAACACCAATATCTTCTTAATGTATACCTTTGAAAGTAGAAGAAATATAAATTGATGCGGTATATTTTAAACCTCTTATTGAGTAAGAAAAGACTTATTGTTGTTAAGAAGGATTATATTTATATTTTAGAGTCTCAAAGCACATTGTTCAATATTATTCAAAGAAGCAACATAATCATAAAATGAGAAGTATGGCTATCAAAGAAGATAATATGTTAAAAAAATTTGTGCAGCTATAATAGAAACTATACAGTTGAAACTTAGTACAACACATAGTGAAGGTTCTATTCTTTCTTTAGAATCCTCTCTGTCTTTTACAATAGATGTTAGTTTAGGACTTAAATATAACAAAGCCTTTGCCTTACTAGATTTGGAAGCCTCAGCTTATTTTTTAGATGAAAAGTTTGTTAAAAGATATAATATATTTTTAGTAAAGAAAAAAAAATCTATTCATGTAGAATTCATAAATAGTCATTTTTTATCCTTTGGAAATATTATTTATGAAATATTTCTTTTAGAAGTAGTAACTAATGGTTATAGTAGCTTTATGGTATTTAACATCATTAAATCTCCTTCTAATTCATTCATTTTTGGTTTATTATATAAAAAAAATATAATCCTTAAATAGATTGGATTTTTTATAGTCTTGGCTTTTTTGAGAGTATAAGTAAGAATGTAGTTAATCAAATAAAAAGTCATAACTTTAGTATAACCAAACATATCTCTGTAAGGGTAAGAACTTTCTTGTATGCTGGAAAAGAAGGATCACCTTGTGTCATTTATGCTTTACCTATTTCTAATAGAATAAAGAATTCAAATGGAATTTCTAGCCAATATCAAGATTTTTAAAATGTATTTGAGAAGAAAAATACAAATACTCTTTCAAAACCCGATTTCTATGACTGCTTAATTGACCTTTAAGAAGAAGCTCAACTATCATTTGGACTAATCTATAATTTATTATAAAATAAATTGACTAAACTCAATGAGTATATTGAAGAGAATTTGGCCAAGAATTTCATACTCCATTCTAAATTTCTAACAAGTGGTCCAATTTTATTTGTAAAGAAAAAAAATAGATCATTGCGAATGTGTGTCAATTATCAAAGATTCAAGAAGTTCAATATAAAAAATAAGTATCTAATACCTTTGATATTTGGACTTCTTGATCAATTGAATCAAGCTAAGATCTATAAAAAAAAAATAGATCCATAAGGGATATACAATCTAATATGCATCAAAAAAAGAGATGGATAGAAGACTTCATTTTGAACGAGGTACAAATATTTTGAATATAATATCATACCTTTTGAACTTATAAATATACCAATACCTTCTCAATATGTAATGAATGATGTCTTTTGAGAGTTTTTGGATAATTTTGTTGTCTTTCATAGTTGACATTAATAATATGTGAAATTTTTGTCCTAAGAATATTAAAAATATTATTTACAATAGTTGAAAATCTATTCATATTTTTGTTGAGTGTAACATCTATAATTTTTCCTTATATTTCTATGATAGACAACTTTAACAAATCAACAAATTAAATTAAAGGAAATTAATTAGCAATATCTAATATTCAATAAATTATTTTATAGAGAAAAATAATCTATTCTTTTTTAAAAAAATAATCAAAATATAAAAATATAAAAATATTATTATAAAGATAGATAGTTTGTAATCTTCAAAACATATAAAAGAAGTGATGTAATCCACTCACTTCTAAAATAAAACAAGAATAATGAATTAGTATTCTTATTAAATTTTTAAGGACACAAATAAAAAAAAACCAATAAATCAATGAAATATTGTATTACAAGAAAAGAATAGATAAGCACTAAATGATGGTATAATATTAAGAATAGAATGACTTTTTTCAAAGACAAGAAGACTAAAGATCCTTAAACAAAAAAGGCATTGATAAGAGTGTAGAAGGCCTCACTCTTGCCTCTATACATATACTATCTAACTAGAAGCTATTTAATTCTCTATTTTATAGGACCTCTAACATATGTCTAACTTCTAATACAGGTTTTATATGTATATCACATAGCCAACTTCTGCAACAAATAGCCAATATGTGTAATGTGTATCCAACTTATTGACCAATTTTTTAACCTATTAATTATCCAGAGACATATGTAAAATCAAATCCATATCTATGAATCTTTTTTTTAAGATATTATCAAATTTTATTACTTTTACTTATTTCTATCTAAATTCTCTTATTAATATAATTAATAGTGATAGTTATGTCCATAATATATATGAGTATATTTTTTTCATAGATTTGTATAAAGATTTATGTCCTCAAGAATTTAAAAAGACTAACATTTACAATATCAAAATTTTCATCTTTTCGAATAAATATTATATATTTTTTTTTAAATATAAAAATATTATAGTAATTAATAAGTCGTAGATAAATTTCTTCAATATTAAAATTATTTTTATTATAAAAATTTATATTAATTATAACTTGTATATAAATATTTTTAAATTTTAAATAATTGCAAAATAAATAACAATAATAAAATTTCATAGCATAGATGAAAATTATAATTATAAAAATAAAAAATTACTATGCATCAACTTTGCCTATCATCTCAACAAACAATAAGAATGAATAATTAAATAAATTCATAGCTTCTTCTATATTTGTATTCTCTCAAATAATTTACATAAATATAATTGTATTAATTAGAAAACTAAGAGTTGTTCTTTTAGTAAAGTTTGATAATATTTAATTATATTTATATTATTGTATCATAAATAAATAAGAAAATAGTCTTTGCTCTATCAAATTTTATTGAAAAAATACTTAATATTTAAATATATATTTAAATATTATATTTCAAAAGCTTTTACATAGTCTATTTATTAAAAACATATGCAAAGAGGTTAGATTGGAAATATCTTTAATCTTCTCAATGCCTTTCTTGTATTCTAAGCTTGGTTTTGTATTTTCTAATTTAATATAATTTTAAATATCTATTTTCACTTATTTTAACCTATTAGCTATATCTTTTCTTTCTATTATCTTCTTCTATCATAGTGATAGATGAATATATTATGTAATGATTTTTTTTAATTATTTATTTAATATAATATAATAAATAAAAATAAAAATAAATTTTATTATACTATATATAATTTATTATTGATATAAGATTTGAACATTAATAAAATATTCAAAATTATTTTATTTATATATAATTTTATTGAATATTAAGTCTTTCAAATGAATAAATTATTCTTCAAAACTTAAAATCGATTCTAAATCTCCTTGATCTAAATTATTTTATTATTCTTTGCAAAATATATATATATATATATATATATATAGAGAGAGAGAGAGAGACAGAGAGAATTATTTATAAAGAAGATCAAATTTACCATTTATATTAGAATATTTTTTAAAATTTTAAAATTAAAAGTAATTTTTCCTAAATAAATAGAGTTTATATTTTTAAATAAAATTAAAATTTGTATAAAATAAATAAATTAATATTTATTTGAATTTTTTTAATTTATTATTCTTCATATGATCATTTTATTAATTTTATTAGCAAGGCTTCAGTTTATAATAATCTTTTATAAAAATCCTAAATAAATTTATAAATCTCAAATAAAATATCTATCTTTGATTGATGAAGGTCTTATCTAGGGTATAAAGATTTTTTTTATTTTTAATAATTTAGACATCGAATAATCTTTTTATTAAATGTATGAAAGTAGTTGCATTCAACAGCAATCCATTTAAACACATCTACTTTAAGAAATAATTCATAATTTGATATTAATTTATTTCTTAATTAGTTTAAATACTAGATCCAAAAATAATATATTTTTATCTTAAAATTCTTGAAAAAAATATATAAAAAGAAAAAAAAATTCAAAATCTTTTTTAGAAAGTCTATTAATTTATTGTCTTGAAAAATATATATATATATATATATATTATAGGATTATTAAAGAAGCAAGAAGAACAAGTATTAAAGAAACCAAGTAGTACAAGAAAAAAAAAAACCTCTAGATTAAAACAAGATTATATGTAAGAGGAAAAAAAAGATATAAATATAAATATATATATATATATATATATATATATATATATTTGTGTGTGTGTATTTTCTTTTACTTCAACAGAAAAAATTTGATAAGACTAAAATAGTCTTTATCTTACTTTTTGTTTATAACATAATAACTAGGTCCTCTAGAAGTTTAAAAAATATTAAAAGCTTAAAATATTCTATAAAAACTTTAAAAATAATAAAAAAAGATTCTAAATGATTATAAAATAAAAATAAAAAAGCTTACAGAAGACTATAGAAGGTTCCAGAGTTTTGTAAGAATCAACAAAAAAATAATAAAATTATATAAGACGTTCTTGAAGCTTGAAAAAAGCTCTAAGAAGTATTATAGGTTAAAAATTACAATATGTACGTGAAAAGTTTAAGAAGTTTTAAATTATTATGTAAACCTTCTAAAATAACTTAATAAAATATTTTCGAATTTTTCTTTTAAAAACTATTAATGTGTAACTTACAATAAATTTTAGATTAAAAATACACAATAAAAGATAAATTGGCAATACCAAAAAAATTGAAGAAAATTAGTACTATTTTATTTTATTTTTAAATATTTATTGTATTTGATTTGATATATTTTTTACTTTATGTAGAAGTTTTATTTTTAAATTTTCTTATTTAGAATACAAATTTATATCTATATATGTATATGCATTTTTAATTCTTTTAATATTTTTTAGTGTATTTTTTTAATTCAAGTGCTTTTGAGTTATCCAAGTGTTTACTAAAATATGTTCATTTTCTAATTTCTAGCACATTTGTAATCTATTCCTAGTGTTCTCCTCATTGAACAAACTGTAATTTGAATATGGATTGTAGACACATGAATCAAATTCCAAATCCAACTTGATAACACCTTGTATATGACCATTTCACAATTCATTTCCTTGTATTTTTATTATGGTTAGAAATAAAATAAAACTTGGAAATGATATGCAAAATCTAAATGCGTTAGGCATCACAACTTAGTCATGACTTACTATAACTGCATCAGCAAATGTGAGTGAGAGAAAATTCTTATTTGGTCCATCTTTTCAGGGTCTTTCAACTTCTGAATAATCTTATCACGTAAGATGGACCAATTTTGTTAAGATAATCTGAGCAGTACAATGGAGTTGAGGAAAGATATCTTCAGTACATTCAGTACATGTAGCATGTATATGTTGTAATAAATAGGTTTCTGAGTGACGTTAGGTTTCTGAGTGACGTTGGTGAGTTACTCAGAATTTAACCAGAATAGGAAAAAAGTAATACCCAGCAAGGAATGTGGCCACTAGAATTGAACATGAGCAACATAAAATCAGTAAGATCTTCAACACATGCGGTTGTAATCGAATGAAGCCCTGGATCACACAGCTTTTCAACATCCAAAGAGCATGATAGAACCAAATTCACTTTGTGGCAGGCAACGCAAGAAAAAAGCAACTGGTCTTAATCAACTTTAGCAACTCTTCATTCAAGAAGCAGCATGCATGAAGCCTACTTGATGTACAATTTTTAGTATTTCCGGGTATGGTTTCAAGTTAGCAAGTACAAAATCAGAAGCCGAGCCAACCTTTGACCTCTCGGGGCATGTAACAGGTTCCAGCTTCGAGCAAACAATCAACAAACTTGGACTCTACCTCCCATTGGATACCTAATCCGACATTTTTTTTTTATTTTATTTTTTTCTTTCTAAGTTCATGGACAGCATGATATTCCAGCCTAAGCACATAAGAGTATAAGACAAAAAAGAAATACTGCCATGGCTGTTCTGTCCGCAAGTTCTGGACCTCATAGCATCACAAACTTCTTAACTCTTTTCTTGTGTGAGTGTGTGTGTGCTCCCTATATATGTCGCTTTATACACCTTCCCTGTTGTACAAGACTCTGAAACTCGCATGGCGAAGAATTTTAGAAATCAGTAGTAGCCCATCTGCTTGATGTAGGCGGGGTTCATGACGGCCTCCGGATATGGAGAGTCTCGGTCCTCTCTTTCAACATAGCTCGGAGGATATCTCTGGTTTGGCCTGTACCCATTGTATTCATATCCGTGGTCGTGTTCGTGTCGGTATTCGCTAGATCCATAACCGTTGTACCGATGTCTTGTCTCTGGCTCAGATCGGTAGCCACTGTGCATCTGCCTGTACATAGGATCGGGCCTGTAATCGAGTCTGAACTCTCTTGTTTGCCTCGATCGGTAGTCGGGCATGTCGTAACCACCATCAAGGCGGTTGAAGCGGTTGTCATAAGAGCTGGACTGGTTTAAGCTGGTGTTGTAGCGGGGACTACCAGTCACTTCAAATATAGGCATGTGCTTTCCTCTGCTGTAGTTGCTGTGGCCGTGGCTTTGACCGAAGAAATTGCTGAACCTGTTTTTGTGGTGCTTGTGATGTTTACTGTGTCTATCATGGTGAAGTGTGAATGAATCGGACGACATTATGTCCGCTCTTTTGTCCATCTTCCTCGCCTTCTTCAGGACATCGTGCTTGTCCGCATAGCCATATACAACAACCTCCGAACGTGTTGGATCTATGAAAATCTCTTCAACACCTACACCAAGCAGATCCTGTGTGTAAGCCTACCTATAAGGATCCCAATTTGCTACTGAAACCGGGCTGACATCACGAGTTGACAGTCAGCCAAGGGCAAGAATTCAAGGCGCACAGAGCACTCACCATACACTTCACTGATTTCCTCCCGAACTTTTTCCTCGCATTTGTTGCAGCATATGACGACTCTCATTTCCGTCCTCTGCGTGATCACCAACAGCCGTATTAGAATATAGAAAATGCACAAAAGGTTCGAGTATCTCTTGTTAGACACTTAATGATTTCCTTTGCCAAAGTTGAAACCATTTTGTCACCGGAATCATGAGTTACTAGGACCCGCAGTACAAGCCCAAAGTGAAGCTGAAATATTTTCACTAAGGGAGAAGCATAGCAATTAAGACTGTACCGGTGAATTCCCTCCAAATCCGTAAGGACTTTGGCGCTGGTTCATCCACCCAGGCTCACCGCGCAAAGCAAACACCTGTTCATGTTGGAAAAAAACATGTCAGCTTACATATGGGTTTCCTTAGAAATAGCCTTGCAGCTTACAGATCATGCCATGCGATACAATGGCAAGAATATGTTAGATAAGGAAATGCGTTTCCAAGAGACAAACTCAATATTCCTCTATAGAAGCAAAAACGTCGTGCAACTCTTCGAGCACTTTGCTCAAAAACATTATGCTTAATTATCTTTGTGATCATTCTCATACGGTGGTCATCAGCCACTAGCCTGATCATCGAAAGCTATAAAGAAACCAGTCCAGCCAGAAGAGACCAGCTACCACCTCATGCAAACAAACAAGAGCTTCAAACATGGTGTAGTATGAGTCCATACATCATTGAGACTCATCGCCAACAGTCTCCGGAAAGCACCCTCTCTTGGCAGGCGCGTCGGCAGTCTCGAACAAACGCAACACAGTTCTGATTTCCAACTCCACAACGCAGAGACTCACTCACGCACACCACCAATGCAAGAATATTTTTCGAAACGCTACGTCGTTTCTTGAGCGAGAGCAAGGATCAAGACTGTATAGTGACTGCAATACGACGGATTCATAGCACTAAGCAACGGAGTCACACAGTTAAGCGATGCAGTGTGAGAGGAAACGTAACAGAGAGACGACGAGGATGAGCATCTGGGATGATAGCTAAACCAGGAAACGACTGAGATCCTTTACAGGTGCACTGGTGGTAAACGGCGCCCGAGGCATTTTATAGCATAGAACCTTGTCTTTAATGCTCAATCACAACGTCATCCAGTGCAGACCCCAAATTTTCATTCCTCTTTGGATTCTATTAT
Organism: Physcomitrium patens; assembly: GCF_059467195.1. Classification (NCBI taxonomy): domain Eukaryota; kingdom Viridiplantae; phylum Streptophyta; class Bryopsida; order Funariales; family Funariaceae; genus Physcomitrium; species Physcomitrium patens. The sequence goes on from NC_143415.1 coordinate 4,502,274, forward strand.
ATTTTAATGGAAGTAGCATTGATAGGGTAGACCAGTTCGTTGCAGTGGTCTCATCTTGCTTTGCCTTGAACTTCGTTGCTTTTGGAGTATAAAACAGAAAATGTATGCTACAGTAAAGTTAATTCTTCCTTTTGGTTTGCGGTAGGAATATAACTATAAAACAGGAAAATGGGGCCACATAGGTGCAGGAAGTTTCCTTGAGACCGAGTGGTTTACTTCCTGCGCTTTGGTCTAATGAACTCCAATTCTTCAAGAAATTTACATCTTCGTCTTTTGAATTCTAATATTATAAGTCAAGAATTGATGCTTACGTACAGCTCACTGACGCTTTTCTCTTATTTGTCTTACATATTAGTCCTAGTCATTCAACCACGGAAATCTGAAAAAGGTTAAGGCCGAAAATAGGATGGAAAGTTTAAAGGATGACATTGTGGGTCCCTGAAATCACATTAACTTGGTTTTATATTGGCATGCTCTTGCTTGTCACCGAATGGCTTGACTACAGTATGTACAGACATTTGAGATGATTCTTTAAATTTAATAATGATATATGCTCTCGAAACCAGGACTGATGAGAAGTCAAAATCGCTTGAGAGTCTCGAAGCTCAATTAACCTTGAAATAGACTCTTTCAGATAAATAGACACGTGGTTTTACGTTAAGGATAATTAAAATATGAGTGTTTTTTTTCTTGTATCACCAATTGAATAATTTATTTCAGTCAATCCAGAAGTCTTTCAAAAAAATGACTTGGGAAAAGAAAACACATTTAAACAAAGATGCTCTGTTATTGAATTAAAATGAACCCAACAGAAAAAGTCCATCCAAGAAAATACTGACTGTGACTTATATTAAACAAATGTTATAACATGAATGCTACATTCTATTGAAATATTGTGGTTAAACATTGGTGTGTGGAAAAGAAACTATGCATTCTACTAGTTTTAACTATTAGTGCCCATGTGAACTTTATCCTTCAGAGTGGCCAAGATGGTGTTGAGGTGACGTCACTCTCAATGGGATGCATGACAAGAAGCTTGATCAACTCCCATTTCCAGCTTCTTGTCTTTTAAAAGCATCATGCTGACGTGGACTAGACAGAAAACCCCCATATATAGATGGTGACAATGTTTATTATCCTTGTGTGGCAAAGATGTGGATGAATCATCTGCCAACTGCATGGGCAATTTAGGATAGGATCCACCCATGGAGAGTGCAACTGCCTTTGTCAAATGTGGACCTTTTGATGCAATGACTTAAAAATATTTAAAAATATTCAAATTTTTAACAAAAAATAACATGACATCCACAAGCCTCCAAGCAGATTGGTAGACGAAGACTAAATGTGGATGAAAATATACCTTCTGAATGGACTAGCAAATATCAAATGGATGAATGTGTGGATGGTTGGATCCATATCAGCAGCTAGCCAAATCTTTTGTCTTTTTCTTCACAGTTGTATATTATATTGTCTTCCCAAGAAAAACACCACCTGTGAGCTGGCAATTATATGGTACACAATTCATTCATGGTCAAGATATTATATTACTGTTTATTGTTAATTTATGACACTTCCTTCTTTCTTTCTTTCTTTTCATTTCGGTCAGATATTTTATTTAGTGGATATTTTTAGCCTTGGAGAAATCAGTTGGCAGAGAGGATGGCAAGGACCACTTTCTGGAATGCTGGGGGAGCTGCTGATGGGATGTGAGCCCCACCCCCACTTGGGCTCATAGCTAATTGGTGACCCATGACTTGTGACATATAAAGACAGGCCATGTGGATGTCTCTAGCAGGGAATTGAGAGTTGGGACTAATGCATGCAAACTCCCACTCCAAGCAGCTAACTCAGCAGCATCCTCAGCACATCTGTAATGTGATTGATTTTAATATTGTCCCATCCTTTCTCTGTGATTTTGAGATATCATAGAACATTCTTTGCAGAGGTTGAACTGCTTCACACTACTGGCCTGTGAGCCCCCCATCAATCAGCTCCACAGTTCAATTTTCATTCCACAATCATGTAGAAACACTGAGCACTCATGTGAAAAAAGCACATCATCCTACAAAAACTAGGAAAGTGTATGAGTATGAATGCTATAGCATTGCTACACAGTACCAAAAGGATAAAAAGAAGTAAGAAGAAAAAAATTAAACTCCTCTTCAATTGTTAAGCACATTTCTCAATGCCTGAGGTTGACATGCATTTTGAAGAAGTTGGTTAGCCCAGCTCCAAAAGAAGTTGACTCTGGACTTTGAATCAGAAGACCAAGCAGTGAACAAAATTGATAGTGTCATGTTTTGTAGGACAACTAGAAATCATAGAGGAAGAAGGATAGAGGCAAGAGAATCAGAGAAGACGATAAAATATATACAATTGAGCTTCTTGAAGGTCAAACCAGGATGTTGAAAATGCTGTTTTATAATGAGAGAAAAACCAGGTTACGTGCTCATGGAGGCGCAATGCCAGTTGTCAGGAACTGTTGGTTGTTGCTGTGCATTGTGTGGAAATCACTGGCAGGTAGGACAAGTTGGGCAGTCAGAACCGAACTGGAGGATGGAAGAATTCTGTTCCGATTCCCTTTTTTCTAGATAAAGAGCTGATAGCAAGAGGTGTACGCAGTCTCGAAGGATGTGCATGAAAAATTGCTTTGTTCCAAGGAAGCAGGGTTTGGAGGAGTCCGCTCACTTTTTCGGTGGGCACATCATAGCCTCTTCTTAATGCTTTCTTCTCTTTTTCTCTTTTTTGATTTCAGTAAGAAGATGCATCTCCTTAAGATTCAATCGGATGCCATGAAGGAACCCAATGACGAAGCGCAGTGTGCAGCCCAGATGTATTACAACGTTGGTCAAGCAAAACTCTTATCCCGTAAAGAATTCCAAAAAATAGCAGAGCTCAATGTGGGTACGCAATTGAATATGTATGGTTCGTTGCTAGCAATTGAGAGCGTTGCTGCAAAGGTTTCAGTTCACGAGGTCACGCAAAAAAACTCGTGCAATCTGTTCACAATTGTGTAGATTTGCTAAGTTCTTTTTTAACATTCACGCTCTTTCCACACAGCATCTATCAAACATGGCTGGCGTAAGACGGACACTGTAGTAAAAAGGTTGCCAGTTGAGAGAGCTCAGGAGACCAACTTACTGGTCCTCCTGATGTTTTCGAGCAGTCAAGCGCAACTGTTCACATCCTTCACTTCCTTTTCATTTCATTGCTACGTTTTTGTACTCCTGCCTCAACTTGCATATACTGGCGCAGGCTCAGTGTTTGAAGAAGATGGCGTGATAGGCATGTATGCAGATGGCTTGATTGCGTCCATCCCTACCAAGTGATTGTATCTCTCTACACCGTTTAGATCAAGACGTGACATATCCAGGAGAGGCAATGAAAATGGAGAGAAAGACCAGAATTTCGGGGTCCCATAGTGATCAAATAGTTGAGCTTTCTGGATTTACGTCGCTGTCGACATTAATATCTTCACCCCCGATCCTACTGGCGCCACCAGTGGTCGTCTTCATCAGTGGCAAGAGGCTCTTCCAACTAGAAGGTCGCCCAATTACCTCTAGGTTTCAGTTTCGTGAACTGGGATTGGAGTTCATTGAAGAGACAAATCACCTAGTAAAAATTGTTAACAGTCCAAAAACCTGTCAATCCAAGCATGATCCTGATCGTGCATTCTTTTCATAGCAAATTTACTCAGATTTACTCGGAGCATTTGAATGTTTTCACTTGAATCCACCGTCGGATTAAAAACAATTGCGGCTGGGCGGCGAATGCCGGTTACCATATATTCCAGTTGGTCGGAATGTCTTCGAGATAAGCACAGCAAGCATTCTTAGTTTCCAGGAATCAGTCGGTCTCCGTGTTGAATTAAGTCGTAAGTGCTGGTGGCCCACTCTCATTTCTACGAAGGTAGTAAGGCAACATACACGTATTTTCACATGCAGCCTGCAGACTTGCCACCGCCTTTTTGCGGGAATTTTGCCAAATTTCTGATTCTTTAATTTCGACAGTTCTAACAGCATAATATCTACTCCTGCACTGGAAGCGCAGTCCTCTGCAAGTCGGTAAGCTTAAGTCTTACAAGCTTCAGAGCCCAAAAGCACAAAACCCGCTCAACAGCATTTGATTTACTCGTTTATTTTTGGTTACCTTAGGTTCTTGTCTGATAAATAAACACTCCCCTGTTGTTGTATCAAATGATTGGTGAGGACTTTTCGCAAAGCAGAAACTAAACAGCTTGACAATCTGTAACAGCTTTCTCGACAGTCAACGGCGCTGCTCCTCATGGTACCTTGTCCCGACACTCAACAAGAGCCTCGAAATGCTCTGATCAGGGAGAAAACACAAGTGATGATTCAGTAGAAGTGTGTACAAGTCATTGCACTGCCTCGCTCTCTTACAAACAGTAACAATATTTCACCGATTAATAGCTCTACAATTAAAAGGAACTTTCTAGTTTACCCGAAAGTAACCACACGCTCTCATTAACGGACGCAAGATCTCAATACAAGGGTGCTAACAGTGGCTTGCAAGACACTCAAGTTCGTAATACAGTTGTGTCGAATTTCAGTCAGAGGGTGAAGTGGAGCCGGAACATTCGTGCATCTGGCAGCCTACCATCGCATTGTTTTGGGCAGAGGATCCCTCGCATGCAGCGATGAAAGTGAAGTTCCACTTTCTGTGGACACTGCATAAGCTTCAATAAGTAAATTTTGCTTTTCAACGGAAAGAATCTATCACCGAATTGGAGGAAGGGGCGGCAGATGCTGGTAGCTTGTTTTCGGGTCCATCCACAGAACTCCCATCTCGATCTGAATCTACCTCGAAGTTGGTGTTCCGACGTGCACAGTAACGGGGTGCCCGCCCATCCCACCGAGGGCATTGCTTTTTGAACACTTTCCCCGGTTATGCTACCTTCATAGCTAGCTCGGGGGAGGGGGGGGGGGATTTTATTTTATTTTTTATTTATTTTGGTGTGGTTTAGTGTGATAAAAGTGAAGAAATAAGGTTCTGATGTGCCCCAAAAGAAAAAAAAAAATGAATTGCCACAGTGGTTTAATTGATAAAAATTAACAAAGAAATTTTTGTATTTGATCCTTAAACCAAAGCATAGACTTGAGCAAAACTATCCACTTTCATCATACTAAATCACACCCTTCCTCTTTGTAGAGATTGTTGATCATTGGTGGGTTTGGAATGGCCTTGGAATCTTTCTACATGAAGAATGGTTATTTTTGGGTTTGTACAAGCGCAATTTAGGTCATGGGTTGGTTGAGGGGCATGACTAATTTTAAGGTATTTTGAAATTAGCTAAGTCATTGCAAAACTCCGGTTGCCTTTGTCATATTCTATGACGGACACTCTCACCATGGATAATGCTTTAGGGTTTAAGTTTAGAATTATGTAGTAGAAGTAGGGATTAGAACTAGGATTGGATTGCACTAGGTTGCAACTATTTCAAATCTTGTGTAGTAATTGACCTCAAATCGGTAGTATTGCAAATCAAACTATTTCAAATTTGAAGTAGATTCTTCTGTAGCATATGTAATTGAAGGAGTACATGATTGAGGTTGCAATCAAAATGTATGTATTTGATTTCTATTTAAATAAATTGTTTCTAGTTGGTTAGGATATAGCATGAACTAATTTAGCAACAATGTTTGGAATTTTTTGAATTGAGTTATATTATTCTATTATTTAAAAGTTATTCAAAAAATTTAAGCAAATATTTTTTTACTTTTTTATTTTTTAAATCTTAATTTATTCAATTAGAATTATCAATTTTTTCTACAAGTTAATAAGATAGCTATAAAAATATGATGTACTTATATAGATAATGTTATTTAACTTATATACTTAGGATATATTTTAAAATTTGGTTTTTATAAAAAAAATTAAATAGTCGAAAAAATAAAATTTAAATATATATACAAATTTTTTAAATATTTATATATATAAATATATATTTTAAATACACATGTAGTGTTGATAATGCCACCACGTATTTTGCTATTGTTACCACAATCTCTCATTCACTACGTGCTACTACAACTTTTGCTATTGCCATCATAACTTACTACTTATTTAACATATTCTTTTATTATTTATTTTATTTCAATAAAAAATTATATTAATATATATATATATATATTATATAATATAAAAATAATCTTATTAAAAATTAATAAATAAGATGTATTATGTGATTATAATTATTTAAATGTACAATACTCATTACTATATTGTTAAACAATCTCTTATTATTTTTATTGTATGATATCTATTATACTTGAATAAATAAAAATACTTAGAATAAGATAAAAATTTGTTAAGTTCAAAAAAACTCTTTAAGAAGCTTTGAAGAAATATTTTAAAAAATACTTAGATATTTAAACTTTTATAGATATACCATATAATTATTAAAATATATCCTACAATTTTTTTACATTTAAGAAGTTATCTCGAAGGCAACTTGTAACTTGATACTTGAACCACAAGCCATTTGGTCCTTAAGAAGTATCTACAAGACCTTAGTAGCCAGTGTTTACAAAACAAAGATTAAAGTTATCATAGGTCTAATCAATATCTTTTAGATACATTAATCAAAAGTGGATTTGCTATTATGAAGAATGCAAGGATATTCTTGATATTTCAACATATTTCAAGGATATATATAGTATTTTTTAATATTATATTTGATAGTTTTAAAGTAATAATAGATTATAATATATTATAATAGATAAAATTCTATAAAATAATAAATTTATTTAAAAACCTATCTTTATATGATTAACTACAAATAATAAAGAATTATAAAAAAGTATCAAAGTTATGACATTTAATATTATGGTTCTAGCAAAACATTAAATTTGAAGTTATTATAAGTAGAATATAATATGAATTGATACTTTATTATTTCTAAACTAAGACACATTACAAAACAAATAAAAAATATTTAATTAAGTAAAATTTTAAAAATAATATTAATAGAAGTACTTTAAAATATATGATTTAAAATAAATACCAAGATATTTAAATTGTAATTTATTTTAAAATAGTCCTAATAAAAAGAAATTATGAAATAAAATTTATTTTATTTTCTTTATTAAAATATTATAAAAAATAATAAGAACCTAATTGAATAATAACCAATTTATATTCTATATACATATTTACTACACAAAGATTGAGAGTACCACTAACTTAAAGAAGTTGTAAATTGAGAGGTTTGAATTTTCAATTGATAATTTACAACCAAAACATTAAACAATGACGACACTAAAAATCTTTTATAAAAACGTCATACAATTATTGGCTTGCTTATAAAAGAACACATTTTTTCAGTACATGACAATTGTATTGTGGACTTTCATATTGATATATAATCTATTACATTCTTATATTATTCATAAAAAAATAGATCAAATAATTGACGATGGTATTTGCATTAGGAGATGGATAAATAAACAAGATTGTAACCCAGATCCTCTAAGCTCATTATGATATTTCTATTATAAAACACATCAAGGGGAGGCATAAATCAACTAAATAAATTAAGGAGTTGAATTGGTCTTTTGATTGATTAGATTCTCAAGCATCATTGTTTTTATCAAAACTTAATTTAACTTGCTAATTTATAAGGCCTTAACAAAACAAAAGTGACAACACTTATATTGATAAGGCTCAATCTTTTTTTTTTATTAAAAATTTAAATTTTGTAACTACAAAGGTTTTTTTGAAGAAGCATTTTGATCAAATGAGTCTTTTTTATATATTTTATAATAAAGATAAGCAAGTGCATTGTCTAGAAATAATTGTAGTTAATAGTTGTTGCTACTATTTTTGCTCACAAATGTCTAATAGAGCCTTGAGAAGTTTATTGATAAAGTTGTAGGATTTATAACTTTCAACTTTGTAATCTATACTATTGGGTCTTAGGATCATTTATTTTTAGCACTAGTTGAAGTGCCATGAGTGATTCTTCCATTGTTTTGCATAGATTCTACAACAATGCTGTATGTCCAACTTTGGCAAGAAAGAGTAGTAGTAGTGAACATGAAGCCAAAGTTTTGTACTCATTCTATCCACTTACATGAAATTTGGATGAATTTCACTACTAGATATGAATATAATGTTTTACTATAGATATAAGCAAAAAAATACAATAAATAGTTTATAGCTTACATTGCATTTAAATGTCCATAATTTTATATAGAATTTTCTTTTGTAAATAAGACGGTCCTTATTTAAATGCAATTATTGAAACTTTTTAAACCTAATGTAGACCATGGTCCCTTGATTCATGTTATACAAAAATAAAAGAAGGTTTTTGTAAGAAAATATAAATATTTTAGAGATTTCAAATCTAGATTAAAAAAGATAAGATTTAAATTTAGAATAAAGATTAATTTTATCTTTTTAAAACATAAATTCAAGTTGATTATTACAATCAATTTTCTTCTTACTCTTCTTATTTTATCATAAATACTTATAGCAAAGTCTTTTGTCTTTTCTTAATATATATATATATATATATATATTTGTATATTTATATATTTTTAATATTCTTATTTTATCTGTTGTACAAAGAAAATATTATGTTTATGTTTACGCAATTTATGTAGAAACCATCACATATGGCAAATGATAATAAAATGTTAAAAAAGAGTTTTAAAGAGAATAAGTTTTTATTAGTTGATAAGTGTCTCACAAAAATTAAATATAAATCTAATTTTTTTATATGACTCTCAAAAAACTTTATAATTATTAAAAGTAGGAAATCTAAAAATAGATATTAATGATTATATGACTTGAGTAGATTAGCTTGATTAATTCATCTAATTATAAAAGTGTTGAAAAAGTATTGCAAGTGTTAAATACTAAAACAAAACTACATAATGACTTAGATTATGATAAGATATGATTACAATGTGATTTCAACAAATCAACAAAAGAAAATGTTACTCAATATTATTTAGCAATTCTATTAGATTTCAATGTACTAAAAGATAAGTATTGACATAAATATCTACAAAGTAAACTAATAAATGAATAAATAAATAAAAGCAACAACAAAAATAATAATTCTGAATTTTACAAGATTTAATTTTAAAAAATGTTGTAAAATAAGTACAATATAAAACTTTTGTGGCTTTTAGTTTGTAGTAAAATCAAATAATCATTGTTACAATCACATTGAAGCATGATGATTTAGAAGTAAAGGTAGATTACAATGCCTTATAATAGATAAATCTTATTGATAATAATGTTTTTTTAAAAAAGCCTTTCTTTATACAAAAGTCATTAAGAATAATAAGGAATTATAAAAAGTGTCAAAGTTATGAAATTTAATATTATAGCTGCAACAAGAGATTAAATTTAAGATAATTATAAATAAGACACAGCACAAGTTGAGACTTTATTATTTCTAAACTAACACACACTGTAAACAAAATAATTTTTTTTTGTTAAGTAAATTTCAGAAAATAATTTTGATAGTAGCACCTTAAGCTTCTTGGTATTTGATTTTAATATTACAATTTATGCATCTTGGTATTTATTTAGTGTGTCAACAATGTTATTTCATAATTTGATTGATATTTATAAAAATTACGTTTTTTGTTAGCAAAATATCATCAATGTGGTTATTTTTTTCTATAATATTCTAATGAGAGCAATAAAATTAGCTTTATTTTATAATTTCTTTTTACTAATACTCTTTTTAGTCATATTACAATTTAAGAATCTTGAAATTTGTTTTTAATGTTACACTAACCATATTTATTATAAAAATAATTAACTGACGATTATGCCAATAATAACCCAATTTATGATCTATATTCATATTTACTACACAAAGGTTGAGGGTACCGCCAACTTAAAGAGGTTGTACGTTAAGAAGTTTGAGTTTTCAATTAATAATTTCAACCACAACATTGTACAAAAACCACACTGAAAATCTTTCATGAAAATGCCACATAATTACTGGCTTGCTTGCAAAACACATTTTTTCTGTACATGACAATTGTGTTGTGGACTTTCATATTAGTATAGAATTTATACTGTTCACCAAAAACAGATCAAATAACTGAGGATGGTATCTGTGCTAGGAGGTGGATAAGTAAACAAGATTGTAACACAAATCCTCCAAGTTCATTGTGATATTACTTGTATTGCATGATGAGCTACATACTTCCCAATTACATACACAATTTAGACTTCAAATCAAATTCCACGATAACTACGTGGTGACTTATATTGGGAACAAAATGGTAATTTCAAAACCCACAGAAAACTGTGAAAAGCACTTGGAATTGTCAAGATTTACCTCGAACAAACACATACTGCATGCCACCTGCAATATGAAGATGAGTTGTTCGGAAATGAACCTGTAATTTTACATCATCAATCGAACCGCAAAAAGAACTCCAAGAATTAAGAGAAACAGATAGACACATAAAAATCAGGTGCAATCGTAGAGAACACAATGTTGAAATCAACGATAGAAGATTTGGGTCCTCTGTTAGGCTCCACTAACTCCTCCTAAAAAGCTTGAGAACAACTCATCACAAAATCATGGATTCATCCTTGAGGTATTTTAGTGAGGACAACATAACTTTCCCATGTGATGCACATCGGGATGCAACAAATGCAACAATCCAAAGCAATTCATCGTCTTTCAAGTCTCCGACCGTCTCGAATTCAACAAGTATGTTGCAGTGGACATCGATGAAACCAGTTTAGGAACTGTTAAATGTCTCACCCAAACAAAATGACTCATAGCAACATAGAGAAAATACTCTGATTCGGACACGAAAATTTTCCACAACAACAATCTGTCAGAAATACACGAGCACCTATCATTCTCTGGCACCACTCCGGAGGCGCTGTGAGCACATGATGCAAGTGTCCTCTCTGTGGCATTTGAGTGGGCGCGGCGTGACTCCTCTCCTTCAAACCAATTCCGCGTTATGCTCCGTGGTAAATGTCGCTGGTTTCGTGGAGCGCACTCTGTTGTTGTTTGCAAACTAGACGGCGGAGTTTGTGCGCGGAGCACTTGCCCAAGGGGGCAGCCCAGAATGCCTAAAAGAAGAGGACGATTTGAGGGAATATCGTGGCACGTCTTGGAGCTGAATGGTGTGAGAATTGCGCAGAAAATATGCATAGACCTTGTGAGGACCATGTCGAAGAGATTAACGCGATGCATGTGCAGATTCACCGCTTGTGTGTGCAGGATTAGATCCTGAGGTACTGATACACACGTGCACGAGGATCTGCTCAGGAGCCTAGAGTGTGTGCGGGACCAGGTGGGGGCGGACGCGGGAGCATGGAAATGCGAGCACCTGCTGAAGGAGGAGGTAGGCAGCGGCAGCAGCAGCAGGTCGACGAAGGGCGAGGATCTCCGACGTGCGAAGGCTGAGGGGTGTGGGTTGGGGTGCGAGCGAGCGGCTCAGACGAGACGAGACGAGCAGCAGGGGAGAGCACCACGTTCCTGGCGCTATGAAAACGCCAACGCCCGCAATGTTTTGGGGGAGTTGTGAGGATGGAAGTGGGAGGCTGGGCGTGTGCACAAGTGCTTGTGAGTGCAGCAGCAGCAGTAGGTGCTGCAGATTCCTTCATGTGGGCACCTGCTTTCACCAGGTTGTCGCCTTTGGCAGAGGTTTGTTGGTCTCTACTTGATCCGCCACAAAGTTGTGCTTTTCTTGTGGTTGGTGTTGGGGGTGGGCTTGCGGAATGTACAGGATGAGCGAGGGAGTCTCTGAGGCGAGGATTGAGGATGGTTACTCTGTGTTGCTTTTTCTGGTCAGAGGGAAGGAGAGCGAGGACATAAATATGGATTTTTGCTAAAAATGATTCTTGTTGCAGTGTTGACATGAAGCCGTCCTAGCTCAGTTGGTAGAGCGCAAGGCTCTTAACCTTGTGGTCCAGGGTTCGAGCCCCTGGGGTGGCGATGATTAATTAGGTCCTATTTTTCTTTTTCCACACACTTCTATTACATTTCTAACCTCTTTCTAAATACAATTATCAAACATCATGTTGTTTTTAACACTTACAAACAACTAATCATGTTTTACTTTAGAAAACACTTATTATCACTAACTCTATCATTTTATCATGCACTTGTCACCTAATCCATCTCTAAAGTATTGACTACTCTTCAATTAAACAATCAAGTAACCTACAAATCAACTTTCAAAAAACACCACTCTTTTTATTTATTTTTAGAGGTCTTTAAGATTATTTTTTTGCACAGATTTTGTTATAGCAATTTCTTCTAGTATTCTTCTAAGTGAAGAATGTGACATAGGTTGTATTTTTATTTTTATTTTATTTTATTTTTATTATTATCTTTCTTTTGCTATACAACTTAAGTGCTCTTATTATTCTCTTCATATCTTCTATGTTGTAGAGACAAGGGATTCTTCTTTGAAACTTTATTGTCATGTTCATGTATGGTTGTGAATTTATAATATTAGATTTGAAATTTATAATATTGTGTTTGCAATCTATTATATGAATTGATTGAGTGAAGTTGACTAATCAATCAATACAATCATCTAATCCTATTGACTTACTCAACTAACAATTCCAATCTACTAATCCAATTGATTAATTCAATTAATTGCAAAAATAGGATGTGATATGTCATTGCCATATCACCAACTCAAATTGTGGACTTTAAGATTAAGAGCCTTGGCTTTTATTAACTGAGTTATAAAATCTTCTTTAGAACTAAAAATAAAAAAAAATTAGATGCATTGGATGGCAGAAATGATAATTGTCTTATAAAATGTAAATTTTTTGTTCCTTTAAACACAAGATCTTGCTTTTAGGATATTTCAAATGTTTTCTTTTTTCAAATTTTTCCACAAAAGTAAAAATTGCTTTGCTTTATATTGTATTGAATTCTTATAAATGTGAGTCTTATAGTTTGTGTTGCAATGTTGTGTATATTATTGCTAAAGTAATTGATAATGTAGTCTAGACTATTGCTACCCTAGTATATGAATTCTTTTTCAAGGTCTTTTTCATTTATATGATTCTACTTTTTGTGTTCTTTAGTACGATGACTCATTCCTATCTATTTTTATAAGTACTGTCAATGAATCATAGGATGTCAATATCAGATATGTTGGTCAAGGCCATTTGTGAAAAAAATATGATGTTAAAGATTTACAACTACGTGGATAATGTATTGCCATGCATAGTGAAGCATGCAATGAGATAGTAGTAAATATTCAAGATATTGTTTCATTGCTACCATAGCTATTGTTGAATCAATGAGATCTTTAATGTATTATGTTATTGTATTGAGTGGACCATATAAGATATCTTCTCAAATGTCTAGTTGATTGAAGTTGGCCATAGTTTATATCAAATTATATTTTACTCATGCTAATTGGATATGTGGAAATATTAGAGACATACATATTTATTCTAATAGTTATTTAGATCATATGAATAAGTAGAAGTAGGTAAAAATAAATTAATCTAATAATATCTTATAGATAAGCTTCCTAAAAACTTTATAGATGTAAATCCAACCTTAAAAATGCCTATAGGTGATTGATAGGTTAAAAACTTTGCCAACAAATTAGCCATGTGTTATATGTATTAGTAGCTTGTGGTATTAGCTAACCATGTATTTAGCAAATTAGACACATATTGGAGGTCCTATAGAATGTCATCATGTAGTTTTTAGTTATATAGTATATATAGAAGCAAAAATGATGTCTTTTTCAAGGATCTTTAATTTATTTTTTTTAGAAATAGCCATTTTAGTTTTTTTTAAATATACATGTTTATTTATTTCTATTTTATTATCTTTTTTGAAAAAACTATTATTTATTTATTTTCCTTTATTTAATTCTTATCTTTAACAGATTGACAAGAATACTTTTACAATATCAAAGTTTTGTCTTTTTTTCATTAAATGTAGATTATTTCTTTCTTTTCATAAGACATAAGAATATTAAAAGTTGTAGATTAACTTCTTCTAAACTGATATTATTTTTAATATTTTTTTATTGACAAGTCTTATCTTTTACTTATCTTGAAGAACATTAGACATCATCTTTTTGTCTAGTATTATTATGGCACATCTTATTGAAATAAAGAATACAATGGCACAAATGTAAGAATAATTTAGGAAGTTATTGCTTGTTATACATTAATCTAATTTACTACCACAAGAAATAATCAGATTTCTAGAAAATAAAGATATAGAGATGATTGGACCTACTTCAATATTTGCACAAAATCATATTACTTGTCAAATATTAGAAGACCAAGAGTTGCCATATCTAAGAAGTTAAATGGTATAAGATCAAAGTTTCAAAGATTTATGAATCAAGTACAACTAGTACTTGAACTATAACTTCAAAGCTATCCAATTTCAAGATCACAAGACACATTTATTAAAACATTACTTTTACGTTCTACATTATCATGGTTTTTTTCTTTTCTTAAATGATGTGATCTAATATTAAATAATTTGGAGGTTTTTTTCTTTTTTCTTTTTTTTTCTTTATTTTCTTACAGAGTTTCAATCTAAGTATGAAAACCATATAATACTACTAGTATCTTAAGGCCTAAGATCTAAGGCAAGCTTGAAAACCATATTTCACATATTTGGAGTTGTGATTCTGGTGTTCTATAACATAGTATAGCCTTCCAAGGTTCTATTCTAAATATGAGTCTTTGAGCTATTAATTTGGCTATAAGAGCCTTGACTTAAATTTTTGGATCAAACACCTTTATTCCTCTGTATATGATTGAATGGATTGTTGTGCTTTATTTTGCTTTTTATTTTCTTGTTGTTCCATATGTAATGCTTGATAAAAAGATAATTACATTCTACGACATTTTCTTACTTGAAAATTTTATTTTCAATACTTACACAAAAAAACAACATATAAAATTGAGGCCAATATGACTTAGTTAAACATCATTATTTTGCTTGCTAGTGAAATTTTCTTTGAGTCCCATTTTGCTAATTGAGAAGTAATTTGGTAGATGATTTTAGATCAGTTTTCAACAAGGGGCATGCAGAAGTCCAATAAAAAGTCCAGGTAATGAATCGAGGTTCTCCTCTATTATCTAGAGCAAATCCAAAAGCAAGACCTTGCGTTCAAAGGAATAAAAAAATTTGTATTTTATAAGACAATGCCCATTTTTGGTGCCCAATGTGTGTAATTTTTATTTATTTTTAGTTCCAAAGGAGATTTTATGGCTTAGTTGATAAAAGCCAAGGCTCTTAACCTTGAAATCCACAATTTGAGTCCCTAGGATGGCAATGACATATCACATCCTATTTTTGCAATTAATTGAATTAATCAATTGGATTACTAGATTGGAATTGTTAGTTGAGTAAGTCAATAGGTGTCACGGTCATAATCATGTAAGCTAATAATTACATATAGAAATAGGTAGAAGTAAGTAAAAGTAGATAAAAGTAAGTTAATTCTATAATATTTAATATAGAAGCTTTCTAGAAACTTCCTAGATGCTGCTTTGACTTCATAGGTGTCTTTAATTGACTTTTTGGATTAGAAACGTGGTCAACAAGTTGGCCATGTGCCACACATGTTGTTAGCTTGAAGATCAAGCTAACTATGTGGCCCACACGTAGAAAAACTTGCCTTGTAAGTCAAGGCATGTGTCCTACAAAGTAAACACATATTGGAGGTCCTATAGAACGTCGCCACGTAGCCCCTAGTTAGATAGTATATATAGAGACAAGAGTGAAGGCTTCTTCACTCTTGTCAACTCCTTTCTTGCTTCTAGTCCAGGTTCAAGAATCTTTAGTTTCTTGTCTTGTGGCAATAGCCATTCCAGTTTCCTTTTAATATACCTACTTGTTTATATTTTGACTTATTATATCGAGATAGCCTTTTTGTGTATATTTTCCCATTCTTGAAGATCTTCATCTCGATTGCGTCGTCTTGAAGGTTGTGACAATCGTAATGTCTCTTCCGGCAGGTCAGTAAACGAAGGTTCTTGAGTTGAATCCGCTGGTTGTTGGCTCTCCATCTAATTAGCGTCACAAATGTAAAGAAGTTACAAACAAGGATAGGAAATTGAATGTTATCTTGCCTCAATCTTGTCTCTTTTATAAGAGAGATTTTCATCTTGGTTTTGATGGATGTCGTTGATGAAAAACTTTGACTTTAGCTGATGCATTTCCTAGATTCCTGGATGGCTCTCATGTGCATTCACTAATATCATATCCGTGCCAATGAACAAGATATTTCAGCTTATTTCGGCGCCGCCTTGAGTCTAATATCTCTTCCACCTCAAATTCTTCATTAGGAGGCGGTGGCATTTGTCTTCTTCCTTGTATATCCACTGTCTTATATGGTTTAAGAAGAGACACGTGGAATACAGGATGGATCTTCATTGACTCCGGTAGATGTAACCGATATGCAACTGGATTGATCTGTTCTGAAACAGAAAAGGAGCCAAGCCTACGATAGTCCAACTTGTCACAAGGTCGAGTAGTCTTGATATTGCGACGAAGTAGCCATACCTTATCACCTACGTCGATTTGTGGTTGCTCCTTACGATATAGATCTACGTTTATCTTTTGTCGTTCTTGAGCTTCCTTCAATTGCGTCTTCATTATTGCATGTAACTCTGACAACCGATTTGCCATATCTTCTGCTGCAGGATTATCAACTTTTGAAAAATCAAAAGTATCAAGTCGTGGATGATAGCCATAATTGGCAAAGAAAGGTGTTTTTTACGTGGAAGAATGTACCGTATTATTATAAGCAAACTCTGCCAATGGCAGAAGGGTTGTCCAATCATCTTGTTGGTAGTTGATAGTACACCTTAAATATTGCTCCAAGACTTGGTTTACGCGCTCTATTTGTCCATCAGTTTGAGGATGGAAAGCCGAAGATAGCTTTATGTCCACTTTTAAAATCTTGAAAAGGGTCCTCCAGAATCTTGACACAAATTGAGTTCCCCTATTCGATATGATATCTTTAGGTAATCCATGATAGCGACAGATATTATCAATGAAAAGCTTAGCTGTTTCTTCACCTGTGATAGATTTTGTACATGGCACAAAATGTGCCATCTTGGTGAAACGATCTACTATCACAAATATAGAATCATAAGATCTTGAGCTTGGAAGATCTGTGATGAAATCCATAGAAACAGAAGACCATGGTTGTTCTGGTATAGGTAATGGCTGAAGAAGTCCGTAAGGTCGATGACGAGGAATTTTTGATCTTGAACAAATATCACATGATTGTACAAAGTCTTTGACTGACTTCCACATTTGTGGCCACCAAAAATCTCTTGATATGAGTTCCAAAGTCTTATTATATCCAAAGTGCCCTGCTGCTGGAAAGTCATGACGTGCTTGAAGAACACGTAAATGTGCTTCTCCTTCTGGAACATATAGGCGTCCTTCAAAATATAATAGATTATTCTTGAACTCGAACTTAGAAGGATCATGAGACTTGTAAGAATTATTCTCGATATCATAAACAAGAGGATCTGAGGACATACTGGACTGGATTTGCTTGAGAAAAGTTGAATCAACAGTCAATGTTGATTTCATTGCTCGGAGATGAAATTGCTCATGAGAAATCTTTGATGAAGATCCGATAGTAATTGGCAAATCCCAAGAAACATTGGACATCTCTTACCGTCCTTGGAATCTTCCAATCCATGATTGTTTGGACTTTCTTAGAATCCATCATGAGACCATCATTTGAAATGATGTATCCTAAAAAGTCAACTTGAATAGTGTGAAATATACACTTTTCCATCTTAGCGTACAATCCTGCATCTCTAAGTTTTTGTAATACTTGACGAATATGTATTTCATGTTCTTCGACATTCTTAGAATAGATCAAGATATCGTCTAGATAGCAAACGACAAAATTATCTAAGAATTCACGAAATACATCATTCATGAGATGTTGAAAAGCAGCTGGTGCATTCGTGAGTCCAAAGGGCATGACATTATATTCGAAATGTCCATACGTGGTTCGAAACGCAGTCTTCCATTCATCTCCTTCTTTGATCCGTACTAGATTATATGCTCCTCTTAGATCTATTTTTGTATAGATCTTAGCTTAATTCATTTGGTCAAGGAGTCTTGATATCAAAGGTAATGGATACCTGTTCTTGATTGTGATCTTCTTGAGTCTTCGATAATCAACACACATTCGTAAAGATCCATCTTTTTTCTTTACGAATAGAATTGGAGCTCCTGCTGGAGATTTTGAATGGCGTATGAAATTCTTCGCTAAATTCTCGTCAATATATGTCTTGAGTTCAGCCATCTCATCTTGCGATAAACTGTAAATTGGTCCAAATGGTGGCTGAGTTCTTTCCTTGAGGTCGATTGAACAATCATATGGGCGATGCTCAGGAAGAATATCTGCATTCTTTTTCTCAAAAACGTCTTGATACTCCTGATATTGACTTGGAATGCCAATTGAAGTCTTTACGTTTTCAGAAATAGGTGCAACATAAATAGCAAAAGTTGATCCTTCTTTTGCTGCGTGTATAAATGCTTTTGCACCTATCAGTACGGGTTTTACTATACTAGACTTATAATTTTTTACTTGGTTGGTAGAACTATTAATAATGCTTTGGGAAAAGTCAAGTTTACGTGAATTCCAATCTATGAGCAATTTCATCTCCGAGCAATGAAATCAACATTGACTGTTGATTCAACTTTTCTCAAGCAAATCCAGTCCAGTATGTCCTCAGATCCTCTTGTTTATGATATCGAGAATAATTCTTACAAGTCTCATGATCCTTCTAAGTTCGAGTTCAAGAATAATCTATTATATTTTGAAGGACGCCTATATGTTCCAGAAGGAGAAGCACATTTACGTGTTCTTCAAGCACGTCATGACTTTCCAGCAGCAGGGCACTTTGGATATAATAAGACTTTGGAACTCATATCAAGAGATTTTTGGTGGCCACAAATGTGGAAGTCAGTCAAAGACTTTGTACAATCATGTGATATTTGTTCAAGATCAAAAATTCCTCGTCATCGACCTTACGGACTTCTTCAGCCATTACCTATACCAGAACAACCATGGTCTTCTGTTTCTATGGATTTCATCACAGATCTTCCAAGCTCAAGATCTTATGATTCTATATTTGTGATAGTAGATCGTTTCACCAAGATGGCACATTTTGTGCCATGTACAAAATCTATCACAGGTGAAGAAACAGCTAAGCTTTTCATTGATAATATCTGTCGCTATCATGGATTACCTAAAGATATCATATCGAATAGGGGAACTCAATTTGTGTCAAGATTCTGGAGGACCCTTTTCAAGATTTTAAAAGTGGACATAAAGCTATCTTCGGCTTTCCATCCTCAAACTGATGGACAAATAGAGCGCGTAAACCAAGTCTTGGAGCAATATTTAAGGTGTACTATCAACTACCAACAAGATGATTGGACAACCCTTCTGCCATTGGCAGAGTTTGCTTATAATAATACGGTACATTCTTCCACGTAAAAAACACCTTTCTTTGCCAATTATGGCTATCATCCACGACTTGATACTTTTGATTTTTCAAAAGTTGATAATCCTGCAGCAGAAGATATGGCAAATCGGTTGTCAGAGTTACATGCAATAATGAAGACGCAATTGAAGGAAGCTCAAGAACGACAAAAGATAAACGTAGATCTATATCGTAAGGAGCAACCACAAATCGACGTAGGTGATAAGGTATGGCTACTTCGTCGCAATATCAAGACTACTCGACCTTGTGACAAGTTGGACTATCGTAGGCTTGGCTCCTTTTCTGTTTCAGAACAGATCAATCCAGTTGCATATCGGTTACATCTACCGGAGTCAATGAAGATCCATCCTGTATTCCACGTGTCTCTTCTTAAACCATATAAGACAGTGGATATACAAGGAAGAAGACAAATGCCACCGCCTCCTAATGAAGAATTTGAGGTGGAAGAGATATTAGACTCAAGGCGGCGCCGAAATAAGCTGAAATATCTTGTTCATTGGCACGGATATGATATTAGTGAATGCACATGAGAGCCATCCAGGAATCTAGGAAATGCATCAGCTAAAGTCAAAGTTTTTCATCAACGACATCCATCAAAACCAAGATGAAAATCTCTCTTATAAAAGAGACAAGATTGAGGCAAGATAACATTCAATTTCCTATCCTTGTTTGTAACTTCTTTACATTTGTGACGCTAATTAGATGGAGAGCCAACAACCAGCGGATTCAACTCAAGAACCTTCGTTTACTGACCTGCCGGAAGAGACATTACGATTGTCACAACCTTCAAGACGACGCAATCGAGATGAAGATCTTCAAGAATGGGAAAATATACACAAAAAGGCTATCTCGATATAATAAGTCAAAATATAAACAAGTAGGTATATTAAAAGGAAACTGGAATGGCTATTGCCACAAGACAAGAAACTAAAGATTCTTGAACCTGGACTAGAAGCAAGAAAGGAGTTGACAAGAGTGAAGAAGCCTTCACTCTTGTCTCTATATATACTATCTAACTAGGGGCTACGTGGCGACGTTCTATAGGACCTCCAATATGTGTTTACTTTGTAGGACACATGCCTTGACTTACAAGGCAAGTTTTTCTACGTGTGGGCCACATAGTTAGCTTGATCTTCAAGCTAACAACATGTGTGGCACATGGCCAACTTGTTGACCACGTTTCTAATCCAAAAAGTCAATTAAAGACACCTATGAAGTCAAAGCAGCATCTAGGAAGTTTCTAGAAAGCTTCTATATTAAATATTATAGAATTAACTTACTTTTATCTACTTTTACTTACTTCTACCTATTTCTATATGTAATTATTAGCTTACATGATTATGACCGTGACACCTATTGACTTACTCAACTAACAATTCCAATCTAGTAATCCAATTGATTAATTCAATTAATTGCAAAAATAGGATGTGATATGTCATTGCCATCCTAGGGACTCAAATTGTGGATTTCAAGGTTAAGAGCCTTGGCTTTTATCAACTAAGCCATAAAATCTCCTTTGGAACTAAAAATAAATAAAAATTACACACATTGGGCACCAAAAATGGGCATTGTCTTATAAAATACAAATTTTTTTATTCCTTTGAACGCAAGGTCTTGCTTTTGGATTTGCTCTAGATAATAGAGGAGAACCTCGATTCATTACCTGGACTTTTTATTGGACTTCTGCATGCCCCTTGTTGAAAACTGATCTAAAATCATCTACCAAATTACTTCTCAATTAGCAAAATGGGACTCAAAGAAAATTTCACTAGCAAGCAAAATAATGATGTTTAACTAAGTCATATTGGCCTCAATTTTATATGTTGTTTTTTTGTGTAAGTATTGAAAATAAAATTTTCAAGTAAGAAAATGTCGTAGAATGTAATTATCTTTTTATCAAGCATTACATATGGAACAACAAGAAAATAAAAAGCAAAATAAAGCACAACAATCCATTCAATCATATACAGAGGAATAAAGGTGTTTGATCCAAAAATTTAAGTCAAGGCTCTTATAGCCAAATTAATAGCTCAAAGACTCATATTTAGAATAGAACCTTGGAAGGCTATACTATGTTATAGAACACCAGAATCACAACTCCAAATATGTGAAATATGGTTTTCAAGCTTGCCTTAGATCTTAGGCCTTAAGATACTAGTAGTATTATATGGTTTTCATACTTAGATTGAAACTCTGTAAGAAAATAAAGAAAAAAAAAGAAAAAAGAAAAAAACCTCCAAATTATTTAATATTAGATCACATCATTTAAGAAAAGAAAAAAACCATGATAATGTAGAACGTAAAAGTAATGTTTTAATAAATGTGTCTTGTGATCTTGAAATTGGATAGCTTTGAAGTTATAGTTCAAGTACTAGTTGTACTTGATTCATAAATCTTTGAAACTTTGATCTTATACCATTTAACTTCTTAGATATGGCAACTCTTGGTCTTCTAATATTTGACAAGTAATATGATTTTGTGCAAATATTGAAGTAGGTCCAATCATCTCTATATCTTTATTTTCTAGAAATCTGATTATTTCTTGTGGTAGTAAATTAGATTAATGTATAACAAGCAATAACTTCCTAAATTATTCTTACATTTGTGCCATTGTATTCTTTATTTCAATAAGATGTGCCATAATAATACTAGACAAAAAGATGATGTCTAATGTTCTTCAAGATAAGTAAAAGATAAGACTTGTCAATAAAAAAATATTAAAAATAATATCAGTTTAGAAGAAGTTAATCTACAACTTTTAATATTCTTATGTCTTATGAAAAGAAAGAAATAATCTACATTTAATGAAAAAAAGACAAAACTTTGATATTGTAAAAGTATTCTTGTCAATCTGTTAAAGATAAGAATTAAATAAAGGAAAATAAATAAATAATAGTTTTTTCAAAAAAGATAATAAAATAGAAATAAATAAACATGTATATTTAAAAAAAACTAAAATGGCTATTTCTAAAAAAAATAAATTAAAGATCCTTGAAAAAGACATCATTTTTGCTTCTATATATACTATATAACTAAAAACTACATGATGACATTCTATAGGACCTCCAATATGTGTCTAATTTGCTAAATACATGGTTAGCTAATACCACAAGCTACTAATACATATAACACATGGCTAATTTGTTGGCAAAGTTTTTAACCTATCAATCACCTATAGGCATTTTTAAGGTTGGATTTACATCTATAAAGTTTTTAGGAAGCTTATCTATAAGATATTATTAGATTAATTTATTTTTACCTACTTCTACTTATTCATATGATCTAAATAACTATTAGAATAAATATGTATGTCTCTAATATTTCCACATATCCAATTAGCATGAGTAAAATATAATTTGATATAAACTATGGCCAACTTCAATCAACTAGACATTTGAGAAGATATCTTATATGGTCCACTCAATACAATAACATAATACATTAAAGATCTCATTGATTCAACAATAGCTATGGTAGCAATGAAACAATATCTTGAATATTTACTACTATCTCATTGCATGCTTCACTATGCATGGCAATACATTATCCACGTAGTTGTAAATCTTTAACATCATATTTTTTTCACAAATGGCCTTGACCAACATATCTGATATTGACATCCTATGATTCATTGACAGTACTTATAAAAATAGATAGGAATGAGTCATCGTACTAAAGAACACAAAAAGTAGAATCATATAAATGAAAAAGACCTTGAAAAAGAATTCATATACTAGGGTAGCAATAGTCTAGACTACATTATCAATTACTTTAGCAATAATATACACAACATTGCAACACAAACTATAAGACTCACATTTATAAGAATTCAATACAATATAAAGCAAAGCAATTTTTACTTTTGTGGAAAAATTTGAAAAAAGAAAACATTTGAAATATCCTAAAAGCAAGATCTTGTGTTTAAAGGAACAAAAAATTTACATTTTATAAGACAATTATCATTTCTGCCATCCAATGCATCTAATTTTTTTTTATTTTTAGTTCTAAAGAAGATTTTATAACTCAGTTAATAAAAGCCAAGGCTCTTAATCTTAAAGTCCACAATTTGAGTTGGTGATATGGCAATGACATATCACATCCTATTTTTGCAATTAATTGAATTAATCAATTGGATTAGTAGATTGGAATTGTTAGTTGAGTAAGTCAATAGGATTAGATGATTGTATTGATTGATTAGTCAACTTCACTCAATCAATTCATATAATAGATTGCAAACACAATATTATAAATTTCAAATCTAATATTATAAATTCACAACCATACATGAACATGACAATAAAGTTTCAAAGAAGAATCCCTTGTCTCTACAACATAGAAGATATGAAGAGAATAATAAGAGCACTTAAGTTGTATAGCAAAAGAAAGATAATAATAAAAATAAAATAAAATAAAAATAAAAATACAACCTATGTCACATTCTTCACTTAGAAGAATACTAGAAGAAATTGCTATAACAAAATCTGTGCAAAAAAATAATCTTAAAGACCTCTAAAAATAAATAAAAAGAGTGGTGTTTTTTGAAAGTTGATTTGTAGGTTACTTGATTGTTTAATTGAAGAGTAGTCAATACTTTAGAGATGGATTAGGTGACAAGTGCATGATAAAATGATAGAGTTAGTGATAATAAGTGTTTTCTAAAGTAAAACATGATTAGTTGTTTGTAAGTGTTAAAAACAACATGATGTTTGATAATTGTATTTAGAAAGAGGTTAGAAATGTAATAGAAGTGTGTGGAAAAAGAAAAATAGGACCTAATTAATCATCGCCACCCCAGGGGCTCGAACCCTGGACCACAAGGTTAAGAGCCTTGCGCTCTACCAACTGAGCTAGGACGGCTTCATGTCAACACTGCAACAAGAATCATTTTTAGCAAAAATCCATATTTATGTCCTCGCTCTCCTTCCCTCTGACCAGAAAAAGCAACACAGAGTAACCATCCTCAATCCTCGCCTCAGAGACTCCCTCGCTCATCCTGTACATTCCGCAAGCCCACCCCCAACACCAACCACAAGAAAAGCACAACTTTGTGGCGGATCAAGTAGAGACCAACAAACCTCTGCCAAAGGCGACAACCTGGTGAAAGCAGGTGCCCACATGAAGGAATCTGCAGCACCTACTGCTGCTGCTGCACTCACAAGCACTTGTGCACACGCCCAGCCTCCCACTTCCATCCTCACAACTCCCCCAAAACATTGCGGGCGTTGGCGTTTTCATAGCGCCAGGAACGTGGTGCTCTCCCCTGCTGCTCGTCTCGTCTCGTCTGAGCCGCTCGCTCGCACCCCAACCCACACCCCTCAGCCTTCGCACGTCGGAGATCCTCGCCCTTCGTCGACCTGCTGCTGCTGCCGCTGCCTACCTCCTCCTTCAGCAGGTGCTCGCATTTCCATGCTCCCGCGTCCGCCCCCACCTGGTCCCGCACACACTCTAGGCTCCTGAGCAGATCCTCGTGCACGTGTGTATCAGTACCTCAGGATCTAATCCTGCACACACAAGCGGTGAATCTGCACATGCATCGCGTTAATCTCTTCGACATGGTCCTCACAAGGTCTATGCATATTTTCTGCGCAATTCTCACACCATTCAGCTCCAAGACGTGCCACGATATTCCCTCAAATCGTCCTCTTCTTTTAGGCATTCTGGGCTGCCCCCTTGGGCAAGTGCTCCGCGCACAAACTCCGCCGTCTAGTTTGCAAACAACAACAGAGTGCGCTCCACGAAACCAGCGACATTTACCACGGAGCATAACGCGGAATTGGTTTGAAGGAGAGGAGTCACGCCGCGCCCACTCAAATGCCACAGAGAGGACACTTGCATCATGTGCTCACAGCGCCTCCGGAGTGGTGCCAGAGAATGATAGGTGCTCGTGTATTTCTGACAGATTGTTGTTGTGGAAAATTTTCGTGTCCGAATCAGAGTATTTTCTCTATGTTGCTATGAGTCATTTTGTTTGGGTGAGACATTTAACAGTTCCTAAACTGGTTTCATCGATGTCCACTGCAACATACTTGTTGAATTCGAGACGGTCGGAGACTTGAAAGACGATGAATTGCTTTGGATTGTTGCATTTGTTGCATCCCGATGTGCATCACATGGGAAAGTTATGTTGTCCTCACTAAAATACCTCAAGGATGAATCCATGATTTTGTGATGAGTTGTTCTCAAGCTTTTTAGGAGGAGTTAGTGGAGCCTAACAGAGGACCCAAATCTTCTATCGTTGATTTCAACATTGTGTTCTCTACGATTGCACCTGATTTTTATGTGTCTATCTGTTTCTCTTAATTCTTGGAGTTCTTTTTGCGGTTCGATTGATGATGTAAAATTACAGGTTCATTTCCGAACAACTCATCTTCATATTGCAGGTGGCATGCAGTATGTGTTTGTTCGAGGTAAATCTTGACAATTCCAAGTGCTTTTCACAGTTTTCTGTGGGTTTTGAAATTACCATTTTGTTCCCAATATAAGTCACCACGTAGTTATCGTGGAATTTGATTTGAAGTCTAAATTGTGTATGTAATTGGGAAGTATGTAGCTCATCATGCAATACAAGTAATATCACAATGAACTTGGAGGATTTGTGTTACAATCTTGTTTACTTATCCACCTCCTAGCACAGATACCATCCTCAGTTATTTGATCTGTTTTTGGTGAACAGTATAAATTCTATACTAATATGAAAGTCCACAACACAATTGTCATGTACAGAAAAAATGTGTTTTGCAAGCAAGCCAGTAATTATGTGGCATTTTCATGAAAGATTTTCAGTGTGGTTTTTGTACAATGTTGTGGTTGAAATTATTAATTGAAAACTCAAACTTCTTAACGTACAACCTCTTTAAGTTGGCGGTACCCTCAACCTTTGTGTAGTAAATATGAATATAGATCATAAATTGGGTTATTATTGGCATAATCGTCAGTTAATTATTTTTATAATAAATATGGTTAGTGTAACATTAAAAACAAATTTCAAGATTCTTAAATTGTAATATGACTAAAAAGAGTATTAGTAAAAAGAAATTATAAAATAAAGCTAATTTTATTGCTCTCATTAGAATATTATAGAAAAAAATAACCACATTGATGATATTTTGCTAACAAAAAACGTAATTTTTATAAATATCAATCAAATTATGAAATAACATTGTTGACACACTAAATAAATACCAAGATGCATAAATTGTAATATTAAAATCAAATACCAAGAAGCTTAAGGTGCTACTATCAAAATTATTTTCTGAAATTTACTTAACAAAAAAAAATTATTTTGTTTACAGTGTGTGTTAGTTTAGAAATAATAAAGTCTCAACTTGTGCTGTGTCTTATTTATAATTATCTTAAATTTAATCTCTTGTTGCAGCTATAATATTAAATTTCATAACTTTGACACTTTTTATAATTCCTTATTATTCTTAATGACTTTTGTATAAAGAAAGGCTTTTTTAAAAAAACATTATTATCAATAAGATTTATCTATTATAAGGCATTGTAATCTACCTTTACTTCTAAATCATCATGCTTCAATGTGATTGTAACAATGATTATTTGATTTTACTACAAACTAAAAGCCACAAAAGTTTTATATTGTACTTATTTTACAACATTTTTTAAAATTAAATCTTGTAAAATTCAGAATTATTATTTTTGTTGTTGCTTTTATTTATTTATTCATTTATTAGTTTACTTTGTAGATATTTATGTCAATACTTATCTTTTAGTACATTGAAATCTAATAGAATTGCTAAATAATATTGAGTAACATTTTCTTTTGTTGATTTGTTGAAATCACATTGTAATCATATCTTATCATAATCTAAGTCATTATGTAGTTTTGTTTTAGTATTTAACACTTGCAATACTTTTTCAACACTTTTATAATTAGATGAATTAATCAAGCTAATCTACTCAAGTCATATAATCATTAATATCTATTTTTAGATTTCCTACTTTTAATAATTATAAAGTTTTTTGAGAGTCATATAAAAAAATTAGATTTATATTTAATTTTTGTGAGACACTTATCAACTAATAAAAACTTATTCTCTTTAAAACTCTTTTTTAACATTTTATTATCATTTGCCATATGTGATGGTTTCTACATAAATTGCGTAAACATAAACATAATATTTTCTTTGTACAACAGATAAAATAAGAATATTAAAAATATATAAATATACAAATATATATATATATATATATATATTAAGAAAAGACAAAAGACTTTGCTATAAGTATTTATGATAAAATAAGAAGAGTAAGAAGAAAATTGATTGTAATAATCAACTTGAATTTATGTTTTAAAAAGATAAAATTAATCTTTATTCTAAATTTAAATCTTATCTTTTTTAATCTAGATTTGAAATCTCTAAAATATTTATATTTTCTTACAAAAACCTTCTTTTATTTTTGTATAACATGAATCAAGGGACCATGGTCTACATTAGGTTTAAAAAGTTTCAATAATTGCATTTAAATAAGGACCGTCTTATTTACAAAAGAAAATTCTATATAAAATTATGGACATTTAAATGCAATGTAAGCTATAAACTATTTATTGTATTTTTTTGCTTATATCTATAGTAAAACATTATATTCATATCTAGTAGTGAAATTCATCCAAATTTCATGTAAGTGGATAGAATGAGTACAAAACTTTGGCTTCATGTTCACTACTACTACTCTTTCTTGCCAAAGTTGGACATACAGCATTGTTGTAGAATCTATGCAAAACAATGGAAGAATCACTCATGGCACTTCAACTAGTGCTAAAAATAAATGATCCTAAGACCCAATAGTATAGATTACAAAGTTGAAAGTTATAAATCCTACAACTTTATCAATAAACTTCTCAAGGCTCTATTAGACATTTGTGAGCAAAAATAGTAGCAACAACTATTAACTACAATTATTTCTAGACAATGCACTTGCTTATCTTTATTATAAAATATATAAAAAAGACTCATTTGATCAAAATGCTTCTTCAAAAAAACCTTTGTAGTTACAAAATTTAAATTTTTAATAAAAAAAAAAGATTGAGCCTTATCAATATAAGTGTTGTCACTTTTGTTTTGTTAAGGCCTTATAAATTAGCAAGTTAAATTAAGTTTTGATAAAAACAATGATGCTTGAGAATCTAATCAATCAAAAGACCAATTCAACTCCTTAATTTATTTAGTTGATTTATGCCTCCCCTTGATGTGTTTTATAATAGAAATATCATAATGAGCTTAGAGGATCTGGGTTACAATCTTGTTTATTTATCCATCTCCTAATGCAAATACCATCGTCAATTATTTGATCTATTTTTTTATGAATAATATAAGAATGTAATAGATTATATATCAATATGAAAGTCCACAATACAATTGTCATGTACTGAAAAAATGTGTTCTTTTATAAGCAAGCCAATAATTGTATGACGTTTTTATAAAAGATTTTTAGTGTCGTCATTGTTTAATGTTTTGGTTGTAAATTATCAATTGAAAATTCAAACCTCTCAATTTACAACTTCTTTAAGTTAGTGGTACTCTCAATCTTTGTGTAGTAAATATGTATATAGAATATAAATTGGTTATTATTCAATTAGGTTCTTATTATTTTTTATAATATTTTAATAAAGAAAATAAAATAAATTTTATTTCATAATTTCTTTTTATTAGGACTATTTTAAAATAAATTACAATTTAAATATCTTGGTATTTATTTTAAATCATATATTTTAAAGTACTTCTATTAATATTATTTTTAAAATTTTACTTAATTAAATATTTTTTATTTGTTTTGTAATGTGTCTTAGTTTAGAAATAATAAAGTATCAATTCATATTATATTCTACTTATAATAACTTCAAATTTAATGTTTTGCTAGAACCATAATATTAAATGTCATAACTTTGATACTTTTTTATAATTCTTTATTATTTGTAGTTAATCATATAAAGATAGGTTTTTAAATAAATTTATTATTTTATAGAATTTTATCTATTATAATATATTATAATCTATTATTACTTTAAAACTATCAAATATAATATTAAAAAATACTATATATATCCTTGAAATATGTTGAAATATCAAGAATATCCTTGCATTCTTCATAATAGCAAATCCACTCCTCACTTTTGTGGAAAATATTAAAACTATCCTTAAGCTTTTTAACGTATCAGAATATATATATATATATATATATATATATATATAAATATATTTTTTAAGTGGAATTGAGACTCAACCTATTTGCTATACCAAATTTGGCAAATTCCTTGTATATATTTTTTAGTGTAAAAGTTTTTTTTCTTGCATAAGTTGAGGTTTCTTTCTGCTGATTACTTTTGAATTTAGGTTGGTTTGGTCCTTTCTTTGCCTTGCTTACTTATTGATTTGTTTAAAACTCCAGATTTTCTAAGAAAAATTGATTTCGTAGTAGAAAATAGTGTAATATATAGAATTAATATAAAATATTGTGAGAATTTGGATTTGAAAATTTTAAGAGTTATTCCTGTCTTTATAAGCTTTCTAAAAAGCTTGTACTTACTATGAGAAGAATTACTATGAAGTGACAATGTTTTTTTTGGATAAAAAAAGAACCAACCATTTTTTAAGGTTTTTCTTCTCAAATTTCCTCAGATTTTATTTTGAATTTGGATTTGAAATTTTGTAGAGTTGTTTCTTTCTTTTTAATCTTTCTAAAATATTTTGTTTGTTCAAAAAAGAATTAGTTTGAATATGTCTTTTTGGAAAAAAAAAATCCAATTACTCTTTAAAGTTTTTCTTTGGACGTTTTTTAATAATATATTTCAAATTTAAATTTGATGTTTTTGTCATAAAGCTCTTATTTTTACTAAAAAGAGTTAGTATGAAGATGCAATGGGCTTTTGAATAAGGAGAAAACTAATTGATCTTCAAGATTTTCTTTTGAGTTTTTATTTAGGATTTTTCTTTGAAGGTTTTTTTATAATGTATTTTGAATTTTGAATTGATATTTTAAGAAAGTATTCTTTTCTTTATAAGATTTTTATAAATCTCTTTATTTCTTTAAAAAGAATTAATATAAAATTGTAGTGTATTTTGAATAAAGAAGAATTAATTGCCTTATATTAATATAAATAAAGGTTTTTTTTTCTCATAAAATTTATCATAGAGAATTTTAAGAAGTCAAATTTGGTGTACATATGTATGGACTAAGTAGCTCTCTAAAATGCTATCACATACTCAAATCTACTAAAGTATGGAGCTATGGCAACTAGTTAAATAAAAAAGGGGTGACAACTCCTATATACTATCATGAGTATGAGATAGGAGAGTTCATTTGAATGAAAAGTTTTATTTTTTCATATCTAGCTGCAGCCATTAATCTTATATTCGTATAAAGCAAACACTTTCATGTCAACATGTGGTGCTTCCACTAAGAGAAGCTTTAGGGCTATTAGGTTGATCAAGGCAAAATAAGAGTTATAGATGAAGAAGGCTCAAATAGAGGAGGTAGTCAAAATCTCATAGAGGAACTTTTAAGGACTATGCAGATGTTCATGGGCCAATAAGTTGCCAATGCAAATGGACAAGGGGCCACCAAAGCATTGATGGATTTTATTAGCAAAGTAGGGAAGTTTAATAGAAAGAGTATCACTGAATTTTTGAAAGCCTATACTTGTAAAATGGAAATCTATCAAGTTCCAAAAGACAAGATGATTGAGACCTTTAAACTAGCAATTATATTAGAAATTAGAAAAAGGATGAGACAACTAAATGGAAGTATTTATGTAAACACATCGACTAGATTTTAGGAGAGATTGAGAAATAAATACTTTGATGAGGACACTAAAAGAATGTCTAAAAGAGGTTTTTTTGATTAGATGGGATAACAACCAAGTAAATACATGGAACCAAACTAACTACCAAAGAAGTTTAAAAAGAAGTTTTGACAACTTCCATTATTAAAGAAGCACCTAAAAGTGAAGAAACTAGAATTGTTATTATAAGCTACAAAGGAGGTACTAGAAGATAGATTACTTTTCATATTTTAAGATGAAATGGTAGATAGTGGTTTTAAGATCAATTGGAAAAAGTTGAAGGAAGTGGTGAGCTTCATTACTAAACAACACTATATGAAAGCTAGAAAATTAGGGACAAGAATAGAATAATATCAATGATAGATTGAAGGCTCTTATAAAAACTTTATCTATTTTTATTCCATCAAGCTTTTTAAAAGATAAGATTATAATTAAAGACTTTTTTAAGGAATTAATGAAGGGTATAAAAGAGTTGAAGGTAAAAAATAAATACTTTGAAGAAAAAAATAAGGTCAAAGACTTTATAATTGGTTGAGGGATCTAAGAGGTTTGTAATGAGGTATATTTGGTGCGATGATCCAAATCACAAATATAGTGACTATAGATTCTATAAAGATGCTAAAAAGAATGATATTATAACCTTTAAAAAAGGCAAAATTAGAAATGATTCAATGGATGAGAGAGATGGCATGAAGAAATTGATGGATGATAGATAAAAAAAAGAATAGATCTTCATATAATAGGGAGGTAGAGACTTTTATTATTGATGCAACGTATAGCAAGGTAAAAACCTCTATACATATATCTCAAGAAGTGATGGTGAAAGAAGTATAAGCTAACAAAAAACTAATTAAGAGAAATAATTTAATTGATGCAACGACTATTAGGATCTATCTGATAAGTGAGCACACTAAGAAGAAATCTTATGATGTATCAATGGAGGTTAAGAGAAAAAAAATTAGTGAAGAATAAGAGATAAAAGAACTAATTAATAAAAAAAAAAAAAACTCCAAGTGATAAAAAGACTATTCTAAGAGATGGACTAGTAAGTAATATGAGACAAAAGTATGGCCTTTTGCTTCACATTAAAGAGCTAATATTCTATTTTCAAAGGAGACATGAGAGGAGATGATGAGCAATAGCAAGAAAAAAGAGAAAGAAGACAATACCAAGAAAAATGATAAGACACCAGCCTATAAATTCCAATCAAATATTGAACCTTTAATTAACATAATAGATATTTTTGAAGAGAAGATTTTAAATGCGAAGATTGAATTTATTTTGAGAGAAGCTTTTGATATTATTAAAAAAGTTTTTTATGAACTCATCATTGAGGTAATTAAGAGAAAGTGGAAAATAATAAGTGAAACAATAATAGCAAAGATATTTGATACTTTGATGACCAAAGAAAAAGAAGAAGAGATTGGAGAAGTATTTTCCTTGATTTGTGATAATTTAGGTAGTGGTAACTAGAGAAAAAAGTATGGAATGATTTTTTATAAGATTTAAAATACAAAAATTGAAGTTATAGATGAAGTTTTGTTTGATAAGATGGAAGATAAAGTATTGCAAATTTTTTTATGTGATGGAGTTGCCAACATCAAGATAGAATAAAACACTAGCAATAATCAAGAAAAAGGAATTGGAATAGAAGCTAAGCTATCACAATGCAAAATTAATAAGCTATCAAAGAATAATGGTGAAGTTTTGATAATTTATATTCATCCATTCTGCGCAAGAGTTCTACAAAGATTGAAGACCTTGAAGAGCCAATCTTAGCATTGGTGGATTATAGATTTAAAATCAATATCTTATCTAGAAAATTTTATAAGAAAGATAAATGGCCAATTGACACCAACCATAGATAGATATTAAGAGTTCTCAATAAAAAAAATATATCTTTAATGAAGAATGTCTAAAATTAGGTATTAAAATTGATAATGTAAAGGTAGAAAAAAAATTTAAATAAAATTAAAGAATTTATTCAATCATTTTGAGAAAGCCATTGTAACAAAGATAGACACTAAGATATTAGATGATGGCTCACAGTATACTAAGGTGCATTGCAATGATAGTAAGAAGTCAGTCTAATTTCTCACAATAATATTAGATCATAGGAGGCATAGAGATCAACTTAGAAAAAATTCTATGGACCATGAATATGATGATTTTTTGGATTTTTAGATTTCCACGTGGAATATTAGGTGCCATGAGTGCAAAGAAATTATCTACTATTACATGCCTTAATATATAAAGGAATAGTTATAGGATTTAAAATTTAACAAAAAAAAATATCTATGAGTTTTTTGAAGATTGAAGATTTGGATTTTATGTATAAAAAATCAATTAAGAAGCTTGGAAGAAAATTATAAAAAAAAAGTTTGATTTTGAATAATAAATTTATTTTTAGAGTTATTAAAGAAAATAGATTTTTAAATGATATTTTATAAGTTTTGGAGACTTTGCAAGAAGAGGTCAATACATCTAGTCATGTGATAGTAGAGGTTTATATAAAGAGATATTAAAGATAGTTATTGAAGCAAGGCTGCTTGGAAGTTATGGCTTAGAGACTTAAGCAATGACAAATATTAAATATATGACCATTATTGTGTGGTAATAGGACTATATAGTAAAAATAAAAATATTGATGTTATTATAGAAGAGCCTAGCAAAAAGATGTAGTAGAAAAATAAGAACAAAAGATAAAAATGTAGTGAAAGACTAAGTCTTAATGCTATCTTTTTATAGAAGAAACTTTTATTTACTTTTTAGAGGCATAAATGAGCCAAATCAAAGTAAATGAAATAAGAAATTGATATAGTCATGTTAAGAAGAGAATCAACAACAAGACAAAGCAAAATTTACGTCAAATTATTAAAAATTGATACCCAAAGAAGATTGGTTTTCAAACTCGATCAAAATTAGATCCCAAGGCATAAAACCACACCTATACGGCGACTTTGGAGTTCTTTGGTAAATCAAAGGGTGGAATTTGAGAGAAAACTTGAGAAAAGATTTTTAAAAATTATTTTTATGACGATTAAATCAATATTGAATTTTTGAGAGTTTTTCAAAGTTTGTAATGTTCTTGGTTGGTTTAGATTTTAAAAAATAAAAATATATTTGCAAATTTGAAGGTTTCTTGAGTTTTTTGGTATATATATGAATGAATTTTGGATAGTATGCTATTGTATTAGTTATAAATGTGTATAAAAATTTTGAGGTCAATTGAACCATTCAATCAAAAAGTGTAAAGGTTTTTGTTGATTGAGGTCTCAAAAATTGGAATATGAAGGTAAGTGAGTATTTCTAAGATCTTTAGCAATCTAATAATTGGATTGAAGTGAAATTTTTTAATATGGATATTAGTCTCAATTTCCAAAATTTAGGTAAAATTTAAGAGTAATTCAACAATTCAAGAAGGAAATATTAGTATTGAAAGTTTAGCATTTGGGTTGGAGTAGGGGGCCATCCAATATGTGATTGGATTATCTTACATTTCTTTCAATTAATAAGTGCAATCGATTTCATCTTTCTTGTACTTATTTTTAACTAAGATATTAAGAATTATAAAAATTTTGAATTAATATTAATAGTTTTATCATTAATTTTTGAGGTTCTATTTTTCTACAAGGTTTAGTTTGGAGTTTGACTACAATTTGATTGGTGCATTCTAAAGCAAGAAGACATGTAATATGGCATAAGTAGTGAATCCAATTTAAAAAATTGAAGTGGAAGGTATTGGAGTTGCTTATTTCTTATTTGATAGATAACAAAAACAAGAGTTTTGAAAGAGCTATGGAAGGAGCTTCAAGTAGAGCTAACAGTAGAGTTTCCACTAAAAGACAAGGTATGTATATGGATCCGACCATTGCAAACATGTTCCAAGCTTTCAAATTATCTATATAACAACAGTAGAGCAATGATTATAAGGAAGCTTTGGCAACTAAAGCATTACAAGCAATACTTAACAAGCTTGATCAATTTGATGGAAGAAACATCTCAAAGTATTTAAGATGTTATGTGCTGGAAATGGAATTAAATTGGATCTCTAAGAAGAAGATGATTGAACTATTTGGACTTGCCACAATACTAGAGATACGGGAACTTGTTATATCAATAATGAAGTATTATAAGAGTTCATGAGAGATATTTTTACATGCATTAAAAGAAAAATATTTCTTAAATGACATTAATTGTGTTACTAAGAAATTATTTTTAAAATGGATTAAATGACCTAATAAGAATTTATAAGCAACAAAGCTATTAAGAAAGTTGTCACATATATACTCTAATAAATACTTATATTATTAGGTAGAAATAGATAAAAGTAAAATAATTTCATTATACCTTCTTGAAAAGCTTCTTAGAAGCTTCATAGATGTTGCTTTGATTTTACATGTATTTGTAGTTGATTGATAGATTAGAAACTTAGACAACAAATTCACCATATCTTGGTAGTTTGTGGAACATGCTAACTAGATGGCGTACATATAGTAAACTTTCTTTACAAGTTAAGTTACAAGTCTTACAAAGTGAACATGTTTTGGAGGTCCTATAGGACGTTGCTACATAGTTCTTAGTTAAGAGTATATATAGAGGCAAGAGTGAAACCTTCTTCTTTCTTGTCAATGCCCTTCTAGTCTTTAGTCTTATTTTAAGACTTTCTAGTCTTTTTGTTTTTAATAATAGTCATTCTAATTTAATATTATATCATCTTTGAGTAACTTTTTAGTTTTTTTCTCTGACATAAGAGTGTAATGAGGATTTCTTTCTTTGAAATTCATGTCCTTGATAATTTGACAAGAATGCTAATTTATTGTTTTCATGCTCTTCCTCATTTTTGGAGAATATCAAAATATCATCCAAATAGATGACAACGAAATCGTCAAGGTACTCTCGAAAAATATCATTCATCATATATTGAAAGACCGCTGGAGCATTGGTAAGACCAAAAGACATGACATTATACTCAAAATCGCCATACCTTGTACGGAATGCTATCTTCCACTCATCTCCTTCCTTGATTCGTACGAGGTTGTAAGCTCTCGTTAGACCAATTTTTATAAAGATCCTTGCATGTCCAAGTTGTTCTAAAAGACCAGAAATCAAGGGTAACGGGTAACGATTCTTCTTTGTTACCTTGTTGAGGCCTCGATAGTCCACGCACATCTCCAATGAGCCATCTTTCTTCTTCCCAAATAAGATGGGTGCTCCAGTTGACGATTTTGAATGACGGATGAAGTTCTTGGTTAGATTCTCGTCGATATATTTCCGCAACTCTGCCAACTCCATTTGCGATAGATTGTAGATTGGGCCAAAAGGCGGTTGTGCTCGTTCTTGCAAGTCTATGGCGCAATCATATGGTCTGTGTTCCATTAGCATGTCGGCATTTTTTTTTTGAAATACGTCTTTAAAATCCTTATATTGCTCAAATATACTTGCTGTCAAGATCTTCTCTCCGGTAGTTCAAGCCGCATAAATGACAAACGATGTGCCTTCCTTAGACGATCTTATAAACGTTCTTGCTCCAATGAATAAGGATTATTCTATTTGGGGTTTTCTACTAGGCTTGTTCTTGGGTGGTTTTGTAGGAAAGGTCATCTTGCGCAACTTCCAATCGATGGATGGGTTATGCTTTTTCAACTAGGAAAGACCAAGAATAATAGGATTTGATGGGGTTCTAATAATATTAAAAATAATATGACTACTATGGCCCTTAAACATCACTTCTATAGGTTTTGATTCATAGGTGACACTACCAGACAATAAAGGTCGCCCATCTATGACCTCAACGTGAATAGTTTTGGATTTTTGTACTAAAGGGATCTTATGGTGCTTCGTAAATTCTTTGTCTAAGAAATAAGCAGATGCTCCTGAATCTAATAATGCTAAGGTTCTCAGTTTCTGAGGGCCAATAAGCAAAGGAATTGTAAAGCAAAGGGCAGGTTGAGCGGAAAGAAAGGAACCTAGTTGTTATTGCGATATTTCATTGTTCAGCCGCACTGTTCCTATTGTGGCTGGGTATCCTCGTTTTCCTGAACAAACGCATTCCTAGTCCTGACAATACATCGATTTTGCTTCTTGAGGCAGTTTCCAACTTTGTGGCCTTCTTCACTGCAATATAAGCATAGTCCTCCCTCCATACGTCACTTTTTTTCTTCTAGAGTAAGGGATTTGACACGTACTACATCAATTTGCATGTCTTCTACCTCTGAATGTGAATTCACGCTGCTTGTCGACATAGTTGGGGCATGGTGAATCATATGTTGTCTTGAACATTGATCTTGGCGACATTGAAATAGGCAGTTATTGCACTTCACAACTTGGCTAATAGCTTCGTTGAGCATTTGCGGATCAGGAAGAGTTAATAGCAAATCCTTGACATTGTCCCTTAAAGTCCAATAGAACTCACTCATCAATGCTTCTTTGTTCCAATTCATGTCGCATGCTAATTGCCTGAAGTCCGATGCATAGATTGATGTAGAGCGCATCCCTTGTCGTAGTGACCAGATCTTTGTTGTAGTCCATCAAACCTTGTCGTGTTCATCAAATGCTTCTGCAAACGCCTCCAAAAAGGTTTCAAAGTTGTTTAGTATGGACGATTATTTCTCACACAAAGG
Organism: Physcomitrium patens; assembly: GCF_059467195.1. NCBI lineage: Eukaryota > Viridiplantae > Streptophyta > Bryopsida > Funariales > Funariaceae > Physcomitrium > Physcomitrium patens. Next base: position 4,540,209 of record NC_143415.1, read on the forward strand.
AGTAAACCATGATAGAGCTTGCCCTGTAAATAAGGTTCTAATAAGCTCAACACGTGACTCCTCCGTTGGATAGCGTTCGAGCTGTAAAACTGTTATCAACCTGATTTGGTTGACGAATCCTCAAAACTTTGAACGCGTACCATCTAACTTGTCCGAAAGGCTAACTCGAGGCTCCTTATGTTGTAGAACCAGTGGTGCTTATCGAACCTAAGGCAAAGTTGCTTCTCCAAGTGCAGAAGTTTGAGGCTGGTGCAACCTAGATTGTGTCATCCCAGATGCTCCATCATTATGAAGCCTTGCCACGACTCCTTCAATCTCTGCAGTTCTTTGTAATAACGAAGTGAGGACATTCATGATAGCATCCAACTTGGACTCTGAACTTTCCGTCATACTAATGTCTTGGCCTCTGGCCATTCTAAGAGAAGGACAGAAATGACTCTACAAGAAGACAATATTGGTTTAGAGGAGGGTACTCCGCAACCTCTAAAATGCCTTAAGAGCTTCAAGAAAAGGGATAATCCACTCTCTCCAAGAAGAATAAGACTCCAATATTGTAACAAAAGAAGTATCAGTTTAGAGGAGGATAATCCGCAACCTCTAAAATGCTAGTATACTTCCGAGTAGGGAGGTAATCCACACTCTAACGAAGAAGAAACTAGCTCTAATATCTGAGGTGAGTGAAGTCTCGACAAACTGTCACGGACACAGAAATATAGACTCGAGATCTAACAAGAAGTTCAAGAAGAACTGGCAAGAACTAGATTAATCAGATGAATACAAGAACAACACCAGAGAGGTGAGCTAGAGCTCCAAGAGATGTATTGTCGAGACTGAAGAATTCTTCAACCTCGATTCCAATTTATGTTCTTATTTAGGAAGCTTCTCAAGTAACTTCTACCAACTAGGAAGCTTCTAGAAGGTTCCAAAGACTTGCTTCTAGAAGGTTCTAGAAACTTGTCTCTAGAAGGTTCTAAAGACTATGTCCCTAACATCTTCTACTAACTAAGAAGTTTCTAGAAGGTTCCAGAGACTTGTGTCTAGAAGGTTCTAGAAACTTGTCTCTAGAAGGTTCTAAGGACTATGTCCCTAACACAAGGTATATTTTAGAACCTGCTATGACAAAATTTTGGTCTAAGATGCTAGCTATTATAATTGAACCATCAAAACTTAAAAAACCATTGGTACTATGTGCCCCTTAAAATATGCTCTATAGGTTTGTTATGGATTTTTAAGACTTATCACAATAATTTAGTAGAATCAAAAAGCCATTCTATAATAAAATACCTTACCAAGAAGGCAATATGGTTAAATTGAGTGGAAGTTAAGTTATCTTAGTTTTAATATCTAGGATAGCACCATAATTTTAAGATATATTTGAGTAAATATATTAATTAGCATGTACCATGTGAATTTATCAATGGCACTATATTTTTTGTAGTTGTCTAAATTTTGAAAAATAGATTTTATCAATGTTGCATTACAAGTATTCTTGCTTGAGAATTCAGCAGAAACCTAGTTGTAGAAGACAAGTAGAAATACAACAACAATTCTATCAACTCTAGTAGAATCTTAAATAAACTTTAAGTAATCCTAAAAAATCCTAATCAAACTTCAACAAATCCAAAATAAATTTAAAAGAAGTTACAAAAGAAATACAAATAAATCATAAATTAATCTCAAAAAAATAATAAAGAAATCTTAAAGAAATATAAAAATAATTCTTTAAAGAAAGAATAATAATCTTTAAAAAAATACTATAAATAAAAAATTAAAGAAATAATAAAAAAAACTATGTAGATGTAATATAAATATAAATTTTAAATAAATCTTAAATAAGTCCCAATCAAATCTTAATTTAATCTTATATAAAATTTTAATAAACTTTAATAAAATCTTAGATCAAATCCTAATTAAAATCCTATTGAATCTTAACCAAATTCTAAGTCAAATCTTAATGAAATCCTAATAAACTCATAAATCTTAAACCAATCTTAATAAAATCCTAATAAAATCTTAAATCCTACCCAAATCCTAAACAAATCATAATCAAATTATAAATCTTAATCTTTAACCAAATTCTAAACCAAATCCTAATCAAATTCTAGACTCTAAATAAATTCGAGTCAATCTTTAATTAAATTCTAAACTTTAAACAAACTCTTAATAAATCTTATAGCAAATTAAAAATTCAATAACTAATGCTTGAATCATTAGTTTTGATTCAAAATTTGTAAACTTTGCAAAAACTAAGTTAAAAATAAGTATAAAAAATTTAAAGAAGATCACATATACCAATTACAAGAAAAGCTCTTAAAACTTTTCAATTGTTGGATGCCCTCCTTCTCCGACTTGAAGGTTGATCTTTCAACAAAGATTTTTCTTTGCTAAACTATTCAATTGCTCCAAAATTTGAGTAGTACGTAGATATTCAAGTCCAAATTGCTCTCACATATTTTTGCTTCAATCAAACTAGTAGATATTGCCAAATTACAAAATACTTTACTAATCCTAAATCTCAATTATTCAAGACCATAACCTACAAAAACCTTCATATGCTTCAATCTAACCACTCAATTGATCTCAAATTTTTCATTTACATTCACAACAAACACAAAAACATTTTCACTTTTCACTTGTTAATATACTAAAAAACTCACAAAATCTTAAAATTTGTAAATTTTTTTATTTTTCAAAATCCAAATCCACACAGTACATTACTAATTTTGAAAATCCCTCAAAATCTCATTATTAATCCAAATAATATGAAACTAATATTCAAAAATCTCTCTTCAAGTCAACTCTCGAATTCTATTTTTTAATTGACAAAAGAATCTTAGAGTTATTATAGGTATGCAGTTGTGTGCCTCAGGGTCTGATTTTGATCTAACATGTTAACTAACCTAAACATGTTGTTTTCTACTTGTACTACTTCATGCCTTTACTTTTTGTTATTTATCAACAAAGTAGTACAATACTACGAGAGTAAAGAAAAGAAAAAGAGATTAGATAACAAATTCATATAATACAAAATCTCAAAATAAGTAGATTAGAATGTAAGTGAGAATTTAGACTTATTATCAATATTTTAAAACATGCATAATTCTTGTTGTAACTATTAATATTTATTTTAGGAATAAATTATGTAAAACTTAATTAGATATAAAAAATCTTACATACTAATTGAATAAGATTTAATGGATTAATATACAAAGTTTCTACCATTTTTAGATACCAACTAGTTACAAATTTTATCATTATTAGCTTTATTAAACTTTAATTCATTTTTAAGAGGAAAAATTTAAATAAAGATAATAATATAAAAATTTAGTTATTTATTTATTTTAGTCATTTAAACATATATGTGGTAAATAAATAAGCTTGTTTTTTATTTGATATAATTTAGGTTATTATTATTAAGCTAAATTTGTATCATAATTTATAACATCTTTTTGAAAGATCTAAAAAAGAATAGTTATTATATTTTGTTGTAGAGGTGGATTGTTGTGTTTAACATTATGTTTAAGTATTCAAGTAGTCATTGATCAAAAATTTATAAAATCGAATCATATAAATGCCAAATCTAATAGTAATACAATATACAATAGTTATATAATATATTGCTTAATTATGAAATTGAAAATCAATTTTTTTAATCTTATGATCTTTTTTGTACATGTATATAATTAATTTAACAAGATTAATTAAAATTTTAATGCATACTATTGAAATGATTGTATTTATTCTAATAATAAGATTAGATACTAATAAAAGGATATGCATAAAATATTTGTATAATTTTAAAAACGTGCTGATGAGTTTACCAAAATAAATAAAATAATGTATAGTAAGATCCTAGTAAATTTCAAATGTTTAGGAAGACAACTTTTGCAATTGAACTATCAAGTCATAGACTTAACACATGTAACCATCATCAGTAACATACAATTTGGATGATAAATTTTTAAAATTTAGATATAATAAATTAATTCTACTTGCAATAAAATAAAATAAAGTAAAAAAATACCATGATGCAAATTGTTATACTAAGTCTCAAATTGTCAACTATAATACTACTTTAGAAATAAATGTTAAAAGTTTGTTGTTAGTACAACATGGCACATAGTATCATATTTATATAAGTTTGGAAACGAAACTTAAAAGCAGAATAGTTTAGTTTATTTTATTTTCAGTTAACATAACTACAACTGAACGGCTCATTGGTAAAATTGCAGGGTTGTGTAGATGGATCACACATTGTGTACCCCGAGAATGGAACATGCCCCAAAGACCCAAGTATAGCAAAACTCAAAAGAAAGGAAAGTGAGCACCAAAGTGGGTATTCTGATGCCTGAAAGAGAACGGTATATAAAATACTGATGCGAAGCCACGGCTCGGTTCATGATTTCGGGAACTGCTCACAAAAACACATGAAACTCCGTGCTCTTCCAGAAACAGTGATCCACATGAATGTGTAAATTTAACTGAAGTTGCCCATTCTTGCTTGAATCAGTGTCAGTCTTTTATTTTAGTTTGTGCGTCCAACATCGATAAACTGGAAGCAGATTCTCGGAAGGCTTTGTCTTCAGATTGTCACAAGGCTCGATGGCATCACGTGAGGAAGGAACTTGGTCCAGCGTTTGAGGGTTTCGAGAAACAGGAGGCGGTGGAGAGTTCGAGACGAGCAATTCCATTGCATTATTTTTATACATCATATCTAAAAACATTCATCAGCCAATTGCCCTCATCTGATCTGTGCATATTGTCGTTGTTTTAGGTGGAGTGCAACTCAGCGGAAGGGCATGAGAATCTGACAGTATATCTATCTTGCCCTGCTGCATACCCACTCAACCGATATGCACTTTCAGGCCGATGAGTTGCTGCAATACTCTTCATGGAAAATGGAGTTGGCAGTCTGGTGCTGTTTATTTATCATCATAACAGACGGGGAGCCGTTCACGGCCGTTACATGATGTACTTAAAACAAAACAAAACAAATAAGTTGATTCGGCAGGTTCTCTTTTGCTTTTCGAATCGTCTGGTTCTTACACAGACGCTCAATAATCATAGGCTTTCACTATACACTCAATCTCATATACCCCCTATACACTGAATGATTTTCACTGCGTCTTACACGCCGCAATGACACGTCTCCGCTGTGGAGCTCAGATACTCTAAAGCACTTGGATTACCAGAGGATCACACAATGGCATCCCGGTTGCGTCCAAAACTTTTAAATTCCTACAATTCTCTGCCAAAACTCTCACGTTTTCCTTCACACTCTGCTGGTATAGAACAAAATTGATATGATGCAAGACAAGGTTCATGAACAATACGGAGTTAGTAGTGCGCATACGAGGCGTTGCTCTCCGGATAATCTTCAGTGTAATAACTTTCAGAGTTTGATGGAACCCTCTCGTGCCCAAATGATCTGCTTCGTGGCAAGCAGCCGAACGATGACGATGAAGGACGAAGATCGCTGTAAGAGCCATCGTCATCAGACGCTGAATCGTACCTGTCTCTGTTCGAGGGCCAGCGGAAGCTGGAACTACGACCTAGCTCCCTTCGAAACGGCTCGCTGTGAAATGGCTCCCTGTTGTAGGAGACCTGGCTTGAATTGGACCGATATGAGGTCTCTTGTCTGGAGTGATGCTTCGTGTGTGAGCTATGGTGGCCGTGGGACTTATGCTTTTTGTGGGAGTTTTGCATGTGACTGTGTCTCTGGGATGGTTCACTCTCGTCCCAGAAATTGGACTTCTTCTTGATGCGTTTCATCTTCTTCAGCGCGTGATATGGATTGACAAAGTCTGTAACTGCCACTCTCTCACTGAGCTGATCGGTAAAAATGTCGCACACGCCTTGCAGCTCCAAGAGTTCCTCGCGAACCTTTTCCTCGCATTTCGAGCAGCACATTGGAACCCTGAATTCGTAGGTCTGCAATCATCCACAAACAACAAGCTCGAATGAGTATCGGAAGGTGAAACTGAGTAAAAATGTCTCACAACATGGAATCCTCTCCTCTATTACTGCAGCATAATTAAGTGCTGTGGATGGAGGGACTTCAGAAAGTTTCAACCAGAATAGAATTGCTACTAAACAGACCATTACAAGTAAAATCCCGGGGAAAACAAAGCGATGCTTACAGGCAGAAGTGGACCGGAAGAACGACAATCGGAATCAGCCGCATAGTCGTAAGGACCCCGGTAATCGACATAGTCTTGCCAATTAGGCTCATTCCCTCCGCTAAAAATCTGCACATCAGAAAGAAATGAGAGTTCACGACATCAATGAAGAAGCTCGCCGCACAGCTATGTCTCCTTGCAAGGCGTAAGCGTCTCACAATCACGATCAATGGCTAATACAGTGCAGATAGCCACAGCAATCTAAACATGCGAAACTCTCACAAAACTTGAGCTGTGCAGAAAAAAAAAAAAAAAAAAAAAAAAAAAAAACACACACACACACACCTCGTACATCAGCATTGCCATTCTAGAAAACAGTCCCTGTTGTTGAGCTCCTCTGTCTTTCTCTCTTCAAGACCAATGCCTGTAGCGCTAAGATGGTGCCGTCCAAGTGTGCAGTAATGGATTGCTCAGAAGATTGCACTGGAGACAATGAAGCCAGCAGCCGTGCTCATAAGGGAGCTCCAGAAGGCGCGTTTCACAGCAAAACCAAGATGTTCGCGGCTCATCATTGGGATGCAGAACGACGAGATTCTCCAAATGCAGGAATGGGCTCTCACAAGCGTGGTGCAGCCAGCTCCTAGAGATGACCACCCTCCTCAATGCGTCGACTCCACGTTGGTCACACAACCTGAATAGAAACTTACTGCTGGGGATGATACTAATCTGGCACCGAACTTGGATCCGAAACTGGCTCACGGGGCATTGTCGATCGACCTCGCAACACCCCATTCCCGGACAATTTTGACGCTGCCTCCGCTACCCCAGAATGCGAATCTACAAGATTTGAAAAAAAAAAAAAAAAAAACAAAAAAAAAAACACTCCCCTCGGTTCTGACAGCGGAGATTCCAAGGCCCTCCGGAACGCTGGGCGCTGGACTGAGCCCTTCGCTTGTGCCTGTGTCAGTGCCTTCTCGGGGAAGGGATCCAGTCGCTGGGATTCATTAGCACTGCATCACATCCGTCTCAAGCATTCTCGATCGCAGTGCGACGTCAATTCGTCGCCCATTCCGATACCGAACTCTATCGATTTTTTATTATTTTTTATTATTTTTTATTATTTTGTCAGAGGATCTTAATCTAATGCCTGTTGACTCAACCGCAGGATATATTTAGCACGTCAACGCAATCAGGGCTTCGCTACAACTCCCTGCTGCAGCAGCACAAACTCGTGTCTGCGCAATGCGATGTCTAGGTTTCTAACCTTCCTTGCTCGAACGTGCTACGACCCCACATTTTGATCGTCTGACTTCGGCATGGGGACCACAATCGAAACCAACTACAGTTTCTAACCTAAACCACCACATAAAAATATCAACAAAAAAAACCTGAGAAAATTTGACAGTTTGATAAGTCGAGATGAAATCGTCGATTCTGTGCGAAATCGATATCCTCCAGCTTCCGAAACTGGTGAGATCTCGTGGTTTCTGACAAAGATTTACCGTGTGTATCAGTTGTTAGTCTTGTTGCCTTGTTGTTATTGTTGTTGATTCTATTCTTGCAGTTTCGGAGGTCTAAAATTGCGTTGTTTGTCATGGGGACCACCCCCACACAAAACAAAAACTGTAGATTGCAATACAAGCATGATTAGTTGAGTTCAAAAACTTGGATGAAAGCAATTGTATAAAGGAAGCTGGTTGTGTTGTTGCCCTAAATATGTCTCTTAAAAATACACATTCATTTTATTATATTTTGCAATGTGTTTTCTTGGTGCAAAAGAGCTGGTGTACTTAACCGGGGGGGAGGGGGGGGGGATGTTTTTTTATTTGATTGATGAAATTGGAATGAATGTGCATTGACCATTATTTTTTTGCCTGTAGATTCACTTATATAAATATTACCTATGTGTGTGGTCTTGTCAAAAGAATTATGTGTAACCTATTTTGGTTCAGTAGATTTGTATAAAGGCATATTAGCACAAGAAAATTGATGAAGTGCATCAGAATAATTAACATGAATTTTCATACATATACATACTGGATAAAATGACCATATGTTTATCAAAGTAGATTTCGTATTACCAATAGTCATTAAAATTTAAAAAAAAAAAAAAAAAAAAAAAAAAAAACAATGTTCAAGGATTCTGTTTGGAACTTGTGAAAGTATTGAGGATCAACTTCAGAATTCAAAAAAATGAAGTTTTGTTTTGTTCCAACTCTAAATCCATAGGTTACATTAAGTTTAAGCCTTTTTGGAAAAAAACCATACCTTTAAGCAAGGATTCGGAATTCACTAAAATAAGTAATAAGTGCTATGTCAAAAAATCATAAATATGTGTATATATATATATATATATATATCTCGTGATTCTAATTTTAGAAATATATTTTATGCCCTTAGATTTTTCCAACAGTGTCATATTGGACTTAAATTAATTGGTCTAAGCATGTGGATACTAAAGTTGGAATTGACAATATTCAAAGGGAGAATAATATTAGTAATAAAAAAAAAATATATATATATATATATATATATTTCAAAAAAGAAAGAATGACACTTTTTTCTTATCTTTTTTTTTCACAGTGTGGCTATTTAGAGCATTGGTAAACACTGCTATGAAACAAATGATCAAAATGTTTAAAAAATGTGACAATTTTAGTACTGCCTTTAACAAAAGTGATTTGTTTTTAATTCACTCATTATTTGGAAAAAAAAAAAAAAAAAAAAAAAAAAAAGAGCATATAGAAATTAATTTTTGTGGATTTCAAATTTTAGTTAGAATAGTTACTGCATAGATATGCATGATTTTGTGTATGTGTATGACTATATGTATATATATATATATATATACACACACAAATACATAGGGAGTTGTTAAAGCTACATTCCAATTTTGTTAAAGCCACACCCTACTTTCCACCTCATGATCCATTTTGTACATGTCCCTTGTATCCAACCTCGTTCCCAACACCTCCTCCATTTTTCCCATCCCCTCTCTACCCTGTCCAACCCCACCTTTGTCCTAAATGTTTGAAATTGAATAATTCAATTGGTTATTTTTTTTAATATTTAAATAAAATTTATCTTATACATTAGCTTATAAAATTTATCTAAAATAAAATAAAAAAATCTTCACATTTATTTTTTAAAATAATAAAAAAAAAACCTTCAATACTTCTTTTGTTTTCAAAATGATATATTAAATACTTATGATAAAAATTTATGTCCATATTATTATTTGAGTTAGTTATTTCTCACATCCACAATTCTATTTAGAATTCTATGAAATTTAAATAAAATATTTTTGTTTCATATTTTCTATCATATTATAAGAAAATAATTATTATTTTTTTAAATCAATTAATATGCTTATTCATATATATATATATATATATATATTAATTCCACATACACATGATATGAAAAAGAAATAACAAAAAAACCACATAATTTTTAATGGTACTTTTGATAAACTTTTCAACCTTTTTTATCCATATAAAATTAAAGGATTGTTATAGATTTTTCTTAATGGATACTTAAAAATTTTAGCTGAAAATAAAATAAATATAGCTTAATTTGATGTTGATTTGGAATAACCATATCTATTATGAAATGCCAAATTTCAAACTTCTTATATTATATCTTAAAATTTAAGATATATATTGAAATATTTCTTAATATTTTATTATTTCCAAAATTCAAATCATATTATTATTTTTATGATTATTGAAAATATTCACAAAAACATTAAATATTTTTAATTTGATATTATTAATAATATTTTTACCAAAATTAATAAGTTTAGTACGATTAACAAACTTAAATAGATGGCTTAGAAATCAAAACATTCTCAAGTGAATTTCTTTTTGTAAGGAATTATTTTTAAAACTTAAAAGAAAATAAAATACACACACACACACACACATATATATATATATATATATATACCCATAAAATCTTTCATGAAAACATGTATGATTAATTCATAAAACAAAAAATAAACTCTTAGGATGGGGGTGCGGTGGGATTAGGGTTGAAACTGGGGTAGACACGAAAGGGGAATGAGGGAGGAGGGTTGGGAACAAAGGACATGTACAAAATAGATCATAAGGTAGGAAGTAGGGTGTGGCTTTAACAAAATTGGAATGTGACTAAAACAACTCTCTATATATAGAAATATTCTTTACAAACATATTATTGTTTATTATTATTGAAAGTAATTCTATATTTACCGGATAATTTATACAGCATAAATTTAATAAACTTGTGTTATGAAAATTTACCTGATTCTTTATTTGTCCACACTCATGTTATCATATTTAATCCATAAAGACTTACATAAACGAATGTATGAGATATGAATCACAAATAATATTAAATTAATAATTCTATAAAATAATAATAAAAATAATGAAAAAAAGTAACATATTATGCAGAGAATAAAAATACCTACATTGGAACAAAACTGATAAAATGAAAAAGTCTCACTTTATTGCAATCAGTGTTTTGAAAAATTTTATGAATATTAAAAAAAGGTTCAATGCTTAATATAGAAGGCACTTAAATGCTATTGATAAAGAAGTATTTTGATATATATATATTTACATAACACAAAGTCATATATTTTCTAAACATAAATAAAATTATTCTTTTAAATACTAATATTTTCAAATATATATCAAATAAAATGATTTAAAATGAATGTTCAAGTTTATATTTATGCTTTTAATTATAAGTTTGTCTAAAGATCTATACTCAAAAATTTCTTAAGCAATGTTGTTGTGTATTTAATCAGAACAAAGACTATCTACGTCAGTTTTTAGCCAACTACCACCTTAGAGGAATTAATAAAGAATTGGTTGGTGTATTAAATAGAATATATATTGCTTCAAAATCAAACTAAGATAAAACTCTGGCTACAATTATCCTTGTAACTCTGATTGTTTAATATATATTAAATTTTATGAGAAAACTATCTAACCATAAAAATAATTGATATTCTGATTGTTCATATTTATATTCTTCTAATTTCTACTATGGCTTGTCAAATTCTAGATTTTAAATTAAATTACATACAATCTTGCCAAATCTGTAAATCAAACTGTAGCTTTTAACTGTTACAAATCTTTCAAACTTCCACACAAAACCTATAAATTATGTTCACCAAAATCTTGGACACTATTAATACTCCAATATTGATGCATATGATTAAAGATTTTTATTTGATTTAATTATATTTACCTGCATGAGTATTTAGATAGAAATTAAAATTTTTAATAATAATAATAATTAATAATAACAATTAATACAAAGTCCAAGTGTAATAATAATTACACATCCTACTACATGTGAGGCACTTGGACTTGGTATGAATTGTTCAAGGTAGCCAAGAGGAGCTTTGATTGGTTGAGCCTTCAAGTGTTTGTGGTGCCATTGTGCTTGGTCAATTTGAGATTTAGGTGGATCAATTTGATATTCTTTTATATATATATATATATATATATATATATAAACTCTTAATATAATGAGTTATTTAAAAATAATAACACAATATATGAGCCATGAACATGAATACTATTTTGATACTAAATTGTCAAACTCAAAAATAATAGTAAATTAAAAAAAAACTAAAAATCTACAAGTATTTCAGGCATCAGTATTTACAATAGATTTTAATTGGTACACTGTAAATGTTTTTTAAACAATAAATATCCAAATCACCATCTAAAGAGCAGTAAAAAGATTTCTTGGAATAAAATAATGTTTTGCCAATCCTCCATTTGATATGTGATTATATCCGCTTGTGTCTTAATATCAAGTTTCGGCTGTCTTCCAAGCTATTTTTGTACTTACATAAGCACTCTTTAGCACCAATTTCGCAGCAACACCAAAAAAAATAAACATGCAAAATACATGTTATGAATTAGATAAGCATTTCACTACAAAACTACGAATTCAGATTTGAAATTAACTTCGTAAGTCAGTAGCATCTTAGTCCGGAGTACATATATTGAAGTGACTACATTAATTGATGTCCATCAACAATTTCTATTACAACTTCAGTGATGAAACCTCTGAACTGCTTCAAAGTGAAAAGAAATCAAGAATGAAAATGTTTTCAACCATTTCAAAATCATCTCTAGAGAGTTTCAGACTTCACAACAAATTATACAGAAAGCTTTTGACCCAGAAACATGAACCTCAACCAGTTCCATGAAGTTTTTATATGGTTTTACTTAAGGTTGTAAAACACGATTTATGATAATAATCTCACAAAAACAAACTATCTTACGTGGAGCAGTAGAGTACATTTCAGACAAGTAGAACAATTGGTGGAAAACTCTAGGTTTTCTTTGAGCAATCATCTCAAGGTCCGAATCATTGTTAAATTCAACTTCAAATAATTGTAGCGAACTGAGAAAAAATGGGAAAACCTCCAACATGTACACTACATTTATTCCCAAACCAGCGAGCAAGGATGGTTCATATGATCTGCAGTTGTTGGTCCTGGCTCATTCCCTTTCAGACTCAGTTGCCCCTACACATAGCAGCGGCATCAAAACCTCGGGAATTTCAATGTGGAGATGAAGTTAGTAAAGCAGATGAGAAACATTCAAGTTCTGAAGCTGCTATACACCATTGGCTTCCACCTTCTCAAGCTTCGCTTGGTATCTTTCGTAAGTGCGGCGATAGAGGGCATCAACTTGAGTGATGTAAAAGGTTGAGGGGCGTAGAGTAGACTTGGAGCTGATTGGCGTGTAATCTTTCGCACCATAGCGAGTCTCCATGAGGTGCATGGTTTCCACAAACTCCTTGGGTGTGACCTAAATTATTCACCACAACATTATCATTACGTCAATGGGAACTTACAGCTGCCTTGCCAGCAACAGCACTACATTTCTATAGATATTGTTGACTGCAACAATGCAACCTGGGGAGAACAGAAACACGTAGAATTTCTAGGAGATGGGCTACTTCTGCAAGCAAGAACAGCAGTGTGTAGACTTACTGCTATGCGAGAATCCAGTTTGGCGACGATGTCCATTTTCTCTGCTATTTCTGACAACTTTTGGCCGCCGGTAAATTTACAGGAGAATAGGCTTGCTGCTAAGCCACTTCCGTAGGAAAACATGAGTATTCTTTCTCCATCCTACCAATGCAAGAATCAATTTCACATAGTTAATCACGGTTCACCTTGTACCTAGGAAAGCTGATCACCACCTGTACATCAGAATTTTAAAACCCTATCAAACACATAATGTGCGGATGATAGATGCATCAACTGAAGTGGCACGCTGGTATCAATCCACCCAAGAATCGAGTTATAAGAGGAAAGTTAATTACCAAAGAAGATGACTTGTTATGCACGAGAGTTGCAAGACCAGCATACAAAGACGCACAATACATGTTTCCAAGCTCCTTGGGCAACATTGTCGTGGGTCCAACCTTTTCATTGTACTGTTTCTTCGCAACTTCTTGTGAGACCTACATTCCCAGACACCCAGCAAATTGCCATCAGCACTGAGTAGATTTAAGATAGCCATGCAAAAAGGAAACCATAGCTAGAAAGTAAGAGTAAGAACGCACCTTTTCAAGGTCGCGGTTCAAAAGACTATCCGTTGGTGACAATATTGCAAATGGTTGGAACCTAGCACCCGCTTCTTCATCAACAAAGCTGGAGGGAGTCGTAACAAACGTAAGTTAAAGTTTTGTATTAAGCATTTTCTGAACAATTAATCAGATAAAAAGTCACCGTTAAAGCATCAAATGTTGTATTGGGATATTAGAAAGACACATAAAGGAAGCCGTAACAATTACCTGGCATTTCTCAAGTAATCATTGTAAACAAGACGGGCAAAACTTTTTTGCACAAGCTGCACAATACTAACATAGTAACTCGTGAGTATTTAGTTATCTCAAATGCCGCTCGTAAGGATTGCAAAACCAGACGTGCAATGAACTAATACTGTGTAAAAAATCAGTTGAGGAAGACAAAGTACCTTGTTGTAAGGTGCATGGCATATAACATATGAAGCATCTGAAAGGGTGAAAGGTTTGCCTGCAAACTTCTCATACCTGTCAAAACGCATGACACCATTAGTTGCCGACTTCGAAAGTGACACATGGCGGGTGCGGAACGTTTCATAGAATTGTTAACAACACATGGACAGCGGAGGAGTGAAGAGTGAGGAAACGTACTTCAGGCAGAAGCGCCGATAACACGAGTCTACGGCTTGCAGATAGCAAGTTTGCGATAATTTTCCATCAACGACCTGTTATTGAGCACTGCAAACGTCACAAAGGTGGACTTCGACGCAAATTCACATCATTAAGTAGCAACATCACATGATCAAACATCAATGATAACAGATTAAACGAAACAAGATGAACTTATACACAAGCGTTCTTGTTGGAAGTTCACCAAAAATCAAGAATATAAATAACTAAAATATAAACATAAATAAACTTTTCACACCCGTTTGACAAGTTGGAGCCGAAGAACAAAAGGATGTGAAATGAAGGACCTACCGGATATTCACTAGCCAGATTAGGCTTGTAGAAATCGTACGCATTTGCCATATGAGTTCCACTAAGCCTACGCTCGAAGACTATGGGCGCATCAGGTCCGATCAGCATGGCAACAGCTCCAGCACCACCCGTTGGACGTGCAGGCCCTTCAGCATATACCTGCCACAATACTTCCACGACTTAGTCAACTCCCTCCTGTTTTTATTACTTTATCCAAGCAAAGCTAACCCACGAAAATGAGTATGCACCTTACCGACTAGAAGCAGCAGCATCTGCATGACCTATGCAATTAAGAGGAACAAAGTACCGTGAAAAAGTAGGTTTCTTCAGTACAAGGCAGAAAAATCAGCACGACAATAAAAGCAACGCTCAAATAACATACAGCGCTGTCTGCAGCAACGACAATGGCATAACGTCCATCCCAGGCACTACTCTCCACCCAGTTCAGACAATTCTGCAGAGCTGCTGTTCCTCCGTAGCAGGCATTGGTGGAATCTACTCCCTCGATATCTCCGTTACCCGAGTCCTGTTTGTCAATAAACCCATTATATATATTAAAAAAAATTGGAAGTTACGCGTTTTCTACAACCCATTTGGACAATAATAGAGTAAGTCAATAAAAATGTAAAATATTGGCATTCTACGAGATTTGGACTGTTACCAAAGACTTGAGTCACTGTTTATGCATTGGATCAAAGTATGATAGAGACTCCTTGAAGGCTTTAAAATTGATTCACTGTAGAGAAAGTCATCAAGAAACGCACCTCAAAAAGCTGCATCAGGGAGGTCTTGATAGCCTTGCTTTTGTCGATCACCGTCTCGCTGCCCACCTCTAGGCGACCGATGCGGTCAGCTGGAATCTCATATTTCTCCAGCAAAGACTTCACCACTGTCAAGCTGAAGCCCACCGAAACAAGCCGAAAATACCAAGGTTAACAAGACTGGCACCAATTCCAAAAGACAAGAGTGCTCGTCAGTTTGCTCCGTCCGATGATCTGAAATCCAAACACACACACGGGAACAACAGAAACCCCCAACCCCAAGCAGCGGATTGCAGTGGGAAGGTACCTCATGGAAATAACATCCTCAAGATCGGTGCAGAAAGCGAGCCGGTCTTGGCCAAGACCAATAGTGTACTTTCCCTTGCTTACACCGTCGTGCTCCTCCAACTCCTCCTACGAACCCGGAGGATGCACTGTAACTATTCCGATTGAAATACCGACTCATCTGAAAACAGTTACCACTGTCTATCTAAACAACGTGTACACGATCGGCCTTACAAGGACAGATACCCGTGACTACACTTCGTGATCTATAGCAAATGACAATAAAAGTCTTGAAAAAATAACGACTTTCATTCGAGCTCTTAATCATACAAGGCCACAAAGGAATTTTAATATCAAAGCGGATTTTCAACTACAACAGGTTGATCGACAACTACCCGACCAAGGCCCCCAAAAACGAATAAAAACTGGCTGCGTACCGATGAGATTCCACTTGAATAAGGATTATCGTTAACAACATACCTCAAGGGGACAGGGGATCTGGACCGCTTGAGCACAAATACAAAAGATATAAATATTCAAAAGGAAGACAGCCCAAAACCCCAGCCTCAAGTAAACCTCTTCACTTACATCAAAACAAAACACAAACGACCACGCGTCCAATCCCAACAACACCAACTACGACAATCCAGCGCTCGATTGCATACCTGGCTCACATAACTCGCGGGGAAGTACACGTCCATAGCCAAAATACCCACATTCTGAGGCCGCGCTGCCATGACTGCCGACCACACACAGCAACCCTCGATCCCCCCTTTTCTCACTAATTCCCCTCGCCTCTCACAACCCACTCCAAATCATTCCTACACCTCCACCTTCTTCACAACAGCAACACAAAAAAAAAAAAAAAAAAAAAAAAAAAACGTTCCAACTCGCGCACAAATTCGCGCAACGACAGACTCTAGACACAAATTCAATAAAGTAACAACGAATCCAACTAGAGAAGTCGAAAACAAAAGGAAAGGAACACAGACCCAGAGCACAGCCAGTTGCGGAATGAATACTACAAAGGGAAAAAAAACAGGAAGGAAGACGAGAAGGGGAGAAATGAGTATTGAACCAAAGCTGCAATGAAACAAGCGAGTGGGATCCAAAATTGCAACAAACAAGGGGGGAGGTGAGATTACAGGGCGATGATGTCAGTGCAGTGCAGTGTGAGAGCAGCAGCCAGTTCCACGCGCCGACTGGCGAATGTAAAAGATAGTGACCGCCCAAAAAGGGAGATCGTTATTGGTGATGGATCGGACGGTGAGGGAGGAGCGAGACGGTAAAGAAGTGGGTGTAGGAAAGATGGAGAGTTTTCGTCAACGGAGGTGGCGCAATCGTTCGGGGAGACGACGGACGCTATTCGTCGACGAGAAAGGCAGATGTAGTCGTGACGACGGCGCCGCGTTCGCATCACGGGAACTGGGAACTATCTCCACGCGGGGTGTCTTAGGTTAAGAAACTCTTCACTAGTTTAATAAAATTAAAGTTAAGCTACTACAATCATTTTTTTGTTTCTGCAATGAGTTAATGTAGGCTTTGCTGTAGGAAGACTACAAGTTTACCAAACTATATGTTGACCTCTCCATGCTTCCAACCAAAGATAATTAAATTCCCACTTGAAAGATACAATCTCTAAAAGTCCTGGACACAAGTCTTCTGAAATTCAACACAATGTTTACTATTCTGTTGAATATGTTCAAAAGAACCTTAGATACTTTAGTAACAGCCTCAAAGAAGGCACATCTTTTTGTAGAAATACTATACAACCAACTCAATTACACACACATCGGACTGTACATTCGTCTACAGAAGTCTCTCAATTATTAGAGACATGAGTAATTCATAAGCCAGTTAGATTCTTCACCTGGTGGGTACGCCAAGCCACCTGCCAACCTCATTTTTCAGAAGGAAGTCTTCATTCTAAAGGACAAAAGTCGTCAAGCAAAAAAGAGCTTTGAACAGAGACAGACACCTCAGTCAAGGCCTCGTGCTGATTTTTGCGACCTCCAGGAAAATGGTAGGTTGGGTATGTTACATACTTTCCTCTGACAATCCTCTGGGCATGCAATGGACCACTATCACTTTGTGTGCACATCGAGAAACCGCCTCGGAGTAGTTTCAGAACAAACAATCAATTTTCTCTAAAATTGCAAGTCAATTCCCGTATCATACATTTTCTGCGCTCGGTCCGAAGACATTGCGGCCCGCTTATGTAAATAATATATAGAAAGCTCTTTCTAGAGGTGTGTCACTGTACATATGAGCCTCTCCTCAAGCCCGACTCTGCTTCCCAAGGTGTCAGTTGGGTTCGACTCCGCTGCTCTTCGTAAGTGTTGGATGGGTCCAGAGAGTTGCGAGGAGCTTTCAAACCGCCATCTTCCATGGAAAATCTACGACCTTGCTCATCGAAGGATGACCTAGAAGCTCGCCTAGTTATAGCTGGAAGCGTTAGTTCGTAGTCTTCGTCCTCGGGGAGAACATGGTGGTGGTGGCGATGCCGTGTTGCAGGCTCAGGCAATGCCCCAGACAGCTCGCCGCTGTGATTCTTACCCTTTCCGTGTCGGCGGTGGCCATGCTCGTGTCCATCCTGATGATTGTGTTGATGGTGCTTGTACTTCAGTGTCCGATCCACGTCGCTCTTGCGCGCTTCCTCCGTGGCAGTCTCCTCGTGCTCACTCGACATGCTAGCTTGACGACTGAATGGTTTTGAAAGAACCGATTTGAGTCCGAATTTCCAGAAATGAGAGTGATCAGTGCTGCGGCGATGCTCTTCGTGACCCGATGGAGCAGTGGGATGGACATCCTTCGAGACTAGCAGATGCTTGGCAGGGAAGCGGTGATCGTCCTGTTCTTTACCGAAAAGCTTATGGCTGTGGTCGTGGTCGTTGTGCTTGTGGCCATGACTGACGTCGTTGTGATCGGGCTTCGCACGGCTTTTACCAGCTTTTTGATCCAGCTTCTTGTGCGAATCGTGTGGTGCAACTTGGGCGTGGAATCCTTGAAATCTATTAAACAGATTGTTCGCTCCGTCGAGGTGCAGAGTGTGCAAAAGATTTTTCCATTTGCTGCGATGATGATCATGAGGGTCTCTTTTCGCAGGTTTGACCTGACCCGAGCTGTCAAAGGATCGACGAGCACTTTGCCTCGCATTGAATGGACTAGGCGTGTGAACGAATGAGGCGAATGGATCATCCTCTGTATGATCATGACCATGGCCACTCTTTCGCGAATTATCAGGTTTGGCGCTACCGGGAAGTTTGTAGCTCACCACGTTTGGTCCCGGCAACAATGATTTCGACGGTTTCAGAGGACGCTTTTCGTCCACAGTATCCAGGCGACCGACAGCGTCAACGTCTCTCACACTGGGCAAGCTTCGTTGCGCATGTACGATCTCTTGGCGATGAGGCTGGAGCTGCGGATGTGATAGCCAAGACTTCTGCGAATAAACTACCAGAGCACCAGATTCGTTTGGACCGTCATCTGCACGGCGCTGCTGCGACAACCCTGCTGGATTCGCAGCCTGGTCCAGCGTCCTCAGCAGGGAGTCAAGCTCGAATGAATCGAAAAGAGTGCTTCCAGCATCCCAGTTCGCAGCCACAGACTGCGCCACTGACCGATGTGCAAGTTCGTTCTTCATCTGTGCCTCAATCTTGAATCGCGAGGGCCTTCGAACAGCACTCCCATGTGCGGGGCACTGGTTAATCCCTCCTCCACCATGATGTTGAAACACAGCCCAGGCAGCCGCCTTCCTCGCCTCCTGGTTGTCAACCTCGGCCTTAGGATGCTTCTCGAGCGGTACAGAATGAAGCTTTGTACTCTCTTTCAAACTAAAGTGGTGGTTTCGTTTCTTTACTTTCTTGCCTTGCGGAGACTTCGATGGAAAACCTATTTCGGTACCATGAGGCCCCATGTCATGCAGAGGGCATCCAGATTGTGACAATCACTAGCCCATCATGCGGTCGGGACTAGCTCACCGCTCGCTACAGCTACATCATCCTTAGCATTAGCCTTACCCCAAGAAAAAGAGTCCTACGCTTCAAGATTCCATCCACCTTCACAGAAACGTACGCACACAAATCCCCGCATGTAGCAGCAAAAGAAGGCTAAGTATACAACTTACGGAGCAAGCAAGTTTCAGGTGAGCGGGGCCTCTGATGTCCTTCAACCAGATGCACCACAATGCGGGGAAAATTAAGTAAGGGTGAAGACCCGCCGTGATTCAAGTCCCAAGCCCAGACTACTCTTCG
Organism: Physcomitrium patens; assembly: GCF_059467195.1. Lineage (NCBI taxonomy): Eukaryota > Viridiplantae > Streptophyta > Bryopsida > Funariales > Funariaceae > Physcomitrium > Physcomitrium patens. The sequence goes on from NC_143415.1 coordinate 4,560,156, forward strand.
CCCTCCGCGAACGTCAACTACATGCCAGAGATCGTGATTACGAACACAAGCAGTATCAGAACCTCCCAATTAGACAATCATGAGTGCCTCACAAGCTGCCGATACTAGACACACCTTCGACAATGGCTCTGAAACCCGGTGCGGTACTCCTCCTCCCACACTTACAACTCTCTCTGAACTTCTGAGGACAAAATCTCGCCAGCTCCATGCAAGGAGAAGCTCGCAGCTGCTTTCGACACCACCAACTCATAACTCTCCCACGAACAAGCTAAACACTTAAAGTGGAGTCTCCAGACTGATATCCAAGCGCTGCAGCAAATCACGACAAACGGACAGGCGCTGCCAACAAATGCCAGCCCTCCAAATCAGGCAAGCCCTCGTGCACTGAAGGGATTTTACCCCCCTGCCCGCCCTCGTCACCACCAGCGCATACCAACTGGATAGACCCGCAGCGTCGCGAACTCACAGACCCACCAGAGAGTAGTTTGTATGGGCAGGAATCTGGCACCCACAAGAGGCGGCATCCTTGCGAAGCACGAGTGCGTGCCGATGTTGATAAAAAGGACTCTCGCCATCCATCGCAAGGTTACCATCGCGCGCATCGCACAGTAACATTGGCTGCGATTAAGAGAACTCGGGGAGGGGGGGGGATGCTGCAAAGCCGCGCTACAAGGTCCACAGAATCCACCTCCAATGTCTGCTTCCCACCTGCAGCAGCTAGCAGCACTGGACCCCACTCGCTGCCTTTGCCTGCCCATCCTGTTTTACACCCGCGGCCTTCGTCGTTCTCCCTTTGTTCGTCGACACACTCTCTCGATTCGTCGACCTGGCCCGCGACTTCGTCCGTGTGCTCCGTCAGTGCTTTTACGACGTGATCCTTCACTTCGTCCGTGTTCTTCGTGGGTTTCTTACGATGTGATCCGTCACTTTGTCCGCACGCTCCTCAACGATGCGATCCGTCATTTTGTCTGTGTGATCCGTTAGCTTTTTCCACAATGTGATCCATCATTTCGTCTGCGTGCTCCGTCAATTTTTTGATGACGTGATTCGTCACTTCGTCCGTTTACTTTGTTGTTTTTTCGAGGACATGATCTGTCATTTTGTTCGCATGCTTCGTCAGTTTTTTGACGACGTGATCTGTCATTTCGTCTGCGTGCTTCGTCAGTTTTTTGACGACGTGATCTGTCATTTCGTCTGCGTGCTTCGTCATTGTTTAATGACATCATCCATAACTTCATCCATGTCCTTCGTCAATTTTTTGACAACATGCTTCGTCAACCGAGACGGTGGGGCCTCTCGACCTCCCACACAAGCATTGCAGTCTTATTAGGACTTTTTGGAATACTTAGGTTAGATGCAAAAGTATATGTATGCATATACTTTTGCTATTGTGTGTGTGGCTAGTGTATTTATTACGTTTTTTCTATGCATTCACAAAAAAAAATTCCTTGAAAAAGCGTGAGTTGAAAGTATTAACTTAAAATTGCAAAAAATGCTTTATTTATATGAATATTAAGGCTAAACTATGTATTACTACACCACTAAATTTATAATAATGCTTATTTAAGATATAAAAATATATTCATATAAAAATAGGTGGTTATTATATTTAAAATTTACATTTTATATTTTTAGTCCATATTAAGTAATCAAATTAAAGATTATGAGCAATAAAACTTTAAATGTAAAAATATTATATATAAACTTAATTAAAATAGGAACTTGATTAAATTATTTAAAATAGTTTAATTTAGAACTCTCAAGAAAATAAATTTAAGTAATAAGAAAATACAAGCAAGATTCAATGCCAATAAATAAGCAATATTGACCAAGTTTATTTAAGGTAATGTAAATCATTCTAAAGGATTATTCAGAATCAAGAAGTGCCTTGATTTGGATGTACTACTTTGCTTGCAATTTGCCTTCAAGTCCAAAGTTTGATAGATTCTTACAATAATTATCTTTTGCCAACCTCAAGATAAAGAAGTTAGATTCTTTAATATATATTCTAACGAAGAGATTTGCAATGCTACCACAAAACTTGACTACGTTTAAAAAATATGCACTAAGTAAGATCCAAGCATTGGCAAATAATGTCTTCTCATCGTAAGCATTGATACTTGCTTACATAACAAATTCATTGTGGTAGGTGTAAAAAAGAGCTTTATATTCATTAGCAATTTAATCAATGTGCATTCCAAAATAATGAAATTGCAATGAAAAGCTATATCTATGAGCCTTGTAAATGAAGTTAACTACAAAAATCAAAACAAGGTCATGTAATAAATACATGTGGTAGCAAATGTGGCTTTATATGTAGATTGTTGACTATGATATGTTATACAAATATGTCTTCAATATGACCATATGTTATAATGAAGATGAGGCCAACATGTTGCAACAAATAATTGGGCTCAAGTTCTTTAGCATCGTTGAGAATAACTTCATCCTAAGATGCAAGGTCTATAATAAATTTGTACACATTCACAAAAGAGACAACATAGCAACTGCTTATAACTTGTATCATTACATCAAAGCTTAAGATTATTTTATCATTGAGAAGGCCAATTATTCCTAGGTCTTTAATAGAAGTGCTCACAAGAGCCTTAAACTCTATGTCTTATTGTGAGATTAGAATTGTTAGACCTAAAATCTTGCGAAACATCTTAGTATTGTGTTCCATAGAGGAGTCCATCATAAGTCAATAAACCTACCAAAGCCAAGGCGAGGCACTTGTAGGCTCCTTCATCTAAATGTAAGCAAGAAACTTGGGCCAATACTACTTGAATTAGATGGTTTTCATGGACATATATATTTACCTAGATAAGCAATATTAGATTGAAGGTAATTATAAATAAATTTGATATTATCTTGTGGCAAAGCTTCTTAGAAGATTCATAGATATGGAATTGACTTTAGATGTATTTGTAGTTGATTGATACATTAGAAACTTAAGCAACAAGTTAGCCATGTATTGCATGTTGTCATGTTGTAATACGACTATATAATAAAAATATAATCAAAAATTAATTTCTAATTAATATCTAATTATCTTGATTCAATAATAATTTAAGATATTTAAACATGGTTTTTATAAAAGCCTCTCAGTTTATTTTCTTGTCTTAATAGTTAGTAGGTTTGAAGTTGGTTAGTAATTTTACCTTGTAGGTTATAGAGACTCTTTTATTACCTTAAAAAGATCATAAATTGGTAAAAATAAGTTAAAAGAAATAAATAATTAGGATGATTGATACTAGGATTAAGTTGAGGGTAGATTTGGGCTAAAAAAATCCTAATAATAGATTAGATTAATACTTAAAGGTCGACTATTTGTGAGATAGGATCAAAATCAAATCTTTAACTACTTAAATGACGACTTAGGGTAAAATAGGGAGGCATTTGAAGATCGGCAATTAAGATTGTGGAGCTAGCTTAGAGCTTATTTTAAATACATAAGGCTTGTTTTTATAGGGTTTAATTTGACCTAGCAATAATTGTTCAAAATCAAGATTTGTATTAATGACTTAGAATTTATGCAATACAATTAAGGCTAGCACTCTCAACTAGTTTGTATAATTAGTATTACATCTATAATTTAAAATTTGACAATGCTTGGTTAATTAAGTGTACTAAGTATATATAAAATTTTATAATAATCTAATGGTATTGTTGAGAGATAATTGGATTTTAATACAAGAAGATATCAAAAGTTGGGAGTTTGGAGTTGGATAAAGTTTCTATGATATCTGAAGATCTACAAGTCAAATTAAAGTGAAATTTGGCATAATATTAAAAGACTTGAAAATCAAGCTATATATCAATTTTGATTGAAGTTAGTAGTTGGAGAAGCAAAAATCATTGCTGGAACATTTGCATGAACTTTTAAGTTGGCAACTAAGTAACGTCAATGTGGTTTTTGGATGTTTTCTCACGATCTGCAAGTTGAATTGAAGTGAATTCTTTTTGAACACATAGAAGACTTGTAGTGGTATTTGTATGCAAAATTTTGCTTTAAGTTGTTGATTAGATTAGGAGCTACAGCTTACTAAAGCTTGCTAATTAGGATTAGGACTTACAAAGAAAAATCAAAATTGCCTAAGTATGAAAGTAACAAGGTAATTGGAGTTTATGTATAGTTGAAATTACTAAGAAGAGTGTTTTTCAGCACTTTGTATTAGATTTAAGCACTTTTGAATTAAAATTCAACTTGCATTCTTCTTATAAGGGCGAAACTTATTAAGTTTTTAGATACTTGTAAAATACAACTTCACCTTCCACAACCAAATGCTCGATGCAGTTCCAAACATTATGACATGTACTACAACAATGTATTAGTCGCTTATAATATAAGCTTATTAGATGGCATACAAATAAAAGACTTAACTTGTAAGTTAGATATATGTCTCACTAGTTGGATACATGCTGGAGGTCCTATAGAACATCACCATATAACTCTTATATAAATAATATATATGGAAGTAAGAATAAAGCTTTCTTCACTCTTGTCAACACCTTTTTTTTCCTTAGTCTTCTTTCAAGACTTTTTAATCTTTTCATCTTTGGAAATAGTCATTTTTGTTTAATATTATATTATCTTTGAGTGATTTTTTAGTCTTTTCAAGTGTCACAAGAGTATATTGATCTTTTTATTCTCTAAAATTCACATCTTTAATAGTTTGACAAAAGTCATAACTTAATGTTTTTGTTTTGTCTTCTAGAAGGACAGTTATTTTTATTATTGTATTTTGAAGGTTGAAAATTATCCACCTTTAATCTAAGACTTAGTTTTTTAACATTGATTTTTTTTTTAAAAAAGAAAGGATTATCTCTCTTTGTAGAAATTTTTATTTTATATTAGAATTACAGATTATTCTTTTTTAATTTGACTTATGGATTGGTTTGACTTATCTATAAAAGAAAATATTATGGATGCTACTCTCAACAAAAGTGAGAATAGATTTGTAACTATTGCAAATTTGTATGACCTTAATAATACTCTTAAGGTGGAAATATTATATATTTTCAATGTGAATCATGGAGGTACTATTCTTATGGCCATTGAAGAAATCAACAATGAAGTATAAAGTCTATAGCAAGTTGTGTAATTAAGAGAAATAAATAGATTAAATTTATAACTAAATCTTAGAAGCCTTGCTACTATAAGTATAAAAGAGATAAGAATAAGTATGATGGAGAAGTTTGATGGAATAAGATCAAAATTTCAAAGGTTTCTACAAGAAGTGAAGTTCTATCTAAAGATGTATTATTTCCAATACCTTATTAGATTTGTGGGCATACTTCTATCTAAAAGTATTCTTTCTTGGTTTGTACCTTTGATGGAAAATAATTCATGACTATTCTATGATTTGAATTCATTCGTAGAAGTGCTTATGGCTACATTTGGAGAAAGTAATTGAGAAAAGATAGCAAAAATCAAATTTATATCTTTACAATAAAGATCACATTCAATTACTATATATGTTGCTAAATTCTAATATCTTGCTTGTGATATAGATTAAAATGACAAAGTATTTATCAATTAATTTTAATATGGATTGAAAGATAATATCAAGGATTTATTGTTAATAATATCAAGAGCAAATTCATTAGAGAAATTTATTGCTTTAGCTCTTGCACAACTTAATAGAGTTTTGAAAGATGCTAAAAACAAAGATTTGGTTAAAGAGATACAAATTAAATTATTGTGATACCTTTCAAGCTTTTGGAAGCTTACTTATCTAAGCCAAAGCTTATGCAAATTGACATGATATGCTTTAAATTTCTTATTGAACAAGAAATAATTTGATGTTGTTAAGAAGGTTTGTACCTATATTATAGAGAATCCAAATATATTACTCAACATTATCCTAAAAAATAACATAATCACAAAATTAGAAACATAGTTGCAAAAAAAGATAATGTATTGAAAAAAAAATTTCTTCAATTACAATATGATTATGTTGCTAAAATCTTCTGTAATACCTAATAAAGATCTTATCTTCTCTTTAAATCCCTCACCTTGTTTTACAATAGAAGTTTGTTTAAGATCAAAAAATTATAAAGTCTTAACCTTGTTAGATTTAGGAGCCTCAACTTATTTTATAAATAAAGAAATTGTAAAAAAATAAGAAATATTTTTAATTAAGAAAGTCAAATCTATACATATAAAAATAATAGATAATCATTTTTTATCTTTTGAAGATGTTATCCATGAAACTATTCCTTTGGATGTAACAATTAATGGTCATAATAGCTTATTAACACTTAATGAAATTAGATCTCTTTTCAGTTCAATTATTTTAATATTATTATAGCTAAAAATAATATAATCCTCAAATAGACTAGATTTCTTATAACCTTGATTTTTTTGTAGTTTAATCTAAGATTTTGTTAGCCAAGAGAAACCTATAAGTCTAATACAATGAAATTCTTATTGATAGGTGTAAGAGTTTTCATGCATGCTACAAAAGAAGGATCATCATTTTTCATGTATGTTATATCCATTTTGATGGTAGAAAGACTACAAGTAGCATTCCAAGTCAAAACCAACATTATCAAGATATTTTGAAAAGAAGAAAGTATATATCCTTCCAAAACATTGTCTATATGATTTTTCAATTAATCTTCAAGAAAGAACTAAATTGTCATTTGATCCAATCTATAACTTATTGCAAAATAAATTTGCTACATTTAAAGAATACATTGACAAGTACTTAGCTTAGAACTACATATGCCATTTAAAATCTCTAATAGAAGCTCCTATCTTATTTTGAAAAGAAAAAAGATGGATTTTTGTAAATTTGTGTGGTTTATCAAGGATTTAACAAGAACACTATTAAAAATAGGTATTCTCTATTTTTGATTTCAAGATTTTTTGATCAACTCAATCAAACAAAGATCTATAAAAAAACTAGATGTACAAAGAGCATACAACTTGGTATACATTAAAAAAAGAGATAAATAGAAGATTGTATTTTGAACCAAGTATGGGCATTTTAAATATAATTTCATGTCTTTAATACTTACAAATGTACCATCTATATTTTAACATCTAATGAATGATGTCTTTTGTGAGTTTTTTGATAATTTTATTATATATAAGAATTTTTTGATAATCTATTCTAAGAACATAAAAGAATATAAATTTTATTTTTGTTGTGTATTACAAAAACTATTAGATAAAAGATTATATTCTAAGATAAAAAAGTATTTATTTCATACTATTCAAGTTGACTTCTTAGGATATAACATTTCAAATGATGGCCTTATAATAGATTCTAAGAAGATCCAAACTATCATTGATTAAAAGATCTCAAAAATAATAAAAAATATAGAATATTTTTTAAAATTTGTTAATTATTACCAAATCTTCATCAAGAATTTTTTTCAAGTTGTAGCTATTCTTACACGTTTGACATGTAAAGACAAACTTAAGTAAATCAAAGAAGCTAAAACATCTTTTGAAACTTTAAAGATAACATTTATTTCTACATCAATTTAATTATGCATCAATTTTTTCAAAGCATTTTTTTATGTAAACAGAGTAATTAAACTTTACTATAGGCTTTATTTTGTTACAAATACGAGCTAATGACAAGTGACACCTAATAGTTTTGGATTCTAGAAAATTTTCAGTAGCTGAGATCAATTATGAGATCCATATAAAAGAGCTTTTTGTAATGGTGGATTCATTTTAAGAATGGCTTCATTATTCTATTTCACAAGATGATTATATATTCCAGTAAATAAAGTATAATTATATATTCTTCAAGCTCATCACAACTTTTGAATAACATGACATTTTGGATATAACAGGACTTTAGAGCTAATATCTAAAGATTTTTAGTGGCACCAAATGTAAAAGGTAATCAAAGGCTTTATATATTTATATGATGATTTTTGAAGATAAAAAACTCTTTATCATCAGCCTTATTGACTTTTCAATTATTACTTATTTCAAAATAACTATAATCTTCTATTTCTATAGATTTTATTACAAATCTTTTAATTTCAAGTTCTTATGATTCTATATTTGTGATAGTAGATTGTTTCACTAAGATAACATATTTTTTAAATTGTACAAAATCTATTACAAACAAAGAAACAACTATTTTTTTTTAATAACATTTATTACTATTATGGATTGCCAAAGGATATTATATTGACTCAATTTGTATCATGATTATAAAAAACTCTTGTAAGATTTTAAAGGTCAATACAAAAGTATCTTTTGCTTTTCATCTTCAAATTGATGGATAAACAAAGCAGATGAATAAAGTTTTAGAGCAATATTTGAAGTAATGTTATCACCTACCAATAAGATGATTAGACAATTTTTTTATTATTGATGAATTTTGCTTATAATAATGTGGTACATTCTTCTATTCAAATAATTTTTTTTTTACTAATTATAGTTATCATCTATAAATTGATACTTTTGATGTTTGAAAAGATACTAATACTATAGCAAAAGATTTAGCAAATCATTTATTAAAGCTATATGCAATAATGAAGGCACAATTAAAAGAAACTCAAGAATGACAAAAAATCAATGTTGATGCCTATTACAAAGAATAACCTTAATTCCATATTGGTGACAACGTATAGTTACTTTGTTGTATTATCAAGATTATTCTCTATTGTGATAAGTTGGATTACTATTGACTTAGACTATTTCCTATTTGTAAGCAAATCAATCTAGTTGAATATAGATTGCACCTACTGTAGTCTATGAAGATCTATCTTATATTCCATGTCTCTCTTTTTGAGCCATGCAAGACAATAGATATATAAAAAAGATAAAAAAAAATGCCACCTCTTCCTATAAGAGAGGATAATTATCAAGAGTATGAGGTCAAGAAGATTTAGATTCAATATAGCACCAAAATAGGTTAAAATATCTCGTTCATTGGTGCAAATATAATATTGATAAACTAAAATGAGAGATATTCAAGAAACTTACAAATGTAGCAAAAAATGTTGATATTTTTTATCAATAATATCCATTAAAATCAAATTGAAGAAAAGTTATAAAAGCCTCAATATTAATCAAATATCAAAGTAGTCTTATTGCCTTAGATTGAAACATCATTAGTAGTTGAAAGGATCTATCAATTATCATCAAAAGAAATAAAGTTCAAAATATGTGGTAAATATAATTTGTCACATCTCAAACTTTTTCATCATATGATTGCTACTCCTTGTAGAACTTCTCTCTAAAAGGAAGAATAATATCACAAACATATATATTTACTTAAATAAAAATTATTAGATAAAAGATAATTGTACGTGGATTTTATATTATCTTGTGACAAAGCTTTTTAAAAGCTTTATAGATGTAGAATTAACTTTAGATGTGTTGTAGTTTATTGATACATTAGAAACTTAGCCAACAAGTTAGGCACGTGTTGCATATGTTAATAGCTTATAATATAAGCTAATTAAATGGTGTACTAATAAAAGACTTATCTTGTAAGTTAGACAAGTATCTTGCTACTTGGACACATGTCGGAGGTCCTATAGAATGTTGTCACATAGCTCTTAATTAGATAGTATATATGGAAGCAAGAGTAAAGCCTTCTTCACTCTTATTAATGCCTTTCTAGTTCTTAGTCTTGTTTTAAGATGTCTTAGTCTTCTTGTTTTTGGCAATAGTTATTATAGTTTAATATTATATGATCCTCAAGTGATTTTTTAGACTTTTTGAGTGGCATAAGAGTAAATTAAACTTTTAGTTCTTTAAAATTCATGTCCTTGATAATAATAATCTTATATATAGAAAGTAAATAGTTTATGATATGAAAGCATGTTGTACCTATTTTTACAATAAAGTTTTGTTGCTGCATGAAGTGTAAAATGAAATCCATTATCATAGAAAAAAAAATGCTCCTTCATTAATACTTTTATGATGTGCTCTATGACTAGATCATGCTGATTTTTTTTTTACACCATATACAAATTAATTTGCAATTGTTATAAAGAGCTCCTTGAAGTCGAGTCATGACTTCTAATATATAGTCAATTATGTTTTGAGCTCCATTAGTCAATACTCCAAGAAAACACATCCACTAATCAAAACAAAATTTGTCAAGAAATTTAGCAACCATGTTGAACATGGCTTTATTTATGTACTACTTAAAAATTGACAATATGCACCTATACAAGTTGATAATGATGTTTTTTTACTTTATATACACTCAAAAGTGCACATCAAGATATGACATGCTTTAGTAGGCTGCAAAATCAAGTACCAACAAGAATTTCCATATATTTTGAAGTAATTTTGGTAGCCATTAAAAATTAATAATATAATTTATTTTGACAAAATTGCTTATATTGCTACAAATACAAGAATGCAACAATGGAGCAAAGAGGACTTTGTACATCTAATCAATGATATTTTCCATCATGTTGAATGATGTTCCATGTACAATGTATCAAATTGTAAGGTTCAATAATTCCATTTTCGTCTTTGAGATTGTGACAATTTAAGAATATAGAGCTTCATTCTATTGTCTATTGACTCACTTCACTTAAAAAGTAACAACATTTACTTCTTTGTCTTCATGAGAATTATATAATTATTGCTCATTGCAACACCATGTTTAGCATGATTGCCAAATGCAATCTAATCTTCATCATGTTTGATGTCATTATCATTGTTATAGATTTTGTCCTCTACTGAATATAATATGTCATCAATGATGATTTTGACAATGGCTTTGATAATATCAAACACAATTTCATATTGGTCCAAAGCTTCAGAGACAAAGTAAGACATCATCAAATTTTGAAACAAGACAACAACATTATCAAAGAAGGCATCTTGCTTTACTTTCAATTGGAGCTATCATACTCTTGAAATTTCAAAGCATGTTGCTTCTTCTTATATAAGTCAATATTATTGTATTGAAATTGTATACTCCAATCTTGTACATTGGTCATGATTTTGTGTTTTGCTCCAATATCTTCTTCACAATCAAATACAATACAAAAGTGGCACTACACCTTATTGACAATTAAAGTGGTAACATAATGGAAATCAATTTTCAATCCATACTTTGTATCATTGGCCTTGATGTAACTTGAGCTATGTTTGTTCTTGGATATTGAAATTGGAGGTTTAAACATCAACAAAAAAATTAACTATCTATTACTCCACTTTAACCTAGTTGCAATTGAAAAAGTAACATTGGCAGTCAATAACTACCACTTTATTTGACTTGGTTGCAATTAAAAAAGTAACCTTTGTAGTTAATAACTACCACTTTGCTCCCAACCCCGACTTGGTTGCAATTGAATAAGTAATTTTGGCAGTTAGTAACTACTGCTCCACTCCTAATCTTATTTTAGGCTCATTTGAAAAACTCATGTAGGCAATTAAGGCACAAAAATCCTAGATTGCCTATTATAAACATGCATTGATATATGTGTATAAGTTATATTTTTATTTATATGAATTCCTTCTAACCTTTCTATATTTGAATAAAATTCATATTACATTTAGTAAAACTATTAACTAATGACTTTTGGTATTACAGGATGTAATTATTGAACCTATTAACATTGCAAAATGCTTTGTTTTACATCCTGTAAAAAATGTTACAGGAATTTACTTAGCCTATTGAAGTGAACCAACTCTTTCACTCATTAATTTAAGATGTGCAAAAAATCTTAAATTTACTGATGAATTTTTTTTAAAAAAAAACCCCAAGACAGGGAAATTCATGTTAGAGAAATTATTATCATTACTATGACTATCATTATCATTTTCATTTTCATTATCATTTTCATTATGTTATCATTATCATCAATATTAAAACAAATTGTATAGAAAAAATAAAAAAATAAAAAACTTTTCAATGCCAGAATATGCATGGTACTCTTATATTTAAAGCATTTTACAATTTTCATAGGATATTGCATTAGAATTCGCATTTGATTCTGTAAGATTGTACATCCCAAAAAAAGAAAATTAATAAAATTCCTAAAACTTGATATTTAACATGAGTTTCTAAAAAAAGAAGTCTGGCAGCTTAATTTGGATATGACTCGTAAAGGGTTTCAAAGTACTTGATAAACTCACATTACTTTCAGGAAGTAGTGTTTGACGTTATTTGACTACGTAAAGTTGACATCTTTAAAAATTGATGTACATTTATATTTGCGCAAGTTGTTCCCAACAAAAGACAAAAAAACATCACTCGAGGCTTGGCCATCTTATGAGGCTGGATGTTAAAGGCACTAAAAAACAAACACAAAGAGTCAGTAAAGGTGACTCCCACAATCTATAAAGATGAGTGTTGTGAACCCCACCTTAAAAGAACACAATGACCAGAAAAGATAAAAGAGAGTTTTGAAGTAATTTGTAGGAATTCAAAGCTTTGAAAATGTGATGTCAACAATTACACAACCATGCAAATAAAATAAACTAAAATAAACTAACAAAAGTGCTCTTCAATGACTTGACTGGAATTCTTGGTTTAACTAGGAATGAAATCTGTCATTTCACCTACCGACTCTTGCAAAGACGTCATCCTGGATTGGAAGGGCTTCCAGAGCAGCAGCTGTTTCTCGAGTCTCCTGCACATTATAGTGTTGATGGTTGCGTCTCTTGTCTCTCGTCGTCGACCCGACAGTAGTCAAGAAAGGTGGGATGTGTCTCGGGGACTATGGGTGGTGGGTTCGGAGGCGAATCACCACAGGAGATGAGAACATGGTAGCAGCTGATGATGGTCTGGGTTGTGGCATTTTAAAACAAAAAGAGAGAGTTGACAAGAATTCACAAGCAAAATTTTAGGATTCTGTAAACAAATTCGCAACGAATCGTTCGGAAGGACTTTGGTATACATGGATACATTCAGTATGATCCCTTTCACTGTGATGTGGATGGATATTTACTGGGGGACAGATTGTATCCATAGTATACCAGAGCTTCCTCATCAAACGTTGTGGATTACAATACCTACAAACTTGAGTGGATGGTTCGCAATTCCTGAAAGGTATCCCATGATTCAATCAGGGCAAGGGCAACATGGACGAATCACCTATTCTGTTGGACGTAAAGACACGTGTATACGCTACCAAACTTCGAAAGCACTTGTACAACTACGGGAAACGAATTCTCACTCGTTGACTGACTTGTTGAATGTTTTGCACCCCAAAAGCACCCCATGTAGAGATCATTGCGAATGATTCTTGTATGTGTGCCAAATGGATTTGGCTAGCACTCGATATTTTGCTGACCATCGCATCGATGAATGGTATCACAGCATTCTTTGACCAAGGCTGCAGCTTCTCCCTCCCGCTTTTCTTCACACAATTTACATCTTTTTGCTCGGTTCCCTGTTGCCTGCATTTTGACCTCCTCTAGTTTTTCTTCGATAGATTTTTGTAATGTTATGATGTGCTCGAGGTCAAGGATAATTAGATGACGATTTGCATCACTAACTTCGTGACGATCCAGAAAATGTGCAAACGTAATAGACACAGTTAATGAAGAAGCTCATACAAGGAGTTAATGAATGGTATCACAGCATGGTTTAAGGGTTTATATAATAGGGCTTGATCAAAATGCTCATTTCATTTGTAGCAGCTAAAAAAGGATATTTTTTCATTGTTTTTGGAATCCAGAAGGAACTTCAACTTAGCATTATGAGCCATCACCTCCGCCAATAGATCATTCGCACTCCGTTGCTTTTGTTGCAGCATGCTCAAAATCTGCAAAAGCGCTATCAGTACACAAACATATGTTGTCCTGATTATTAATATCGAAGTTGTTAGGTACATCACATTTGATCATTCAACTGATACAGGATAAAAGGCCGATATCCAGCGCCAGAGTTGTTTGGGACAGTCTTGACCCTTTCTAATATGGTTCAAATGCCATATTTTCACAAAATAAAATCGAACAGTTTCTCAAGTTCTGGGATGTTTGACGACCACGAGGCTGCCATGTAATCACATGTCGAATAGAGCATAAAATCTGGTATCGAGAATTAATGCCCCTCACATCTCGTCAAACTGCAGTTAGCAATTTGAAATGAGGATCAAACTAGAAAGTGGACGAAATTACCTCATCAAGCTCAACCGAGCAGTCGGCTGTTGTCTTTGAGATAGTGCCGAACGTAGTTTCATTCGGGCAGACCTGACCCATGGTATCCACGGATCGTAATTGGGTACAACTTTCTTTCAACTTGCGGAGTTCTCGTTTTTCGTGCACTTCATTCGTGCAACCCATTCGATTATCCCGCAGTGGCAATTGGGAACCTTGCTTTCCGTGGGTCTTTTGGTACTCAATATTCTTGAAAACTTCATGTTTATGATTCATTGCACCTGTCAAATTTTCTATGGTATTCTCGAGTTGTGAATGAGAACTAATGATTTTGGATTTCTTCTGGTTACGCCTACCGCTCTCCAGTTTATGAGTCATTGCTGATGCAGGTTGCTTAACAACTTCAATATTCGCTATATCAACCTTGTGGTTGCGTGGAGGGCTTCGAACACACAAAGATTTTGAAATCGCAGGTATGTTCTCTGCCCTATGAATGTCGATCCTTGCTGCAGCAGGCCCAAGTCCAGTTTCTTGAATTCTGTGGTGAATTCAAGGGTAAGTATCTTAAACCAACTCCTACATTCTCCAAATACAAATTAAACCAGCTTCAGACATTGAACATACAAAAAGTTCTCAACAATGCGGGTAAACTACCCATCAGACATGTAAGAAAACTTCACTATTTAATATTTTGAAGCAGAACTGCAACAAAGATTCATGAACAATATTGATACCTAGTAATAAAATCATTGTAAATTGTGTTCCCGATTGGTCATTGATGCATAAGATTGAAGCTGGAGTATGGAAAAGCATACCTCGGCTGAGGTCCGAGCTTGTTGTTGCTTGATGGTAGGCGACTTAGACTTTGACCTGATATTGATGAAGCATGTTTAGATACTGAGAGTTTTTCCAAAGCAAGACTTGGCGCGCTCGTCGATTTTCCTTGTCCTGCATATAGGGGCTTAAGCTGATGGTTTTCTGCTTCGGACTGGTGTGCAGCTTGGACCTTAGGACGTTTTGAGTAGTCCTCCTGTAACGAACAACACATGAGCATCAGATCATACACTCTTTGCCAACTAAAAACTTGGAAAATGTCAAAATTAAACCAAACGATTTCTGGCGTACGATATCCGTGAATATACGCAAATGATTTACCATGGTAATTTAAGTGTCTGCATTGAAATGTCTTAGGGAAAAATGAGAACTAGCCTGTTCATCAGCTGACTGTTCTTCTGGAGGGCCTCGTTTGCTACTGAGGATTGCCCTTGTTGGAGGATGTATTGGTGTTTCTAATGAAATCTGATTTGAAAAATATCCAGAATGTCATTCTGAATTAGGATTTTGCAGAGTAATGTTTGAAACGAAATTTAAATCACAGCAGCTGGAAAAAATAGAAAATCAGGCGTCCAACATAAATTTGTTAGTGTTGCCAATTGATTGTGAAACGGAGCTACTAAAAAATCCAAATAATTGTTGACTACTTATTCCTCACACAAGAAAGTGACTGTCACTCATGAGTGTCTTCATGTTCTTGAAAGATGCGATCTATACCGTTTTAACGTTAACTGGCGGTTTCAATTTCATGCGCAAATTCTCGCCATTTTCATTAGATGTAGGATCCTCAATCTGTTTCTCAGACCTCAATGGTGGCAAGGCGTGAGATCGTGACGTCCGCAGAGAACTAACCTACAGAGGAACGGTACTTTCACGTGAGACTAGAATGATACGATGAATGATTAGGACTACAGAAGTGGAGAAGGTTCTCTCAAAACCGACTCCAAATCACGTCATAATGTGCAATATACACGTCAAATGTAGAAAAGAGCCATCAAGTAAAAGAAAGGAACATTCTTTTTTCTCGCAATTTTAAGGTTATACAAGAACCTGTGTAGGCTTAAGGCTCTTGAAGGCCACAGATAGGTTGTCTTTTTGTTTCCGATCTATTGTTTTAACTGTTTTTAAAGGGCCTCTTGAATCTGGCACGTCCACTTTGCTGATGTCCTTGGTCAGAAATGAACGGGCGACCTTTGCTGGCAGTGGAGACCTGGTAGCGTGTCAAAAATTCACTTATCCTACATAATTAGCTTCAGGGTAAAGTTTTCAAAAAGTAAATAACTAGCCACTAATATTCGCGTCAGTAATTGAAACACAGCTCGCAGAGCCTCCCATTATGCCATTGCCATTAGCAGCATTCTTCGGAGAAAGGGGAAGTCCGAATCATATCAATCGGACCGTCTCCAGTTGCACAATTTAAAAAGATTTCACCCCCTTGTACCTCTTGATGTTATTATTGCGTTCAGTTGCAGGCTGGCTAGTTCTGTCTTCGTTTGTCTTCCTCGAAGGAAGATCAGATGAATTTCGCTCTTCAGCTGCGGGTCTAGAGTATCATAAGAACCACAGCAAGGAAATAGTTAAGGATGGATCTACAAGTGACAAACGACTTGCTGTCTGCTACAGGGAAGTCGCAGTCCCAAACATGCAGTGGCAATATGATTTTCATGCAGTTAAGAATCGCCCCACAAAGAATGGTAAAGAATTTTTCTGAAGGTCACCTCGTTGCTCTTTGGCTGTTGCGTTGTAGCCTGCCTTTCATTGAGTTTCTAGAGATCACTCTTTGCACTGGTGAATCAACGTTCTGTTCTGAGCCTGGAAATTCCTCTTCAACCTCGAAGTTTATTTTAGCGCAACTTGCTTTTGTCTGGTCACCAACTATGGAAGGCAGCAAGTCTGTCCAGTGAGTTGTGACTTCCAGTACCTGACTGACAAGAGAAGCTTTAGGCTCCCCTTCTCGAGTATGTGTTACTCCAGCAGTTACATACGTCTGAGCAACATCAGTAATTTCACAAGGCACTTTTTCGGCCTGATTGATATGCCTGACCTGCTCATTATTGATTTGACTCTCAGCGACAGTTTCAAATGGCCCTACCACAAAGAGAGATTCTCCTAATTTAATTTCGCGAGGCTGGATATCTGTCAACTCCGTAGCTTCCCCAACTTTGGCGACAAGACCATTCGACTGTAACTCTATGTCATTCTCCTCTATTTTCCCTTGTGGCACTCCTTCAGTGCTCCTCTGTTGAACGCTTGCATCCTGGTGGTCAACAATTTTTGTGACAACTGAATCGTTCTGGTTTGATAGGGCTTCCACAGGTGGTAGATTTTGCTTTTGTTGTTCCTTTGATTGAAAAGTTGATGCAGTAGCTCCCTCCCCTGAAGATTGTTTAGTTATTTCTGGAGCACTTTCAGTTTGTTCGCCAACTATATACCATCCTTGTAACACAGCTTCTTCAAGGGATTTAGGAGATGAGCCATCATGCGCAGTTACTTTTAACATATCATTATTGATTTCTTTAATTGTTCTTTTATCACTGGAATCTAGATATGCCCTCGTCATCTCAGATTGGCTACCCCATGAAAATGCCTCGGCAGAGTCAGCAGTCTTGGATGCTCTTTTTGGTTCAATCTGGTTTTGGCATTTCATATTCAATTTTTCCTCAACAACCCGAGTCTTTGAGGCAGGATCTAGCTGCTCTTGACCGGAAAGAAGAGAGGCATCATTTTTTGTATTGTATTCGAGAGAATCTTTAGAATGCTCAGAACATGTCATCTGTGGTTCCCTTCGATTTCCTTTATCTAAGTCGCCATATTTTGGACTTTTCAAGAAGTCGAAATCGATATCGAAGGATGACAGTTTGCTGCTTAAGCCAGACTGAGTGCCAAAGTCTATTTCCATGTCACTGACAAAAGAGTTCTAGGATGGTTAGCCTTCGAGGAATGTAAATGCCAGGCACAAGCGATTCTCTTCTTTTTTTAAATCTAAGTGCTAGTCAATATTACAGCAATTTGCAACTAGCTTTGCGACCTTCGTTATTATTAATCTAATTCAAACGAAAAAGCCACGTCACCACAACCGCTGAGAACACATAGCTGGTGATATAGAAACTAATGTGCATGTAGAAGCATCATAAGGACCAGATAATTCTCTGCTATGCCAAGCTGAGGTTTACTCACAAATTGTTAGGTATCTTGAAAGCTTTTCCAGAAACACTCGGTTGAGAGCACTCGAAGTCAAGATTCGGAACAGAGCTCATATTGCCCGGCTTCCAGGCACTGAGGAAGTCGACTCCGATGTCATCTGCTTTGGACCGTAAATACTCCACCGTTAGAAATTCCACCACGACTTATTTCAGATCAAGCCGAAGAGAACACAGTCCAAAACAAAAACTATCCTCAGACATCCACCATTTCCCAGTGCTCTAACTAGCTCAGTTTCGCACACAACAAAGCCATAAATCGACTCACCGAAGCAACTCATTGGATTTTTCTTCTCCTTCATCCTGAAGCTAGAATCAGACCGAGACAACTATTCCACCCACGGTAACTTCACCCTGCAACAATCTTCCACTCAACTTCTAAGAGGCAAAGACGCTCAGTTAGTCCTAAACCAAGACTCGCAACAAATTGCACGCCTCGTTAACGCGCATCGCTTACAACTCCGACCACGATTCCAATCTATAGACTGCAAATTGCATTGTGCGACGATGGCGCGAATTCAAATTTCATTTCAGCAGCGGCGCGCGCAAACAAAACTCAGACAGACACCAGTCAATCTCAACGGATTGGTCATAAACTCTTCTTTTGCACGGTGGACAGCTCCCCTGCACCCGGTATTAGGGTCCATTCATTTGCGGTCGGTTTGTGAAGACTCTCAATGTTATTACAGTAGAGTTTAATACAATAATGTCACATTTTATTATTCTCTATCTGCGTCTCTGGGAGGGGCTAACAAGTCGCCGAATCATGGTGTTCATCGCAAGCACCGCAAGCAATGTGCCCGTGAAGCGATGTTGCTAAATCTTCAACAATAAGAATTAGTGCGTCGGGGGAGATAGAGGAAAGAAGACGCGCTCGACCACCCGATGATTTGTCACACAGAACGTGTGTTGTGCTACCGCTGACTACAAGAAATCTTTTTTGTGGTGCTGAGCTAAGGAAATTGGCTTCACTGGTGCTTGGCGTCCGAAGGAACGGGTGCAGACTGCATTGCATAACAGACGGTATACGATCATTAGAGGATGAGCGATTAGGGAGTGCACGAAAAGAAAAAAATAAAGATGGCTAGGGACTACTCGGGTTACAATTCGGGATATTCATACCTTAACATTCCAGATGTCCTTGGCGTACTCTGCAATTGTGCGGTCACTGCTGAAAACGCCCATCATGGAGGTGCTCGTCTGTAGATATGAAACATGGAGTTATCAGAAGAAAAAAAATAATGTCCAGGATTTTAAACAAGGAACGTAGGGGTTGGTGCGGGTACAAACCATGCGAAGATGCACTACAAAGAAATGGTTGAGGTTGAAGGTTGTAAACTGGCACTTACAATACACCGCCGTGTCCATTCGGACTCGTCCACAAAGATTTGATCAACCATTTCCTGTAACCAAAAATAGTGCCAGGTTACTACACAATTACAGGGAAACATTAGTTCTATTTCCAAAGGATATGGCAATAACTCTTAAGAGAAAGCATTCTGACCTGGGCATCGAGGTATGAGGGCCAGTCATGGGCGAGCAAGTAGTAGTCTCTCCCCTCGCGCAAGGAGTACAAGATAGGCTCAAACTCTTCGTATGGTCCAAAGTCACCAGCCTCGATAGAGTGATAAACCTATACATTTCAATCTTTGTGAGACAAAGTTGCTGGAACATAGCGATTCAAATAAACTAACGCAAGTTTTCCCTACTAGATTTGTTTGTGGAGAAGGTGGTAATTTACTTGCAGGAGCCGCTCATCGATCAAGTCCTCGCCCTTGTGCTTCAACGCATGCCGAAGTCCTCCCACCTCTTCAGCAGTAGCTCCAAAAACAAACATGTTCTCCCGTCCACACGCATTAGCGATCTCAATGTTGGCTCCGTCCATGGTGCCGACAATCAATCCTCCGTTCATTACGAACTTCATGTTGGACGTACCACTAGCCTCCATTCCAGCAGTTGAAATGTGTTGAGAGATATCATTGGCAGGGATGATCACCTACATAGATTGGAAGTATGCGAAGTTATGAGGTAGCCCAACCATGCTTCCCATGCGCACTCAAATCCTGAAGTGATCATTTCCTTCTGTTGTATAGGACTCTTACCTCGGCAAGTGAAACGCTGTAGTTGGGAATGAACACCACCTTCAAGGTATCTCCGACATCAGGGTCATTGTTCACTCTAGCACCAACCCTGAGAACAAAACTTCAAGCTGTTAAAAAAGTGCGTACTAAATACTAGAATTGAGTGTTACACTACTCGAGAAATACATGACGGCGAAGTGTAAGAAGAAACCATTCAGGATATGATGATCATAAGATGTTAGTGTTTAGTGTAATCAAAGCTACACAAATAACGCTTCACATGAGTGAGTTAAAAGAAAGATTGAGGACTATTTCAACACATTGCCGGAGAAATACTCACGCGTTGATGAGTTGAATGATGCGCTTAGCCAAGTAATAGCCAGGAGCAGCTTTTCCAGCAAAAATAGCCACACGTTTCACAAACTTTGCACGGTCTGCTGGTGAGGCCCTCTGATTCATGCAGCAAAGAGTCAAACATCAATTGATTGATTTCAGTGACTCATTTAAGAGGTAGCTTCGATCCAGGAAATCATAGAACAGAATCGTGAAGTTATTGGACTATGAAAGTGAAGAATTTCGACACACAAGTCTTTAGATGTATTCGACAAAAAGAGCGGTGACCATTACCTTAATGCACTGGTAACGGTAGATAAGACTCAATATGTTCAAAAGCTGTCGCTTATACTCGTGAATGCGCTTGATTTGCACATCGAAAAGCGCCTTCTCAGACACCTGAAACAGGAGCAGAAGGTTTCTTTTAACTGACCAACATATTCGATTGCCTCGAGAACGATTAAGCCAACCGAAAGCATATACCTTAACAATTGAAGCTACCCTTTTCGATACAATTTCAAAAATTTCACACTGTTTGCTTACTTCCACACCACACCGACTCTTGATCAGTGCTGCAAGCTTTGCCTTGTTAGCACTCTTTGCAGCTTGGAAATCGTGCTGCAAGGTTTTGTTACCTGCCAAGTGCTTCATCCTCTGAAGGAAGATATACCAAAAGACAAAGAAAAAAATGAATACAAAGTTGCCCAAGCAAACACCAGCTAAGATGTAAAACTTAACAAACACCAATGGATAGAGATTTTATACTTCCAGTTGCAATTAGGGGAGATAAGAGTGGCGATAACAAACCTGGAGTAAATCAAGGTTCAGCACCCAGTCCTCGGTTTCCACAGCTTTAGTGATGATCTGTAGGTGAACAAATTTGTGAGATCTCTAAAGCGTCGCTTTCAATAACTGCAACGAAATTTGGAAGTTCCAGTTAACACTAATGTAACCAAATAACAAACTCAGGGGATGATGAAAACCTTGCTGAGGCCCGGGTTAGCTTGCAAGATCCACCGCCTGGGGGTGACACCATTTGTCTTGTTTTGGAACTTTTGAGGTGAAAGCTCCACAAATTCTGGGAAAAGCGAGGTTTTCACCAAGCCTGAATGAATCTCAGCGACACCGTTGATGGCATGAGATCCAACAGTGGCCAAGATTGCCATTCGCACCGCCTTCGTGTTACCCTCTTCGATAATGCTCATCTTGATCAGCTTTTCGGTATCATTCTTCCACTTCCCCTCAACAACCTGACATATCGCTCGATCTCTCCAATTCAGAAATTGACCATCATTCCACGACCCAAACAAAGAAACTGTTTCTTAATCGTTGAAACTGTGAGACAAAGTGATCTGAGCTTGAAATACAAACCGACTGCCTCGCGTTTAGCAGCTGTTTGTAATCGAAGGATTCAACGCAAAGACTCTTTCGAATCCATAAGACTGCTTAAGAGTGAGAGTTAACTAGAGGGCATTACCTGAAGATGACGATGGTTGATCTCATAAATGATTTCAAGATGACGGGGAAGGAGCTTCTGCATCAATGGAACAGACCATTTCTCGAGCGCCTCTGGAAGTATAGTGTGGTTGGTGTACCCGAATACCCGGGTGGTTATATCCCAGGCAGCATCCCAACTCATTCCCTAAAATCACAACAGGAAGTAAATGAATGCGCACAATTGGACAAGATTGTAGATTGAAATGCAGAGATGACGCAGAAAACAAGTTAGAATCCATCCTAGATTCTAGATCTAATCACGAAAGTTGATGTGATTAATCTGCTCCTAACCTCCTCATCCAGGAAGAGGCGCATTAACTCGGGAATGGCGATTGTAGGATGTGTATCATTGAGCTGCACAGCGACTTTGGTGTCGAACTTCGAGATGGCGTCTCCAGATGCCTTGTAACGCTTCATGATGTCCTGAACACCCACGACAAATCTGATTAGTTATAGTGACAAACCTTGCATAAAAACTAGGCTAGAAAGTGTTGTCAGCATGAATTCCAAGCCCATTACTAGAGCATGTCGAAATACCCATCCTCAGAAAGCGCAATAGCTGCAGTTAAAAGATTACCTGTAGTGTGGCAGATACGAAGAAGTATTGTTGCTTGAGCCGCAACTCCTTTCCTGCATCGTGGTTGTCATTGGGATACAGGACAGAACTGATAGCCTCCGCTCTGACTCTGGCCTCTACTGCCTGAGCGTAATGACCTTCATTGAATTCTCCCAAACCGAATTCTTCTAAGGGCCGCCTGCATCAGCAAATGGAAATTAAAGACTAATGGACAAGAACCGACAGGGATCCAATGTACTGATAAGCGGTATACGATACCCATGACATTCCCGAACGACATTTCACCACGCAACTGTGAATGAAACGAAATGAGCGCAGACACTCAAAGTTGAAGGAGAAGGGTGCATACGCGCTCCATAGACGCATGGTGTTGGTATTCACTGTGCCGAAGCCGGGAATGGGGGTATCATACGCCACAGCTTGCACGACCTCTCCACCTTCCCACTTGAACAGAGTCTTACCATCTTGATGGTGTGTGACTACGTGTCCGTAGAAACGAACTGGATAAACAACATCCAAGCGCTCAATTTCCCATGGATTTCCCTTGGACAACCAGTAGTCTGGACGTTCGATTTGCTTGTTATCCTGAATGAGCTGCTCGAAAATCCCGTACTTGTATCTAATTCCATATCTGAAGCAGACCCAGATGATAGAACACATATTAGTATTTCCTCATCAACGAAGAATGGACGGTTGCATTCAAGGCGGAAAACACTGAAACTAAAAGAATTTTCGATGGCATTACCCGACGGAAGGGATGCTGAGAGTAGCCATGGAATCGAGAAAACAAGAGGCCAGACGTCCCAGGCCTCCATTACCAAGACCTGCATCTCTTTCCTCCTCGACCTGAAATTGTGGGTTATCAGTGCTTCAAATCGAAGTTATTTTGCAAAATAACATAAAATAATATAAAATTTCAGTTATCATTTTTCCCAAATGGAAAAGTGAATATGCCTGGTGGTGACAAGATCATTAAATAAAAGCAGAAAAACTTGCAGCTAAAGGTCGAGGTTTACCGTTTCTTCTAGGTGGTAGCCCAGAGCTTTCAATGCCTCAGAATATTCACCCTGCATCACAAATTTCCTGGGGTATAAATAAAAATTGAAACAGGTCTGAGCGGCAAAAAAAAACAAAACAAAACATTACAATACAAAAAAACAAAAAACAAAAAAAACGGCTTGAGACTGTGACTAGCCCCGAAAGAGCTGAGACTTACGAACTCTATTAGATAGTCCAGATAGATGGCATCAGGATTTACACACCTTGAGCCTCAAGTTCAAGATTGCGTTCAGCAGTGAACGACCCACCAAGTACTCCAAAGAAAGGTAATATATCCTCTTGGCATTCTGAAACAAGCAGGCGCGTAGAACACTGTCAGTCACCACCGAAATTGGAAAGAAAATTGCATGCACAAGGAAATTCTTGAGTAACCTCGATCTGAGTGAATAAATTCGACGGAAATTCAACTAGCCATTGTTAGATAGTTATGCCACCTACCGTCTTGGTGTAGTGTTCCTCTGTCTTAAGCCAGCGCTCAACCAAGCGATCCCGGACGGTCTGTGCAGTCGCCTCGTACATCACTGAGGTGTTGAACGACGGCCGGGGGTGCGCGTAGGTGACTTGAGCATGGTGGAGAAGCTCCCTTTGGAGGTGCTCAACCTCTTCGGGCGCCTGTTTGGTGCTCCCATTGCCAAACAAATGCATCTTGAAAAACGATTCGCACAAGCGGTAGAATTAGCGATCGAAGTCCACGTGAATAGGAGAGGAAGAACTTGGACCGTGGCACAACCAAGTGATCAATGGATGTATCAATCGGGCGGTGACTGCAAATCCACAGAAGAAAAAAACCATAAATGCATTACTCCTATGTCCCCAATATATAATTCTATACCCAAGGCAGGATACCACCATGCACTTCCGTTGAAGTGATTTGTTCAAAGAGCGTGTATTCTAAAGTATTGTCAGTACTAGGATTAGTTTCTACTAACACGCTAACAAGAACAACAATTTTTCCAGCACTCAAAAGAATGCGGCGATAAGTTCTCTTCGATCCTCAAGTCAATCCGCGGTACTTCTGGTATCGAGGTTTTAGAAATACAAACAAAGTGAAACAGATGTAATGCGTCCCAAAATCCTCCCCACTACATTCACAAGATTGCAAAGCACGCCCAAACCGCCGAGGTCTTGTCAAACTCTCCTTAACAAACGCACAGACAGACAAACGCAACAACCACTAGGTACGAAAACTGAAACACAGGTACACACAAACATTAAAAACTCGCACCAACCACCTGCAGAAAGGCACACAACTTCAACGCGATGCAGGTTGAGGCCCGCAAATGCAAATCTCCAATCGAAAGTCGTCTACAGAGAGACCACTCACACAGAAAACCACCAACGCTAACAGGGCAACTCACTCACCAGCGGATAAAAAACCCACAAACTAAACACCTCTGCAGTTCCCGAATCGAGCTTCCAGCAAAAATACAAAAAGAACAAGTAAAAGCAGTGCTACGATCTAACCTCCTAGAAACATAGGAGACGACACGAGATCAACGAGGGGGTCGGAGCTGCTGGGCCTCAAGAGAGGAAAAAAATCACAATGATATGAACATCAGGACAGGTGACGCCCCCTCAAAGGCAGAGTCGAATTCCAGAGACTAGAAAAGGGCCAAAACAGTCCCACTTCATCATCGTTCATCCCACGAACATCCTCCCCGTCTCAAGCCTCGCTGCACGAAACGCCGATCCATCCATCCACTCACGCACGGGGAAGTGGGGAACCCGATCCAAAAGATCCTGGTTCTATATACCGAAAAGATGCTTCATTAGAGGGCTTCTCATCAATTCTATATTCAGCCTTTTTGATGAACCAGGGCAGATTCATTTCTTTTACACAGGGATGGCGACAACAAGCGGGTGTGATAACTGTGACGAGAAGGTGGTGGTTCGCAATCAGGTGAGAGAATGTGCGACAAATTACTCGTGCGTGGGGCCTTATTATAGCCTCATGGTGGTGCATCCGATTGCAGCTTTAGGTTCCCATCTCTCACTTGCAAAGCCCGAGAAGAAAAATTCGCAAGTGCTCGAGTCGTGCAAACTTCGATCCGAGGCGCTGACCGTCGCGCGCTTTGCTTGCCATGCTATACCACTCTCCCATTGAATGGAATTTGAGCTGTCCCCAATTTGTACGCCGGTACGCTTTTCGAGATATTTTTCTCTTTTGCGTTCTCCCAGTGGGCCACATGTGCTCGTCCGAGAGGGCGACCGTATCTCGTGACCTCCTTTCCCCCACCTCCCCAGTAAATTATCACAAATTCTACGACGTGGGTCGATGTTGGAATCGCTCGTCGCGTGCCCGCTGCGGCGATTCTGCACGCGCAGTGACGACGGGGGACGGCGGACTGTGCTCGGAGGAATTAGGGTTTCGTTGCGACGACGACGAAGATGACGAAGGCGACGACCACGACGAAGACGATGCTTCTTCGTCGACAAGAGGAATCGCAAACCCTCACATATTGAAGTTAAATAGTGTGATTTTTAAATTGGTGTTGTATGGGAATTTATTTTGTTGCAGATTTTAAAATATAAAGTTGTACCTGGATTTTCGGTTGATGAACTTGATTTACTATGTATGTTTTGTTTACATTTCTATATACATGTTCTTGCATATTATGGTTTTTACATATTAAAATAACTTTTCATATAATAAGTTACCTATCTATTAAACTATTTGTATGAATGTATACATGGCTTGAGAAAAAAATCCCTATGTTGAATTCAATATGGTGAAAAGATTAACATAAAAACTTATTCAGATTCTATTTAAAATTTCAATAAAAATGCTATCTTAAAATCTTGTTTAAAATCTTATTTTTTATTTTTTGGATTAAAATTTTACATATTACACTATAATTGAAGAACAGTCAAAATATGTACATATTCTAATCATATACAAAATGATTTAAATTAAGTGTATAAACAACATGTTTAAAATCAAGTTCATATTAAAAAAATTACAAAAAGAAAAGAATAAAAACTTTCAATTTTTTAAAGAATTCTCAACATCCAATTAAACAGTTTAAATAATTTTAAAAAAAATCTAATAAAAATCTAAATGATACATTTTAAAAAATATTTATGATAAATAATTAAATAAATTATATTTTAAAATTAATAGCATTAATAATATAAGTTATATAATATATAAATCACCTTAAGCATTTATTTGATTATTTTTTTTATTTACTATAGATTATTACATAAATTATAGAAACTAAAAAACTTTTAATGTAATGTAATGTAATAATAATAAACTAAAAAACTTTTAATGTAATGTTAACTTTTGTTAATCATATAATTTAAAAGTTATAAATAAAATTTAGATTTAAAATTTAAAATTAATGTCTATTGAAATTATATTATATTTTTCTTGTCATGGATATATATATTTATTATAATATTTACCTATATGATTAAATAGAAATAGGTAAAAGTAGATTTATCTTATAATATTTTCTAAAGAAGCTTCCTAAAAGCTTCATAGATGTTGCTTTGGCTTTACATGTATTTGTAATTGATTGATAGGCTAGAAACTTGGTCAATAAATAACCACATGTTGATAGCTTGCAAAACAAGTTAACTATGTAGTCTACATATAGAAAATTTGCCTTGCAAGTTAAGATATATGTCTTGCAAAGTCAACATGTTTTAGAGGTCTTATAGGATATCGCAACATAGCCCCTAGTTAAGAGTACATATGGATGCAAGAGTAAAGCCTTCTTCACTCTTATCAATGTCTTTCTAGTCCTTAGTCTTGTTTTAAGACTTTCTAGTCTTCTTATTATTGGCAATAGCCATTCTAGTTTAATACTATATTATATTTAAGTGATTTTCCAATCTTTTTGACTGTCACAAGAGTGTATTGATATTTTAGTTCTTTGAGGTTCATTTCCTTGACAATTTACCAAAAGTGCTAACTTTTTTTTCTTGTCTTCTTTTATAAGTGTGTTAATTACCTACCTTCAAACAAATTATTTAATTTTCTAACATTGTATTTTTATTTTATTTTTTAAGAAAAATTGATTATCCTTCTTTGTACAAATTTTCATTTAATATTAGAGGTTGCGGATTACCCTCCTCTAATTTGACTTGTGGATTTATTAAGTTGTTTGAAATGGGGTAAAAAATCATGGATGCTATACTTGATGGAAGTGAGAATAGATTTGCAACTATTGCAGATCTTTACGAACTTGTCAATACTTTTAGAGTGGAAATTTCACACATCACTTATATCAAACATGGAAACATTAATCCTACACCTATGGAAAAACTTCATAACCTACATTAAAAAATTATCCAATTGAAAGAAGCAAGTAAATTGACCTCACAACCAAAATTAGGAAGTTTTGCTTCTACAAGCATAACAAAGACATTGATTAATATACCAAATAAGTTTGATGGAATAAGATCAAAATTTTGAGGATCTTTGTAACAAGTCAAACTATATTTAAGGTTGCATCTCTTCCAATCCCTTGATGGATTTACTTAAGTTGAATTCATAGATACACTTTTAAGTAGAAGTTCTCTTACTTACTTTGCATCTTTTGTTAAGGACATGAATTAAAAGATGTATAAACTTAAGAAATCCGTGTCAAAAAAAATGTCACAAAATAAAAATAAAGAAATATGTATATTAAACAGAAACTAGAATAGCTATTGCCAAAAGACAAGGAAACTAGAGACTCTTGAATCTAGATTATAAGTAAGAAAGGAGTTGACAAGAGTGAAGAAGGCTTCATTCTTGCCTCTATATATACTATCTACCTAAGACATACGTGGCGATGTTCTATAAGACCTCCAAAAATATATTGACTTTTCATGACACATATCTTAACTTGCAAGGCAAGTTTTCTATGTAGACACCAGATAGTTAGCTTGTTTTGCAAGCTACCAATACATGTGGCACAGGATTAGCTTGTTCATCAAGTTTCCAATCTACCAATCAACTACAAATACATATAAAATCAAAACAACATCTAAAAATTTGTTTTAAAAGGTATTATGAAATTAATCTACTTTTAGCTACTTCTATCTATTCATGTTATCTACATACCAAATACAATAGATATATATCCATGACATCTTTAATAAAAAATAATTTTTGACTTCTTTATGATTTGAATTTATTCATAGAAGTGTTTATGGCTACATTTGGAGAAAGTGGTCGACAAAGAATTGTAAAAACCAAGCTCTTATCTTTATTCCAAGGATCATAATCAACTACCATATATATTGCTAAATTCCAAAATATTGCTTGCAACATGGACTAAAACCATAAAGCTCTTATTAATCAATTTTAATATGAATTGAAGGATAATATCAAAGATTTTTTATTGACAATATCAAAAGCAAAATCTTCAGAGTAATTTATTGCTCAAGCCATTGCATACCACAATTGATTATTTGAAAGGTGTCAAAAATAAAGACTTGGTTAGAAAGGAATTATCACAGACATATACATTTATCCAAATAGTTACTTATATGATTAGATAGAAGTAGATAAATATATTTTAATTTATAAAGTCTAAAAAAGCTTCCAAGAAGCTTTATAGATGCGATTATGACTTTACATGTGTTTATAGGTTAGAAACTTAGCTAATAAATTAACCACATATTGATAGCTTTTGAAACAAGTTAATTATGTAGCACATACATAAATAACTTGCCTTGTAAGTTATGAAATGTATCTTGCAAAGTCAATGTGTTTTGGACATCCAATAAGACATTGCCACATCACTCTTAATTAAGAGTATATATGGAGGCAAGAGTGAAGCCTTCTTCACTCTTATCAATGCCTTTCTAGTCCTCAGTCTTGTTTCAAGACTTTCTAGTCTCTTTGTTTTTGGCAATAGCCATTTTAGTTCAATATTATATCATCTTTGAGTGACTTTCTATTTCCTTTTAGTGACACAAGAATATATTCAGGATTTTCTTTCTTCAAGATTCATCTCCTTGATAATTTGACAAGAGTGTTAACTTACTATTTTTATCTTATTTTAGAAACAAATAGAATATTCCTATTCTATTGTTGTATTTTGAAGGTTTTTATCCACCTTTAAATAAAAAATCTTATTTTTTAACACTAATATTTTCCTTAAACAGAGTGAATTATCCCTTGTTGTGGAAATTTTTATTAGAGGTTGCAGTTTATCTTTCTTTAATTAAACTTTATGAATTTGTTTGAGTTGTCTATGGAAGGAAAGATTATGGATGTTACTTTCAACGGAATTAAGAATAGATTTGCAATTATTGCAGATCTTTATGAGCTTGTCAATACTCTAAGAATGAAAATCTCACGTATTTCTAACTTGAATCATGGAGGTACTATACCTACACATATAAAAGAAGTTCTGAGTCCGTGGCAAGAAGTTATGCAATTAAAGGAAGCAAGTAGATTGACCTTGTAACAAAATCTAAGGAGTTTTGCTTCCACAAGTATGATGGTAATAAGGATTAGTTTGCTTGAGAAGTTTGATGGAATTAGATCAAAGTTTCAAGGATTTTTGCAACAAGTCAAGCTCTATCTAAGGTTGCATCTTTTTACTCAAGTTGGATTTATAAGCGTATTTTTTTAAGAAAGTGCTCTCTCTTGCTTTACACTTTTAATAAAAAAATATTTGTAACTCCTTTGTGATTTAAATTTATTCTTAGAAGTGTTTATGGCCACATTTGGAGAAAATAATTGAGAAAGAGTAGCAGAGACTAGAATCTTATTTTTATTGCAAAGATCACAGTTAGCCACTATATATGCTGCTGAATTCTAAAACCTCGCTTGCGACATAGATTAGATCTTACATAAGTCCTAGTAAAGTTCTGATGCTTTCTTCAAATCCCTCACCTTGTTTTACAATAGAATTTATTTAGGACCAAAAAATTACAAAGTCTTATCTTTATTAGATTTAGGAGTTTCAGCCTATTTTATAGACAAAGTTTTTGTCAAAAAATAAGAGATATTATTATTCAAAAAAACTAAACATGTATATATAAAAGTCATAGATTGTTATTTGTTATCTTTTAGAGATGTTATGCATAAGACTTTTTTTTTAATATAGCAATTAAAGATCATAATAGTATAATAATATTTAATATAATAAGATCTCCATTTAATCTAATTATTTTAGAATTATCTTGATTAAAAAAGTATACTCCTTGGAGAGATTGGATTTCTTATAACCTTAATTTTTTTGATAGTTTAATCCAAAATCTCCTTACTCAAATAGAAATATATAAGTCTAGTACATCCAAATCCTTATTAATAGATGCAAAAGCTTTTATGCATGCTACAAAAGAAAGATTATTTTTTAATTTATATGCCACGCCTATTTTTGATGGTGAAAAGACATCGAATAATATTTCTAGCTAGTATTAAGATTTTCATGACGTTTTTGAAAAAAAAAATACAAATATTCTTTGAAAACATCGTCCTTATGATTGTTCCATCCATCTTCATGAAGGGACTCAACCACCATTTGAACCAATCTATAGCCTATTACAAAATCTGTTGATTGCATTTAAAGAGTACATTGATGAAAACCTAGCTAAGAATTTCATATGTCACTCCAAATCTCAAGTTGGCGCTTCCATCTTATTTGTAAAGAAAAAAGATAAATCTTTGCGGATGTATGTGGATTATTGACAACTTAATAAGATCACTATCAAGAATAGGTATTCTCTATCCTTGATTTCAAGACCTCTTGATCAAGTAAATTAAGCAAAGATCTGTAGAAAAATAGATCTATGAAGAGCTCATAATCTAGTACACGTGAAAAAAGAAGATAAATAGAAAACTATATTTTGAACCAAATATGGGCATTTTGAATATAATGTCATGCTTTTTGGATTCATAAGTGCACCAGCTGCTTTTCAACATCTAATAAATGATATCTTTTGTGAATTTTTTAATAATTTTATTGTTTATTATTTGGAAAATATCTTAATCTATATTAAAAATAGAAAAGAGTATGAAGTCCATATTTGTTGTATATTACAAAAACTTAGAGATACAAGATTATATGTAAAGTTAAAAAAATGTGTATTTCACACTACTCAAGTTGACTTCTTAGGATACATCATTTACAATGAAAAACTAAAGATGGAACCAAAAAAGATCTAGACTATCATGGATTGAAAGATTCTAAGAATAATAAGGTATGTGTAATGCTTTTTGAGCTTTACTAATTACCATCAAATCTTCATTAAGAATTTTTCTCAAGTTGTAATACCACTTATACATTTGACTTGTAAAAACAAACTTAAGTGGTGTAAAGAAGCGAAAGCATCCTTTGATGCTTTAAAAAAGGAGTTTACTTCTTCACCAATCTTATATCATATTGATTTCTCCAAGGTATTTTTTATGGAAACAGATGCATCAAACTTTGCTTTGGATATAGTATTATCACAAATAGAAGGAGATGACAAACTCCATCTAATAACTTTCTATTCTAAAAAAATTTCAGCAGTCAAGAGATCCATAACAAAGAGCTCCTTACAATCATAGATTCATTTTAAGAATGGCGCATTAATAATGTCATTATTTAGAAGGCACATCAAGTCTAGTCATCGTATATACATTTCACAAGAACCTTGAGTATTTCATATTAACACATGTTTTAAATTGTCACTAAGCTCAATGGAGCATATCATTATTAAGATTTGATTTCAAAATCACTTATCAACCTAAAAAACAACAAGGTTTGTCCAATGCCCTTTCTAAACATTCTTGTCTTGCACCAAAAGAAGTAGATGTATCTTTTGATCAAAAAATAATAATTCTCTTGAAGTTAATATATTTTTACCTTCAAGCAACAGAATCAACATTAACTATTGATTCAACCTTTATTGGGCAAATTCAATGAAGTATGTCCTCTGATCTCCTTATCATAATATCAAGAATAATTCTTTTAAGTCTCATGATACTTCCAAGTTCAAGTTTAAGAACAATCTACTCTATTTTTAGAAATAATTATGTATTTTAGAAGGTAGAATAAGATTATGTGTTCTTCAAATTTGTCATGATTTTTCAACAACCACACATTTTGGATACAATAAGACTTTGGAGCTAATATTGAGAGATTTTTGGTGGCCTCAAATATAAGAGGCAGTCAAAAACTTTGTACAATCATGTGATATTTATTCAAGATCCAAAACTCCTCGCCATCAACCTTATGGACTTCTTTAGATATTACCAATTTCAAAACAACTATGGTCTTTTATTTCTATAGATTTTATTATGGATCTTCCAATCTCAAGTTTGTATAATTCTATATTTGTGGTAGTAGATCATTTAACAAGATGGTATATCTTGTACCATATATAAAATCTATCACATGTAAAAAAATAGCTAAGCTTTTTTTTAACAACATCTATCACTATCACAGATTGCCTAAAGATATTATATTACATAAGGAGACTCAATTCGATACTTTTAAAAGTAGATAAAAAAATTCTCTTTAGCTTTTCATCCTGAAACTAATAAGCAAATAAATTGGGTATCAAGTTTTGGAGCAACACTTGAGATGTATCATCAACTATTATCAAGATGATTAAACAACTATTTTACCATTGGTAGAGTTTGCATACAATAATTTGATACATTCTTCAACACAACAAATACCTTTCTTTGTCAGCTACGGTTATCATCCTCGATTAGATACTTTTGACTTTATAGAAGTTGATAATCATATGGCTGAAGATTTGGCAAATCATTTGTCAGATCTATATACAACAATAAAGGCACAATTAAAAGAAGTATAATAACAACAAAAAATTAATGCAAATAAAAATCACAAGGAACAACCACAATTCAACGTAGGTGACAAGGTATGGTTACTTTGTGATTATTTGTTCTTGTGACAAGTTGGACTATTATAGGCTTCGACCTTTTTCTAATAATGAATAAGTCAATCTTATTGCTTATTGATTATATCTACTAGAGTCTATGAAGATCTATCCTATATTTCACTTGTCTTTTCTTGAGCTATATAAGACAGTGAATATCTCAAGAAGAAGAAAAATGTCACTTCTTCTTATAGGAGTAGATAATAATGAAGAATTTAAGGTAGAAGAAGTCTTAGATTCAAGGTGACACCAAAATAGGTTAGAATATCTTGTTCATTGGCATGGATATGATATTAGTGAATGCACATGAAAGTCAATAAAGAATCTTACAAATGTAGCAAAGAGAGTTAAAGCTTTTCATCAATGATATCCATCAAAACCAAGATGGAGAATAGAAAATCTTTGCTATTAAAGAAACAAGATCAAAAGAAGATAACATTGTATTTTCTATCCGTCTTTGTAGCTTCTTAGTATTTAAAGAAATGAAAAAGCAAGAATCAGCAAATTCAACTCAAGAGTTATCACTTATTAATTTATCAAATCAAACATTATAATTGTCATAACATTCAAGATGACATAATCAAAATGAAGATCTTCATGAATGATATGTCCTTTCTCAAATAGATGGGAAGATACAAAGTGTTTGATATCTTAACTTTGGAAGAAACTTCTAATGTTTGGTGATTTTATTAGAGGTTGAAACAACTCTTGATGGTGTTCCAAATATTTTATTTAAATGAAGTTACAAAGGCCTCAACAATGATCAAATGATTGATTAGTCTTTCTATCTTGGTATGAAATACTATTAATGGCTGAGAGGACATATCAACCACCTTCAAAGAAAACAAATATCAAAATATGTGGCAAATATAATTCGCCACATCTTGAATTTCTTCAACATATGATAATCGTTCTTTGTGGAACTTGTTTTAAGAAGGGAAGGAAAGGGGGTATATATATATATATATATATATATATATATATATATATATATTATGATATTTGCCTATAGAATTAAATAGAAATAGGTAAAAGTAGATTTATTTCATAATATTTTTTTAAAAGCTTCCTAAAAGCTTCATAGATATTGTTTTGAATTTATATGTATTTGTAATTGATTAATAGGATAGAAACTTAGTCAATAAGTTAATCACCTATTGATAGCTTACAAAAAAAGTTAATTATGTGGCATAAATATAAAAAACTTGGCTTAAAAATTAAAATATATATCTTGCAAAGTCAACACATTTTACAGGTCATATAAGATATTGCCAAGTAGCTCTTAGTTAAGAATATATATGGATGCAAGACTTTTTAGTCTTCTTGTCTTTGGCAATAGCCATTCTATTTTAATACTATATTATCTTTGAGTGATTTTTTAGTCTTTTTGAGTGTCTCAAAAGTGTATTGACATTTTAGTTCTTTGAGGTTCATTTCCTTGATAGTTCTATTTTAAATTTGATTGTAGAAAGTTTTGACATTAAATCCATAATATATAATTATATATATTAATAATATTTTTTTAAAAGTTTAAAAACTAAATAGATGTTTGGAATAATAAAATAAAATACATCCAAAATTTAATTTTGTTTTTTAATTGTGATTAAATTATAATTTTAATATCTATAATGTATTTTTTATAAGTATATAATTAAAAATATCTTAATTTAAAAGTCTAGTTATATCTTAAAATAAAATTATGTCATTTGACACTTTAGGTATAAATAATACCTTAAATATAACTTCAATCAAATTAATGAGTGATGCTAAAAAAAAAAGTACAATTCTGGATTATTAAGTGTAATATATTACAAATAAATTTTTCTTATGTATTGATGTTATGTCTACATGGCAAGCATAGAGCTATTAGTACATAAGAATTGCTAAAATTTAAGAGTAAAATTAGCATAAAATTGCTAATCACACACATATACAAAATATATTTTAAACAAGAGACATTTCAAATGATAATTTATTTATTTTAAATAAAGTAAATTTTATGTTGAATAAAGCAATAAAATAATTTGGTGTAAAACTTTTAATTGAGTATTTGATTGTAACATTGACTATCAATTTTAATTATCTAATTTATATTTAAAATATATAATTAACATCAATTTAATTACTATAATGCTTTTCAACATCATGCAATAAGAATTTAATTTCATTGTTGGTATTTCCAAAAAAAACTTATTATGTTATTTGTTACAATGAGTTTTTCATAAGCATAAAAAATAAGGATTAAAACAGTTTTCTTTTGCCATATTTGGAAGAAAATGGTCTTAGTTTGCAAAAAAATATACTTGACTCTGATTTGAAAATTAAATCTATGGTAGCAGATAATTTGAAGTTACTAGGTATGTATGTGTAAATGTTGAATCATGTTGAAATATTTTAAATGATACATTACTTTGAAAAGCAGAAATAATATCTAGAACAACTATCCATAGTTTCTTTTCTTCTGATACTTTGGCTTTGTGACATTGTGAATTTGAAAAGAATAAATTGATAAAAGATAAATTAAAAAATATATAATACCATCATGGTATTATTTCTTTCTATGTTGCAAAGGTGGATTTATTAGAATTTAGTTTATAAAAAAATTCAAAAATTAAATTTATTTTCAAAATTAAAAATTAATATGCCTGTAATAATAAAATAAAAAATAAAACTAGAAAATACAAAGAATGAAACTAAGGTTGTTTATCCTGTTAAACAAAACCTGATTTTGTCTCGGTCTGAATAAATTTCCCAAAAAAGTCGATTGGATGTTTTTCAACCCATTTGAATATATGTAACAGAAAAAGTTCCATGGTTTTTTGTTTTTGGTTTTTCTAAATTGAAAAGAATCAATAGTAATGAAATGTTGTAACAGCTAGCAAATAAAATATGACATGGGTCCTTAAGGCGCTTTAGATGTGGGTTGAATTAGTATGTGCTGTCTCCAAACTAAACTATATCATTATCATGTTAATTATTTTTCTCCATGATTTTAAAACATTATGATACATTAAAAATATGGAATCTCGAATGGAGTATTCATCAAATACTGTTAGAATCAGTATTCTTGACTAAATGTATATTTTTATTTTTAACTATTTCAGAGATATTAAATGAATAAACATTTGTATTCTGACAGCCGTATATCATAAGTCACCATGGCATAAAACGTAAACATTCATAAAACATATAATGTTTTTATAATACTTGTGTACAATAATCATTCCCTGAGCATTTTATTAGTGAATGACATCATTCTCTAAATACACCAATAATTGCCAAAAGGTGTTTGGTATGAATTTTATAATGTCTGGGCGGAATAAAATATTTTTTTGTTGCAAGAAATTCAACAACATTAAATCAATGATCAATGCAAGATCATAATAACAAAGAATCAAGACCAAATTAAAGTTATTTTTTTAAAATAGGAATTCATTTCTCTGACAAGCACATTACTGTGAATAAACATAATGATCCATTTTACCGTTTGAATTGGTTCTGTGGTTTTATTTTATTCTAGGTATTTTTTTTTTGATTAATTCATATTTAGTATGAAATACTGTCAAATGCGAAGTTAATCTATAATAATAATAATAATAAATTATGTAACGAAACCTTTGGAATACATCAACCTTGATTGATTTTGTTTTGTAGTAATTGAGTTTTTTTGACAGAATGACAACAAATTTGGATATCTTTAGTAATGGACCAAAAGTGTCTTATATATTTTTTTAAAAATCATCTGACACATAATTTTTGACAACTATGAATGCAACGTGTCTTCATTTCTTTATCTGTTAACAGCATAAAATTACTATCAAATCAATAAATAAATAAGTAAATATACATATATATATATATATATGACATGCAGTTATGTAGGTTTAGCTCAGTACTATTGGAAATATTGCAAATGTAAGCAATTTTAGTTTGAAATTTAAGGGTAAATTGATTTTCATTCTTTATATTATTAGACCAAAAAAAAATCTTATACATGATTTCATAGAATATTATTTTTTTCCCCAACTCTTAATTGAATCAATTATGAAGAAATGTTTCTATTGTTAGTTTTTGAAGTGCACATATATTTTGGTGTCGCTTGTGATCATATATATAAACAAAAACTTACACATTCTTATGTTCATGCTCAAATTGGAGGTACCAAAATATCCATGCTTATATATATATATATATATATATATATATAAGTTATGACAATCATTTACATCTAACACTTTTTATTTGAATGCACAAGTTTAGGTAAACAACAAAGCCAAATTTATAAAGATTCATGTTTATATAGACATTGTTCATAATCCAAGCCTATGTATGACAATGTGTGTGTTTGTCTATAAATATATATATATATATATATATAAATGATCATAGAGGGTATTAAAAAATTCATGAGGGGATACCAAAATATCTTTACCATTTTGAAACCTACATTCCATGGTCCATTCTAAAGTGTACATTCCTTGGTTTATTCTAAAGTGTTGCAAAAGTTGTATTTCTTATGTACCAATAGAATAATTATTTTAATATTTTAAAAAATAACTTTTAATTGTCTCTTGAATTGTATCCCATTCCTTTCTTCACTTTTTACCAACAACTACAATTCAAGCTGGCCATTCAACTTTAAAAAGTATTTATAAATTATACTATAGTATCCTTGTTATATATATATATATATATATATATTTACAAGTATTTTGTACAAACTAATAATTAAAACTTTATTTATTTGAATGTAGTTAATTAAAACATAGAATAAATACATAGGAAGAATCATTATTTATTCTTCAATGTAAAAAGTATAAAAGATCACCCTTATTTAATCAAATTTAGTACTTTGGTCACCAAAACTAGTGTTAGTGTTTCTCCATTTTATTCTTGGTTTTTTGGTTATAGCTATTATTCTCAATATTAATAACAATTACATTTGATCTATGCTGAATTAAATGTTTTATCTTATAATTAAAAAAAATAACATGACAACTATAGAAAATAATCAAACTGTGTGAAGCACCTCTTACTAATTTACAAAAAAAAGAAAAAAAAAGAAGAAAAAAACCATGTCACCAACTTAAATACTATATATATATACTATGCACACTCCATTTTTTTAAAAAATCAAACCAATCTTTAGTACACACATCTTCTAATCAAATTTAAAAAGTGCAATCATCTTTATGATCCTCACAACAAATATGTCCGATAGCACACCCTCTAATATCTATAGCTAATTTTTTTTAAGATTAAAAAATCAGCACAGAAAAAATAATGCAATATTTTAGATTAGGCATATCTCATTTTATTTTATTTAATTTGCCATAAAAAAATTGTTAATATGTTTTTATAACCATGTTTTCAATATATATCCAAAATATAACATTGAAAGAAATCAAGTGAAGCATAAGTATAAATAATCATTATTAAATTTTCACTTCTATTTGTTTTATATACATTTGCAAGCAAAAATACGAAAATACTTACATGTAAAATGGCATATGCTTAGTGATGGATTTAATATATTATTTTTATATTATTTGATAATATTATTATGATTATATATATATATATATATATATATATATATCAACTGTTTAAAGAAATTCCTATATATTATTTTAAGCCAAAAATAGTTAATAGAAATTAATAGCTTACAATATAATTTAATAGTGTTTTTAAATAATCTCGAAATAAACAACAAAAATATATTTTTTTAAGAATGTTGGCCTATTTTTTACAATCATTTATTATGTTATAGTTATTATAATGCATAGTATTATGAAATATAAAATTTAAAGTCTTATCTATTCATGCATTTATGCTTAGTAATTTTAAGAAAAAAGTAATATACTTTATAAATAATCATAATTACATTATATTATATTGTATTAATCATTATAAAATATTTTAAAAGAAAGCTCAGAAAGAAATTAAAAAAAACTATGATGTGATTCAACCTCTAAACCAAGTAATTATTTTATGAACATCATATTAAAAAAATAATAATAATTAATTTATAAATATATTATTAAATAAATATTGTGCATTTATGAATTACTTATAGATTCTACTGAGTTAAACTTGTTAAATATAACTAAAACATAGAGTAGATAACAGTCCAATTTATAATAATAATATTCATAAACTTAAATTAGAATTAAAATTATACAATTTTTTTTATTTACGAAGGAGAAGATCAAATTATACTCTAAATATATAAGCATATTATATAAAGAGAATTCTTAATGCTACATCCCTAATTGATATCACTACATCCCACATGACCTCCACATGACTTAAATTGACTAAAAAGCACACTTCTAAACTTAGAGTGCATTTGGAAACCCAATATTTAATCCCAATATTGATTGAAAAATAAAAGACATTAAGAATTAAGTTGTTTTGGCAACGAAATATTTTTTTTTCTTAAAAAAAAATAATTTTTTTTTTTGAGGAAATAATTTTCTTTTTTAAGGAATGGCTTGCAATATTTTTTTTTTTTGTCTCTCTCTCAATCA
Source organism: Physcomitrium patens (assembly GCF_059467195.1). Taxonomy (NCBI): domain Eukaryota; kingdom Viridiplantae; phylum Streptophyta; class Bryopsida; order Funariales; family Funariaceae; genus Physcomitrium; species Physcomitrium patens. The sequence continues at coordinate 4,600,160 of NC_143415.1, forward strand.
CTACTCTTTTCGTAAAGCAAAAAGGAAAGAAAATTGCAAAAAAAGAAGAAAAGAGAGACATATTATTAGCTAGTTGTCTACAAGGAGGTCATGTGGAGTGCAACAATATCAATCGGGAAAGAAACATTGACAATTCTCCACATGTGAATATATATATATATATATATATATATATATTCAAAATACATACCATAAAAATTCACAAATTCAAACCAACTGTAACGAAATAATGGGACGCAAGTTCCCTCAACGAACGGGAGCCGAATAACGGACGAGAACAAGCAACGGAACGAGAAAGTTGCCACGTTGCACGAAAGAGCCACGTCACCACTGCCACGCGGAAAGACCCCTCAAATGCCAAGTGGAAGAGGAGGCCTCGCCACACCGCACCGCACCGCGTCGCTCTCTCTCTCTCTGATCTCTCTGTGTCTCTTGCTCGCTGTCTTCGGCCAATATCCCTCATTTCCTCTATCGCCACCGTCTTCAAATTTCACTTCTGGAGGTTGTGAACCCAACCAACCGAAGCAGAAATCACACATATTGTTTTCAAGGATACACCATTCGCACTTGGGTTGTATCGGAGTTTTGTGGGTTGCGAGGTTTCGTTGTCGGAGTTGTGAAGTAGAATTGGAGAGATTCGTGGGGTTGTTGAGCGAGAGAGAGAGAGAGAGAGAGAGAGAGCAGAATGGTGGTGTTTAAGATGGACGTTTTGGCCGTCGGGCAGGTTGTTGGCACGGTGAGAGTCGGTGTGGAGAGTGCGTGTGGGAGGCGAGAAGCAGTGGCCGTTTGTTCGAATGGGAAGAAGCCGCAGGGGCGTGTGATCGTGAGCGCGGAACGGCTGAAGAAGTGGCCGTCTGTGCGTGTGGGCGCGCCGTCGTCGCTTGGAAGCCTTGGAGTGAGGTGCAGCGCCACCTCTGGGGGCGATGACGAGCCCAAGAAGGTGCGTGTTCGCTTTGGGTCATGTGTACCTTGAGGTTTTCAAAAGACGCATGATGTTTCTTATCAATACTATTGTTGTTGTTGTTATTCTTTGAGGTCGTCCGGTGTTGGTGCGTTGATGACATTGTTGAGTCATACGAGGCTGGACATTGCAGACAGCGATGCGTTTGTAGGGTATAGAATAGTCTATCCTTTCTCTCCTCGAAGGAAAGAAATGAGTAACGTAAGCCGATTGTGGAATGCAGAGTTATGACCTTAACGAAGTGATCGAAAGAGTAACACACGAAGAGGAGAACCAACTACCGGAAGAGGAAAAGGACACGCCAGAACCGTTACCTGAGGGTGAACCCAGCCCATTCTCTCCAGCAATCGACACAGACGACACAGACGATCAAGCATTTCAAGGAGAAGGGGTTTCGAAGGACAGTTTGGTGATGCCACCGAGAGCTGATGCGACGCACGAGGGTGCAGCTTCTTCATCAATTGGAGAAGGCCTTGGAGTGAATGATATATCAGCAATTCCATCGACTCCAGTAGGCGGCAATGCAAAGAGCCGGGATTGGAGAGTTTACATGTCAAACGGCGGAGAACCTGACATGGATTTGAGTCCAAGTTTGGAAAAAGCAAGCGACATTGGGACACACTCAGAGCACCAGAAAGAGATGTTTGGATCCAGTGAAGCGACTTGCGATGAAGAGAGCTCGTTCATGGCAGAAGAAGGTATCTTGGAACAGGATGGAGGCAATTCAGTGGACGATTACAAGCTTCGGGCTCACATTTTTGAGGAAAGCGCCGTTTTCTTCTCTGCTTTGAAGGATCGAGGTACACATAGTTACTGTAATGCGGCAAATTCCTTTACTACTTCCGACTTAGTTGATTAGGCAAAGTTTTAGGGTTTTATTTTTGTTTTTTGTGTTTTTCTTTTTTTTCTTCTCTGCCATTACGCGTAGAAAGCACGTGGTCTGAGATTAGGGTTTCCTTGTACAGCTAAAATGAAGTTGATACTTAGTCTTTGCAGTGAACACTCACTCTTCTTTCAAGAAACTTCACGTTATTTTATTTTATTTTTCTGAGTCTTATTCGCATCTTATTGTTTCCCTCCTCCTAATTGTTGTTAATTTTGCCTTCCGTTGAAATTATTCCCAAGCTGATATTCTTGAGCCCAAGGAAATGTTAATGTTAATGTGATTGGACAACTAGAATTCAATAAATTTATATTTGGGGAATGCAACCTCGTGAAAATAGAGAACTTGATATTTATATTTTGAAATGTGGCCAGTGCCAAAGCTGCAATATAGATAAAAGGTAACTTGTAATGAATAAGTTTTTTATTTTATTTTATTTTATTTTTTACGTTTTTTTGTGTACTTTTCTTTTAAAGTTATTAATTGGCATTTACTTAATCCAACCTAGCAACTAAAAAGAACTAGAAGATGGGAAACATAGCATTAGTTTAATTTGTTATTAAGTAGTAATTGTATTTGTTAAGAAATATTGAGCACAAAGTTGTAGAAGTGGATATTTTAACATAGATGACAAAGATTAAATCTCAAGATTTTGATTAAAATAAAGTTGTTTTGTAATTGCAAGATATAAGTGTAAACTTACATTTAACATTCAATCAATTTATTTGTTACACTTTTTCCATTGTCTACACAAAAAAATTAGATTTTAGTTTTGCTTACACCACATAAGATATGAGATGGTCAATGCAAAAGAATTTTAAATTACCACCACATTTTTGTACAAACTTAATCCTTAAGAATTGTCAAGTATTATGTTTTAATTTTTACAATAACTACCATTTAAACACTTATAAAATGTGTTTTAAATTTTTTGATTTAATTATTGTAGCAAAACATGTAATTATGCAAATCACAACCCACCATATCTAGTTTCTTTGGAAAAATCAAACAAAACAATTACTCTTTTACATTAGACTTAGTAAAAACATAATGTAATATACATGATCTTAGAATTTAGTTGTACAACATAACAACATTATCAAACAGTCACATCACACTAACAAAACACTTTCGTATTGGAATAAAACTTTATAAAATAAATCACATACCTTTGCAAAACCAACAGATTACATCAAATCTAGTCCCACCATCTTACAAAGCACATTAATCTCAAGAAATATTTGAAACACTTTTAAAAAAGAATCTATCGAATGTATATCAAAAGGTTCCAATTTAATTAGTGTAGCTTACGTTTCTGAATTAGAAACAAAAAGATTGAGTAATATATTTTCTATAAGAAAGAATCCTCCAAACCATCTTCTACAAATGCCCCATTATTGACAATAATACATGGTTCTTGAATAATGCCTGAAGATGAACATAGCATCACTTAAATTCGTGCATGGTTGCAGCGGCTTTGAATGGACTGCAACATCAAAATGACCTCTCGATGCCGAAAAACTTCGATTATTGTCTCCGATTCTATTCTTGCCTCTTTGACTCCCCACAGGGTCTCTCACCCATGAATTCTTACTTCCATGGACTATACTAACATGTGGTTCTTTCCCCTCTTCAAACTCAACGTTCAGAATCCAAGCCATCGATGTGAGAGAAAGAAAAAGAAAAAGAAAGAAAAAAAACATTGTAAGAATCATGAACTTGTCTTCCATTGCAAGCAAAACATCAACCTGTACAACACATTCCTCACTGCAAAAACTGCCACTCGTCCGTGAACTTGGATCTTATTCAAGATATGATGCTAGTTGAGCTGTGCAGTGGGTGGTAGTTGTAAAGACGCCGGTGTCGTTTACACCACAATCTGTCCGTGGACAAACGGCATTTCACCACACTAAGCTCGACGTCAACAAACTTGGAATTAACACCGTTTGTGTCGGTATTTCAAGTGGTGGAAACTTAAATGGCAGCCACTGGGATCCAAAAATGAACCCCAAGCTTTGTCGAGGATAACTTTTACAAACACTTGTATGTTTGATTGATTAACTGCATTCGACATTAACTTGGACTAGTGAAGCGGTGGTGTTGAAATCACAGTTCACAGAAGAGCATCAATCTGCTTTCAACAAGTGCAGATCTGAGAGAGACCCCTTCATCTCTCTAATGCACCAGATCACAATTTATTGTGATGAACATCAGGATTTGGACGTTCAGTTATCGATCTGCGTTCAGTCAGTTGCATTGGATATTGAGTTTTGGAAGTTGGCTTTTTTGATGATCATGCTACTTAACTTCCGAATTGACTGGTTGATGATTTTCAGTGAAGAAAGAAGAAAGAGTTTGTGCACATCAACATCTGCAAAGTTCTTCCTTTAATAGTAAAATGCTTTTGCTCTTGATATCTGGTGCACACCTTGCTTTCTGTCATTCGGTTGCTCTGTGAACACAGATATGAGTTAAATTTACTCACTTTTGCGTGGTGATGTTGCATTTTGGAGCCCACAACATGAAAACTTGAGCTCATAGTAAACCATTTGGAAGGGTCAATAGCTCTTCTTTCCTTTTTTATCTAGTTCAATATGTACTCACATCTAGAAGTTTTAATCTATGGAGGATTTAGTAAGAAATACTAATACTTGTTTTGATTTTAAAATGTATAAAATTGTTCACTCATATTTAAAAAAATTATATTAATATTTGTGGATTTTTTTTGGATGACTATTTATGAACAGTAGTGTCATCAACGAGGTCAATTATGTATCGGAAAAATAAATTAAAAAATGAAAAAAATTACAAATAGAAAAATAATATAATTTCATTTATTTATCCAAATTATTGATTTATCAAAAAACATTATTATTTTAATTATTTTAATAGTTTATATATATATATATATATATATATATATGTTTATATATATAAAAGCAAAAGAAATTAGCTTGTGAATAGAAATAGTATGTACAGTATAAATACTATTTTGCAGAATATGTCATGTTAAATATAGGTCCTAATAATGATATCAATCAAATTGTAAAATACAGTAGTTAAAAAATAGAGCAACTATTGTTAGCTAAACTACTTTAACAAAATCTTTTGGTTGATATTGTTGTTTATTAATAACATGTGCAAGGAAAATAATTATTACACATTAAGAAATTTAGAGATGGATTAGAAAATAAATTATTTATAATATATATATATATATATATGATTTTTTTTTGAATCTATAAAATGATTTATATCATCTTCTTATTCTTTGTCAAAGTTTTTGTTTTAAATTATTTTAAGCTATTATATTAATGGCTTTAAAAAAGAGACTATAGCAAGAGCTAAAGCAATAAATTTTAGTTTATAAAAAAAATTCTTCATATTTTTAAAATTAAATTATTGATTTAATTTTTTTTAGTTATTTTTTATACATAACTTTTGATTTTTTTATTAGAATCCAATATAGAACATTAAGTTGCAAATACCATCTTAAGGTATACTCAAATTTTAAAAAATCTTTTGTTAGCAAGTTGTATAAATAAATAAACTTTATTTAGAAAATTTGGTAAAAAAACAATTATGGTAACAAAAAATATTAAGTTACTAGATATTTTTCAAAAAATGATAAAATACTAGATCTAATCAATTATTTGCAACTACTAGCCAAATTTTCTAGTACTTAATCATAATTTAAAGTTTATTTTTATTACACTCATGGTCACTTTGACTTTACATGTATAGCTCTTTTGAGTAAAAATTATGACATCATAGATAATTCTTTGCTTAGATTACCTCTATTTATTAATTTTGTAGTAAATTTCAAGTTTAAAAAAAAAATAATCTTAATTTATTTCAATTCAATATTTAAGTATGTAACAATAGATGGACATAATCTCATAATTTTGTGTGACCAATTTTTATATCTTTTAGTTTTTTTTTTTTTTTATTCATTTATCGAAATTAACTAACATAAATATTGTAGAAAGTCATATTATATGTATAATGTGTATAATACTCAAGAAGAATTATAATTTCAATAATTACAACAGCTAGGGTAATTAAAATAATCTAATCTTTAAAAAATTAAAATAAAATTATTACCCATACACATCTAAAAAAACTTGATGATTCTATCTACTACAATATTTCATTTGATGCATAAGAAGTAGCTTCTTTAAAACTTACAATACCATTCAAGGCCTTGTTTGATCTACTAAAGAACCATTTCATTACTTGGATGCTTTAAAAAGCTTGCAATCTAACAACAATAAGAATATAATTTACTAACTAGACCACCAAGAAATGCTCAAAGTGTTAATCTTATTTATGGATATTAATTTATCCGTTTTTTATTATAATAAATGTGATATTTTTAAATACATACATACATACGTATATATATATATATATATATATTCATATTCATGTGGATATTAATATTTGAATATTAGCAATCAAAATTTTTGTTCTTTATTAATACTTTTTTAACGTCCATTTATAATTGTATATAAATAGTGTAGTTTTATCTAGATGTCTAGAATAAGCAGTCTTTTTACTTTAATAATAGTTACAAAACAACAACAAGGATTAATATTACATAAATTAGTGAAAAGGAGGCGGTATATGGTAACAATGGATTTGTAGCCAAAGTGCTCAGGTTTATAATTCACAAAAATTTCAAAATCTCATTAATTAAAACAAAAAATACAATAAATTTCAATTCTTGAAACAAAAACACTATTTTTCTTGGACTTCAGATTTTGGTATGGACCCACTAACACAACATTATAGGATGCGTACTTCTCTTTTAAATATTTTTAAATTCAGAGTTAACAAAGGAAAGACAAAAAGTTCACCATTCTGAAAGAAATTCTCAAAATAAATTTATGAAAAATGATGCTCATGCGACCACAGTCTTGGAAACACGTTATAAATATCTGTGCCTAAAACACGAAGTCACGAGAGAAAAACAATTTGCACATTTACAGGAAGGCATTCAGGATTGATCTCAAAAAAGCGTTGAAAAGAGCGAGTTTACAGTTCAAAGGAGCAGATCACACATCTTCAGGCGTTCAACTCCGCTTGTGAAAGAATGATGTCCCATTTAACTATTTAACTAATGCATTGGTTCATAGATAAAATACTTGACTTAAACAGAATTGATATAAATGAACACCTTCATTGTGAGAGACATGTCTCTAACCTGTGTCAATATTACTCAGACACTCGCAGTTTGTAGTCAGAATGCAAACGCTCAAACTAAACATCTTCAAGTGGATGATTCGACGATGCAGTGGTTTATAAACTCAACAATGAGAAAACAAACTACAAATAAAACAGCTTGGAAAGAGCAAACAAGCATGACGAATGTGAGCCAGCACGAAGAGCCATAGCATCAATTTCTGAAACAAAGCTACTGTAGTTCTGATGAACTGGGTAAAGACTCAACACATGGCGAGTAAAATCACTGTTCCGAACAACTCCATGCAGTTTCAATTTGATATTATCTGGAACAAAGAAAAAAGAAAAAAAAAAAGAAAAAACACAACTGCTCTGAATCAGAAAAAGCCAACGCCATAGCCCATCTCATGAGTGTGGGTATCCTTCACCATCTCATCAGTCCAAGTCGCACGAGCTACACCGATTGCTCGCACCAGCAACTTCTCTCGTTTCTATTCTGAAACATGTCTACACCCCTTGCACTTCCAGATGTTTCTATATTTACATCATCCCCAACCTGTGCCGGCGTTTGCATGCCACACCAACTTGGTGTAAAGTTCATCTCTGACGAATCGAGGTGAGAAATCCGGAGTCGGAATCCCCTATTCGGCTACACACCTACAATACATATATCTACTGTGCCCAGCATGAAGATCTGATGATGATAACAAATGGCAACATCTCCATGAGAAGGAGGCAGTTTACGAAGCGGATGCCCTCCGCATGTTACCAACTGTGTGTGTGATCCTGGCGTTATTGGTGCAGTGATGCACCTAATTCCAGCAACGCGAGGTGGAGAGACCAGAGCTGCGCCCCCAAGGCCGATACAAACAAGATGGACATCACGGGCAGCACCGCCATGAGCACCGACGCAATGCCTACCACAGTCCCAGGCCTCAACGTCAGAAGCTGGCTTTGCATAGTGCTTAGTAAGAGGTAAACGTCTGCGCGGTAGTTGGGGTAAGCGGATCGCTCCCATTCTGCCCAATCCGTAGGAATATCGTTGATGCCCTCTTGGGTGCGAATGCTCTGGATACGCTTCCTCAACACCATCATGTTTGAGTCAACTAAACTTGGGCCACCTGTATGATCGAATATATTTTTGTGTCAAACAGAGGGCTAAGGACGAACTCAAGAATCGCAAGAAATTGCAGAAGGCTGTTTCATTTGCAACAAGGAGGAGCAGTAGGATTCAAGCATTGACGACAGAGAGCAAGAGTTTACCTGTTCCAGCCGACTCGGGCTCAGCCGTGCCCGAAGCTCTTGCAATACCCACCCTCTGTCTTCTGCACTTCAACGGCCTCTTCAGATCACCCAATTGAAATCGTGTAGATCGGATTCCGGCCGGAGTCGATGGCAAAGAGAGCGAACCAGCCATCACTGTCTGCGACGCCTGCACTTTGAGAGCCATGGCGAAAAAGAGATCGCGACTGACACCAACCTCAACAAAGTGCAGACTCGGTTCTCAGCGGAAACGTCGCAATCATCGACCTCTTCTACAAAACCCGCGCATACTCTTAAACGCACCTCTAATTACTCCACAGGAATTTCTCGCTTTTTGATTAGTGACGGAAAAAGAAGCAATAAGAAATATGAAGACGATCGATCATGCGATGGTCATGCGATGGTCATGCGATGGTTGACTCCCACTTTGACTTGCACAACACCATACTCTGCGCACTCCACAATTCAAACTCGACCCGATGCGGGATCGCCGATCGCAAAGCAGAATCAACTCTGAACCCGCAGGAATGCTTGAATCATCCCACACGAGCAAAGGCGAATTGTGGTGGGCGAACTGCAGAGGCGGCCCCAAGAGTCTATTTGAGAGAGACGACCATTGCTTCCTAAATCTACAAATCCAAATCCAACCCACCAAACTACTCGAAATGTACCAGAGATGTGCATCTAGCGAACCGATAGCAAATGCGGTGACGAGAATCCTGGGACACATGAAACAAATTCTCTATCCTCATTCATGTCAGAAATTCAACGAAAAACTGTCCATCGCAGTGAGCAAGCCGTTAGACGGATGGGAGGGCAGGGAACGTGGATGATGAATTGATGGAGAATGCTTTTGGGGAGAGAAACAAGTGGATTTTTTCGCTCATGGATAGAGCTCGATCCTATCCCACTCACCTCTACGAGACAAATTGCTGTGTCGACCAGCTGAGGGGTAGAGTTGTTCATTTAGGTGATGACGCTTTTCCCTATTACCTTCCTTTTTTACGCGCACTCAACGCTTTCTCGCATGCGCTTCTGCTGGACCCCACTCACGGTCTCCCCGCTGCGCTCTGATTTGATTCTGCAAAATTTTATTAATGCGGGAAGTGTTTTGTAGTCAATCCTGCTCCTCCGGTTGCCGCTGCTCCAAGCTTCGCTTTTGTGTCAAGTGGGACACTAACCCAGTTTCCACCTCCCAACGACGGCGTCATCTCCAAAAAATCCCTCACATTCTCGCACACTCTCGATCAAAACCACACCCACCTAAGACTGCAAATCGGACAAGCTCGACAAAACCGACGCGATCTCATTTGCGAAATTAGGATTTCGGCGTTGAGGTCGAAATCCGAAGGGATGAATGAGGGGTCAGAGTGAATGGATGAGAGTATATTCTGCGCATATATTCATCTATCGGTAATAGGGACTGGATCCCTCTAGCCGTGCTCATGGGCTTCGATTGTGGCCATGGGTGGGGAATCGAAGCGGAAAGGAGAAAAATCTGGTGAGGCGAGGATGATTGAGAGCCCCATGGCCACAACTTTAAGGGACCCCCACACAATTAAAGTGTTTTTATGTGGGTGGGTCCAACAACTTGCTTTGATCCATTTTTCGGGTTATAAGTGCCTATTTTAAAGGGGGAAATGTAAAAGAAGAGGGGGTGTAAATATCGGCCCTATCTTGCTTTAAAGATGGAGAAAAAATCAATATAGGGACAAAGTTTTTTCTCATACAAGAATGCTTTTTAGGGTTCCCAATTTGATGCACAATAATGAAGCTCTCATGATTGGGTATATCATATCCTATCACTTTAAAAATTCATACTTTTTAATACTTTTTTAGTTATTTTTTTCATTTAGATGTAAGAAATGACTGTGAACAAAGAAATAAACAAATGAAGATGAAATTATTTAAAGGAAAATAAAACAATTTGAGCGCTGATTGTCATGGACACTAAAAGGGTGTCTAATTTTTATAAAAATCTAGTAATTTGGAATCATGTATCATATAGGTCAAAGCACCTTTGTGTGATAAATTGTTTTTAACATATTATTTTTGCCTCAATCAATATGCAATATTTGAAGCTAAATAATCAAATCACTACTTGTAAAAAATTGATTTTTTTAATATTATTATTAATTTTTTTATTTATTTTGAAGAAAAAATTATTTTAAAAAAAATCATACATTGTACATCTTCAACTTTCATATGGTAAGATTAATTATTATGCTTTAAAGATTAAAATAGGTCACCAATGTTCTAAATCTATTATACCTTCTTCTTCTTCTTCTTCTAGCAAAGCAATTTGTTTTTTAATTAGGCTTCTACCAAAAGTTGTAATATTGTAATACATTATGAGTTTCATTCAAAAAGATTATGTTTCATGTGAATATTTTGATTCAATTGATAGTTTTGTTAAAATTTATTTACCTATCTAATCAACTAGATTGGATTTTGAGTTAATTGATTCTAAAGATATATTTAATGTATACCATTTACTTTCAATATAAAAGCTACATCTATAAGAGAATACATTTAGGCAATGACATTATTACAAGCCCTACTTACAATATACAATCTTTATTGCATACTACACAAAATAAAGCCTACAAGTGCACCTTCTTATTTGACATGTGAACTTATCAAATTCTTAGAAAGCCAAATCTTAGATTATACCAATAAGTCTTAAAATAAAAAAAATAAAAATACATACAAAAACATTACATTAGACCTTGCTAAAAAAGAGTTTATTTATTTATTTATTTATTTTATTTCACTTGCTTTTTTCTTCTTGTCTTAGAACCTCCACAACTTGGATAGCAAACAAGACACATATGCAATATTTTGGTCCTAAAAATTAAAAGAATTATTGGTTTGATATTATAAATTAATTTTAAAAAAATATTATTTTTTTCTTAATTTTTAAATATTATTTCTAAATTGATATATGATTGATTAAATCCATAAATTTATCATTCAAATTTTGTGTGTGTATATAATAAAATAAAAAATATATAATACTAGTAATAATTATACTAATAAGATGTCTATTTTTATTTATATTTTAAATGATAAGATTATATTTACTTACAATTATCTCTTAATTAGTTATATAATTTTTCTTCTCATATAATAAATTATATTCTACTTTAATATTGATATATATATATTTTTTTAATAATATACAAATTATTTATTTTATTCACTGAAATTGTGCATTTTTATTCGTTTTTTCTTTTTATGTAAAAAAATCTATTTTATTTTAGGAACCAATCATTTATTTTGTAAAAAATAATAAATAACTTTGTCTCTTTGATTAGGATAACTTGAGTAATAATTTATATTTTGTGGTATAGTAGAATTAATAACTTAACTTAGACATTACTAACTAAGAAATGTTAATATGATAGTTTTTCAAAACTTTGGATCACTTCTTTTTTAATTGTACATAATCATCTTCTATCTTTGTATTATATTATAAATAATTTTTATTTTCATATTAAATCTTTTTATTATAATTTATATGTATATCGACAATTTTTTAATTTTTTTTAATTTTTGTTTTTTTTTCTTGTTTTACACTCTTTTGTCATGTTTAATTACTAACAATTATGGTAATGTCTAATCTATAACCCATTTGTGATTCTTTAGATTGAGTTGATAAGTATATTGTCAATTAGGTGTACGTAGGGGCACTTTATACTTATGACACAAGGGGAGTGGCCTTAAATTTGAAATGATTTGATTAATTGAAATTGTGAAGCCTCTTTATATTAGCTTTATACTTTGAAAAATGAGTCTGTAGACCCTAAGAAGAAAAGATGATGTAGAATGCACTTTTTTACTACATATCATAAATAGTATTGTCTTCCAAAATTTTTACTAGGTTTGTATTAAAGAGGTGGTGTTTAAAAAAAATTGAGAAGCTATAATAACCATTAGAAATATGAAGTTAAGTTCATTACACTTCGTATGATTTGTTGAACCAAGATATGGATTGATATATTTAGACTTGTAATAAAAAAATGATATAGTCTATTTTATAGAATCTTTTTTTAATCCTATTCCATATCCAAAGGCCAAGACTTCTAAATATAGGTTTTTAAAAACCATTAGAGAGTTCTTAATAAGACATTTAAACCATTGCCTTTTCAAGTCCGCTTCTAGGTGTAAAGTATCCCTTAGTAGCTATGTTTATAATAACTTCTAATTGTAATTTATCTATCTATTTGCAACTTCTTTTTTATTTTTTTTATTTTCATAATATAATATTTTAAAAATATTTTTATTCATAATTATACATTTTATATTTAGTAAAATCTTAATTATCTAAAATTTTCTTTTATATCAAATAGATGCAATATAAATTAAAATTACTTTGAAATCTAAATATAATTATTGAATTTTAATTAGATATAAAAAATAAAAAATAGATTAAATTATTGGTTGTAGTTAATTATATAAGTTTTTTGTAAGAATCTTTTATAATTACAAAAAAAATTATCTAGCCATATAATATATAGAGAATTGTTAACACTACATTTTAAATTGATATTGGTACATCCCACCTGATCTCCACATGATTTAAATTAACTAAAAAGCGTGCTTCTATGCTTAGGGCAGGTTTGGCGGCTCAATATTTAATCCCCATATTTATCTAAAAATATAATAAATATAATAAATAAAAAATAAGTTTTTTCATATTTTTGGCAACCTAATTAATTTAAAATAAAAATAAAAACCAACAAAATTTTGAATTCAGTTATTTATGACAAAAATATTCAATTTATAAAAAAACTTGCAACTTGTTTTTTTATAAAATATTTATTATCTCTCTCTCAAGAATCACCATTCCTTAAAGTAAAGAAAGGAAAAAATGTGCAAAGAGAAGAGGCATATTATTAGCTAGTTGTGCATGTGGAGGTCACATGAGGTGTAGCAACATTAGTCAGGGATGTAGCATAAACAAAAAAAAATTCTTTCTCTTTCCTTTTTTTCTCTCTCCTTTCTATATATATATATATATATATATATACATATATATATATACATACATATAATTAAAAAAATTAATATTGGAGAATTTATCCCTAAAATTGATATTATTTTGGTCAAAAGTATATATATATATATATATATATATCTATGCTTTAAATTTTAAAGAGTTATTTTGATATTTTTCAAAAATATGGAAAACAAAGCTCCTAACACAAAGCAACTCTAACAGCTCAAAGTTTATAAGTTTTTCTTTGTTTTTTTTCCAAAGAAATTCTAAACCCTAAATCTTATCACAAATTAATTCAAAACATTTTATATGTTTCCAACACCTTTAACTAATATCTTTCTGTGCTTTTATTGATCAACAAGTTTTGCAATCATTAAAATACTTTGTCATGTACTTTTTACAAAAAAAATTTGAAAATTGATTTTTGTAATAACAAGCAAATGCATAATTTCCTCTATATCTCTTATTTATCCATTTAATAGTGTAGTATACAATTTTTTTTGTGTAATTACTAGATGATTTTACCGATCTGGAGTTCTCGTGTTTGTTTTAAAATCATCTAAGTTTGAGAAATTTTTCAAAGCATCAAACACTTTTTGTATGGTTCCCAAGTCTAGGGAGTACGTTGAATCTGAATTGCTCAAGAGTATTGATAATGTAATCTTTAGTTTTAACACCAACTTTGCTAAAAATTGGTTGATGCTGGAAGTAATGTTCATTTGCACATGCAAATTCAAAGAAAATAATAAAGAACTCATTTCTACATGATCAAAACAAAAGTTACTAGCATTGGGTACGTCCTGATTGTAGCTTAAAAGAGTGCTCAACTATGATCGCAAATCACATTTACATATTTCAAATAAAACAAATGAATAATATTTACTTAATTAGAGGTCGTACATATACAAGACTGAATCTCATTGCTTCGACCCAATTGTGTCATAACTACAATAAACAAATGCCACGGATCAAGAACTTGAGGGAGCACTCACTTTCGTTAACATGCAGTATTAGTTGATATGAGTACTACAACAGAAAATAGATCACACTGTTCTAAATACACCTCGAAGGTGCAATGAAAGTGGTGCCTTCAACAGTCCCCACATCTCTACGTTTATGTTGATTTTGAAGAAATTTGGAAACAAAGTTAAGTAAATTGGTATCAAATCTATGAGAATGTCGAGAGCTTACTAGAGACAACAATGTACAAATGTGTGGATTGAGAGGGCTGCTCAGTACACCAATTTCTGTACATGATCCACCAATTTCATAAACACGGGCAGATTTAAGCAGGACAACCAAAACATACAGTTAGCAGTAAATCACAGAAAACACGATAATACAAGGAACCTCATTCTCGCCGATCACTGCAATTTTTAGGCAGATTGAGCTCCTAGACTATCCTTCACGTTTTTAGTGGTAAGTGTTGACCTGCACTATCCCGCCGCACGAGTTCGATGGCGCCAAGCTTACTCCATTAACTCCATTACAGATAGCCGCAGCCGAGTAGGTACCCAGGTACCTGGTACGGGATGAACAGAAAATCTAAATGGCTCTTCGCACCAGAACATTTTACTAAACCCTGGACCTTTTACCTTCTCAAATTGTTCGTACATGATTTTGTGTTTTTTTGTTCACCCCAAACTCATAACCCTACACCTCACTTACCACTATTTTAGGGACTCCCAACAATTGGTTGCCCGTCAATAGGACGTTCAAAAAAACTGAGGCAGCTACCCAACATGTCTACAGACACACACGGACGACGGACAGATGCAGTAAAAAGGTCAGAGTGCGAGCTGGGTACCTGTTCTGCGAAATCGATTACACGTTAAATGTGAGAAATTTTTAGTCTTGGAGCCCAACCAATGCATGGCACCTAGAAGTTTTACAGTGCATTATCCACTGCGACTTTACACCCACAGTGTGTCGAGAACTACTTCAGCAAATACTGAACGCAATACACGTCGTTGGTCAGATCAGACTGAGGAAGCACCAATTCTCAGCGACATCCTAATGTGTAACAATCTAAAAGAGCGTGGTTGTCAGAAAACTTGAATAGTGGCTTCGAAAAAAGTGAGGCACACTTAAGCTACAATCACCATTATTGGTAAAGCTTACAGCATGTTTCCTTTAAATATCTTCTACATCCTCGTCAACATCTCCAAAATTTTCAGCAATCTCATCTACGTCTTCATCTGCATAAGCATCTAGAAGTTCATCCATGTTCGTGTCTTCTACATCAGTGATCACAGCTGGGGTGTCGGGTTCCGCCAGCTTTCGTTTAGCTTCCTCTTCTTCGTATTGCTCCGCAAGTTTCTTCATATTCTCTAAACTTTGATCGTTGAATAAAGCATGGAAAGGCTTTGTCACCTGAAGCAGAGGCATATGCACGATGATAAGGAAAAAGGTTTGAAAATCATATTGATGCTTTACAACCTTCGTCACAAAAGCTCTAAAAAATATGCAATCACCAGCAGAATCTACAGAAAAGTACACAACACATACTGAACGCTTCCAAAAGTCCAGAACAGACAGAGTAGCATTAATTTCACAGTACAGCATCTGCACACCTTGTAAAGACGATGCCGCTCAATTGAACTGGTTACAAGATTTCTCCAGTGCTTATCAATCTTTAAAGCTTTTGCACATCCTACAACCTGCAAAGTAATTTGGATAACAAGAAGTCAAACAAATATACTCGAAAGTATTCTTAAGAAAAAGTCGACAAGCTTCCTGCTATTTCATATCAGCTTAGTAATACCGTAAGGCTTGGCCAAAATAATGTGGTGATATCATAAATTGTGACGATGTTTACCATTGCAACACACCTCTGCACTCAAGGAAAAAGATGATATCGACGATAGTCCACAATACGCTTATACATCAACAACAAAATCCATAGCCCTTTTCGCATAGTACAGGAAACAGAAACAGCCACACACATGCTGCCTATGGCTGTTACTGTTTTTGATCCATTAGTAGCACACTTCGCAAACAAAAGCAGTGAGATTGAGAACTCTTACCAGCATAGATGCCCTAGCTCGGGTTAATCCCACGTTCATACGTCTAAAATCAGAAACAAACCCTATGCTTTTTCCTTCTGTAGCTCGAACACAAGAAAAGATAGCGATATCTTTTTCTCTTCCCTGCACGTACAGGAAAGGACACAATGAGTCCAGAATGACAGCAAGGTACACAGTAATCACTAAGACCTCATTAACGATGAATCTAGGAAAGAAGAAACCCAGAAGAATGTCAATTAATAAGTTAAGTTTCCAATAGCACATTAAGCACAGACTTCTTACATTGAAAGGGAAAGAAAACTAAAAAAGGAAAGTGTTATTCTAGTCACTAATGGAATGAACCTTAATACATGCCACAATACATTGTGTTGCAAAAATTGGGCAACATCTAGACTTCGGTAGTATACCTGAAACCCATCAACAGTGTTGATATCAACAAGACGAGCAGTTTCTTTTCCAAGGACCTCAGTAAAGCGTTGGCGAAGTAATTTGACTTGGAGCTTGTATGGAGATATCACAGCAACAGTAGGAGAACCTTTCAATTCTGGATATAAGGCGACCAGATGCCTATACAATACTAGAACAAACTCAACTTCATCTTTGTTGACCCAGGACCCACTTCCTGGAGGTTGACTCTCTTCACCATCTATGTCGAAAAAAGTGTAAGGCCCAAAACATCGGTGTTCGTGCCACGGACGACTTGTCACTCTTTCCACGTCATCACCATCCTCTAATGCCCCCTCATAAAATTCTTTTGATGGAAAAGCGCGGATCTGACACAAGAAACATTCATGTAATATAAACAAGGTCCAAGTAACAATGAGCTACGCCCAGCGAACCAAAAATCTACCTCTCAATAAAAAATTAAAAAACATAAAATAAAAATAAAATAAATAACACACATCCAGAAATAACATGAATGAGCTCAAGAGGCAACTGTCAACAAGAACCTTCCAAACAAGAGAACTGCATCTGCAAGCAGATCTTAAATTTGAAACTAAGGTCCGAAATCAGTGGATTATAATTTCTTTTTGAACTTAGAATGCTACGTAGAGTAATTCAAGTCAATCGATGTTGGGTCAGCCACGTAAAATACCAGGGGATGCATACGATACTGCGTTTTCAGCATTTTTACAGGATATCCAGCCTTCTGCAATCGCTTAAACATGCTCATCCCATACCTTCAGAAACAAAACATTGTTCCATATATATTTTTGTAACAGGAGATAAACTTGTAGTTGTAGAATACAAATTCAAACACACACATACACAGATAGATAGATGGATAGATGGATAGGAAGATATGAACGAATGCCACGCAATGAACAAATGTTTACCCATGAGAAACTGCTTTAGTGGATAAAACAGTGGCTGGCAGTTGCAGTGGATCTCCAACCTGCATTGTCATATGAAATTCTAATGAGGCGAAACTGAGTTCAGCTACCTGGAAAAAAAAAAAAAAAAAAAAAAAAAAAAAGAGAAGAAGAAGAAGAAAGTGAAGGTCCAGGTTCTGATGTTCATCATGTTCAACAACCTTGATTCTTATTAACATAATAAAAAGTTCTGTCCCTTTATATTTGAAGTGGTAAAGGTGCGTTCTCAAGGTCATGGCTCAAACAATCTGATTCTTTCATGTACCAAGTACTATCAAGCCATATTCTGCAATCTTCAGTCGTGTTCAGTGCTCTAAGGCCCTCGTAGTATTAACATAACCAACCTTACTGGCCAAAACCTACACAAACCACGTACATACCAGAAACACTTGCCGACAACCATGAACAAGCGGTACAAGTGTTGATGGCTCCACCTGCACATGCTTCCACGATTTTACTTACCACACAACTACTTTTCCAAATTATAAGTTTGAGATCAGCACAGAACAGAGAAACTTTCACGTTCCAAGTTGAAACAATTCAACAACGCCAGAAAAGGATGTGTTTCTCACCGCCTGGGCTGCCTCATCAATGATAACAACATCAAAGCCACGATTCATTCGCAAGAAAACGCCTGCGCCACTGAAGCTCAACGTAGAACATACCTGCAAGAATCCGTATCAGATGTCATAAATTTATAATCACTTCAGGCCACTTCACGAATATCCATCAACTAAGAAAATCATCCACATGCACTCAAAACATGAACGAGAAATAGTTCCTTCAAGCTAATGTAACATTATGGATTTATTGCAAACTCACAATGGCCGCTTCGTCTAATATGGAAATTCGACAACGGTCACGTTCCATTCCAGCACTAGCCTTGGGACCAGCTGATACAACTGACTTTTGCACACCGCTCAAACGTTGATTGACCTGCATATTTCATTTTGATGGTTATAAAATGCATCTAAGAAACGACACTATATTTTCATGTCCGTACAGTCAAAAGACTCATGCGAAAGGACCACACATTCAGAATACTAAAATCCTGATATAGACTCTTAAAACATCTGAAAAATTCGAGCTTTGGTAAATTTGGTACTATAAAGACACTCATTCTAACACATCACTTGTTACTTTGCATGCGATAACCATTCGTTACAAACGAAAAGGAGATAGGATTGCGAAACTCACTAGAGTGTCCATGGTAACAGCAGACACTGAATGATGTGCATTAAGGCCCACTCTGACTACGTTTGGTGTATAAGCTTGTCCATTTTCATCCCGAAGTCCTGCAAGTATTGGTCGCCAGTTTAAGTTGCAGCTTCAATGTACAACATTGATTGAAATCATCGCAATAACTTCAACGTAGCATGCTAAATTAGTTCAAAACAAATACAAAGACGTCTTCAGATAAGCCACACAATTCCAAATAGGATAAAACAAAATCTAGTAATATGGAGCGACCTGTGTTCAATAGACGCAACACTATTTCATCCAAAGCTGAATTCGATGGAGCACACACTAACACGTGTTTGCGATGCTTCCGCTTAGCTGCAATACTCTCTGGCCGCTGCACTCAACCAACTGAAGGGATTAGATGCTCAGAATCTTCAATTGCAATACTAAGTTGCTTAAAAAAATCTCCAGGAAAATGCCTATTTTTTAGCTGCAAAGTTAAAGAAGGAACTCGTGACAAGGCCATAGGCTTATAGAGAATCGTCAATGCTTGGAAGTCAAAAATATGTATCTAAAAAGAAAACCGGTGAAAGTATACAGTAATTAGCCTAACTATACGATCTCTGACCTTGGTGAAAGAAGGCAAGAACGATATAACACATTATCAAGACATATGTTGTACGATGCTCGTTAGACAGTGAACAGTACACGCTGTTGCTAAACAGAAGCACCTTTGACAAGAGTTCTATTAATCTGACATAAACACAGACTTACAAACTGATTGGTAGAGGTGGGAAAGAACCCATCATCACCGTCCATGGGCATGATGAGATCTCGAGGGTTCACACTTTCATTTAGCCACGGTGAAGCCTTTATCCAGTGATCCATCCTGCAAGGGAATGCCAAGAAGCACAAAGAATCATATCAAACGAGAGAACAATAAGAAGTCTAAACCAATTGCAGAGTGAATTTTCAAATTCCCAATCTGTTAAAAGAGTAAACAACTCAACACATTTTCATTCACATAATTTCCATCATCTCGTATTTAAATAAAAAACGATGTTTGGTGGAGTTGTGTATATTTCCAGCAAAAGAAAATTGCAAAAAATAACCATATGTCAGGAAGTAAAACCTCTTCGTAGATGTGAGTTCCAGCTTGTGTTGGATAGATACATCACCATTCCTGCAAATTAATGATTCATTATAAGTGAAACCCGGGATATATGGTATTGCAAAAGAAACAATGAAATGATCATTTCAAAAAGTAAAACTTAATAGTCTATACCATTAATCAGTTTTCCTGATTTACAAAATCTATTGCTGAAGGATTAACAGGAAAGCATACGCTGGTTAAAACTGAAAACCTAGATAAGTAAAAGCAACTGCATCAACCGAGAGAAAACGAAGCGACAGCACTACTTGAAAGGCTGTCTAACCGGTGTGGAGTGCAAAACAACGCTGAGAAGGCCAAGGATAGTTTGTGTCTTGCCTGTTCCAGGTGGCCCCTGCATCATAATAGAAAGTTTACAAGGAGGAACATCCAACCTTTCATGTAAAGAGAACTAGGCATAAGTGACTGACTCAAGAAGAGTGAAAATCAAACGTACCCAAATTCGAAAGCTGGGGAAGGATTAAAGCAGCTAGAACCTACAACAGCGAACAGCTAAAAAACAGGAAGCACCTACTGATGATTGTTCATAACGCTTAACCATAACAAGGAAACTCTCCTACCTACGATAGATGTACCATCAATCAGGTGAATCTATAATTCTAATACGTTTTTAAATTCGGGGGTCCGATACATTAGACTGAGAATTCAGGCTTACGGTCTGTATAAGCCACAAAAAGTGACAAATCTACTCTCATTCACAGGTAACACAAATGGTCTATGAAGAGAAAAAGGAAGAACCTGGATAAGGACCAAAGGATCACGTGAACAACCAGCCTGCGTCAGTCCAACTGAGACTCAGAACATACAAATTTTACAAATGAAGCACAAGTACAAATGAAGCAACCTTCGTCTGACTACGCTGATCTTGAAAAGAGTATGATTCAATGTGAATGTTTCGGAAGTAGGACAGTACACCCTTCCTTTATCGTCCCTCCAATTCAATAGCTGAAGAGGATAGTATAAGACAAATTACTATTCACGAGAAATTATGAGGAGATGGGAATACCTGGATAGCCTGAAGCTGGGATACATTATGAGTATGATTTAAGTGATCCAACAACGAAGGAGGAATGGTCCATTGACCTGAATCTTTTGCTGATTCGGGGTCATCAGATTCAACGAGACTAGCAGAAAGAATGGTCTTAACGAATGGTAGCGTGCCTACTGATCGAAGCGAGGTATACTCTCGTGATATCGTTGACATGTTGCATAGCTGTATGACAGAAGAGTGCATAAGTTACTAAACAAGAGAAGAATCTACAGTAAACAAGACTATACAAGATGTAAGTGATGAAATAATAACTCACTCGGAGTTACAAACGAGTAAACATGAACAAAGATATTCCAAAGATATTCTTGTTGTTTAGCCTTGTACTGAAAAGACTCTTGATTGCAAGCACGTGACTACCTTAAGGATCCACCAGGCAGTTTTCGGGCCTGAAAGAGATGCGAGCACTTTATCTGAAGCGTCATTCTCAATTGAGATCCCCGTCTCAGCTTCCTTATCCAGATACATGCGTATCCGTAAAGCTTGTTGGCCCTCCCGACTTTCCACATTTGCAAGAGCATACGTACTCGGCAACTTCCCTTGCCCTAGCTAAAATTTTCAAAACAATTGTTCTCAGTAGAAAGTGGTAATATTGAGAAGCATATCTACCTTTCAAACACCTTTGCGTTCGTCGTAAAAACCTCAGCTGCATCTAAAGAATACAGATGATGAGACCTATCAGTAAAAAGCAGCTCACGCAAACAAGCCTAAAACCATGAGTATGTTTCACACGCTCGAAGACGTTAAATGAATGTTTGTAAAGGCTTAACGTGCAATATCATCACATATACCTGCTCTTTGCTTAAAAGCACCAGATCGTTCTCATAGTACTCTTGACATTCCCCAGCATCAATGGCGAGTTTTACGAAGTGAAATTCGTTGACTCTCTCGCATTGAATCACTGCCACCATATGGCATTGTCTTGCACCTGCGCCACACCACAAAAGTGGGCGTAATCCTATCTGGTTACACACGTCGTGCTCATAAAACGAGTGACACAAAAATTTTCATTACAAAGAGCTCTTACACTCTATCTAAATTTGAAAAGTGAATGAAATAACGTTTAAGTCTGGCTGTGTGTGAATGCTGCAGGTGGTGGTTCAAATAGCGTCGATTGTTGCATGAAACATCCATTATTATTTTAAAATTAGGTGTTGCCGAAGCAACTAATTTGTTCATGGGCCACAAGAAATAAACATTCATATATATAGAGGATCTGAATAAGATTGGCGCATCAAAATGAATACTGGGCAAACCTTCTTCTTCATCCCCACGCAGAATTTGCGCACGACATTCCTCGAGAAGTAGAGACTCAAAAACCTCTAGATATTCATCGAGGTCCTTAAATTTATCAGGAACATTACGCAGTGCAGACCCTTTAGCTAAATCTGATGCCTTCCTCTTCTTCTGGTTGGCCTGCCATGAATACAGTGCGTTGCGGTTAGAGGGCAGCCTCTAAACCAAGTGCAAAACATTATACAACGTTGTTCTATTTCTAAAATCTGAGAACTAGAAAGAACTGGAATCAGTCCACAATGAAAAAGTCAGCACTCTTCATTAAAACACAGGTTCCACCTTTGTGACATGTGTAGTGAAAATAAATCGTATCTTAATGAAAACGAAAAACCTGTAACGTCAACACATTCTAGAAAAATCTATAGAGAGCTCTCAAATCATGCACTGATAACTGATTAAGCTCACACCTCATTTTTGATGTGCATCGAGAACAACACACAAAAGAATCACCGCAGCACCCGACGGAATTCCTCGATCATAAGAATTGGAAAAGAAACTATATCCAAGTGAATTGGAAACAAAACCATGACTACGGAGAGAAGCATCGCTCTAGGGTTCAAGACTGAGATGTCCTAAATTTCAATTTCTCACCAAAATGGCACAATCCCACACTCAATCAACACGATTTTCTCGTGTATTTCAACGAAATCCCTCGTCCACGCTGAACTACATTATGACGACCTTACTGTGAAAGATGAAAGACTCCACACAATCTAGAGGACGAATCGATGCCGCGCTACACAAAAATCGCGCTGAGGCCGATCACTGAAAAATTCTTACCTTATCTTCTGTGACGATGCGAATATAATCCCAAGCGAGGACGGATTTCTGCAGACGAGTGTGGTGCGATGCGACCTGCGCAGCGCGGTCCTGTCGTGCCGCGCCCATGGCGTTGGTCCCCATAGCCAAGTCGCAAGCTCAACAACAGAGCCCCCTCCAAACACAAAACCCAGAACCCTACCAATTTCAGAATAGCAAAACGCATGGGGAACGACCAGGGGAACTCTGTCCCCAGAGATTGGGAACCTTCGTTGACAATTCTTTGGAATATTCTAACCCATCAATAAAAATGTCATATTGGCTAATATTTAGTTTAGCTTTAGTCTGTAACGACGACGAGAACATTCGAAAATCACTGACAATGTGAAATGCCGATGTGGATGAGAACAGAGATGCCAAAACAGATAAGAAAATATAAAATCTTTAAAAATTATCCTTTCTAAATTTCACATTTTCATAGAAGTTCTTCTAGTACTGGTTCATGGATTTCAAAATTCTTTGATACCAAACTTTGAGGATTAGTACTTGGGTTACATGCATGTATGTTGATTCTGAAGTAGATTATTCATTTTTATGATGTAGTGGATGTGAATTTGAACGGGTATAGTTATTGGGTTGCATGATATGCAATAAATTTTATAAATTTATTTCGTACAGTTTGCAGTTTACCACATGAATATGACTCATTTGTCTCGTCCTAATGCACCATGAGGAGAGCTACTTGGTTGGAAGTCCTGTAAAGGTTTCGCTTACGTGAGCTTGTCTCTAAGACACTGTCAAATTCCATTGGTCGAAGTAAAATGTTTGTCTCTCTGTTTATTCCACAAATGAGCCTCTCCACCCATCTGCAAAATCTGTTGCCCATGTGCTGATATGAAAGGAACAGCTTCCGCAGCAGGAAGAAAAGGAGAAGATAGAAAAGAGCAAGTGCGGAGACTGTTTCACGAGCTAGAACTAAAATTCCAGCAATGTAGAGCAAGGTTGACTCGGATCAGAGTTCTCTGCAAACATGCACACTCGGACTGATGTGCGAGCTGAACCATGGCAGTTCACAATTCTGACGTAATCCATGCATACAATCTACTTGTTGGTTCAGAGTATTTCCTATTCATCTACATTTGGATAAATTCTTTCCATGTAGGGCCCTGGCACTTGGAATCTCAAAATCTGTGGTGCAACAGTATCATGAGCATCCATTGTTTGTGTACTCCTATCGTTTCGGTTGCTAGAATGAACATCTGCGAACCAGGAAGCTTCAAGATGACATGGATACGGTAAGTAGAGAATGTTTTAGAAGGCAGCTCATGTGGAGAATGTGTAGATCGTTGACATGATCAAGGACGAAGTGACCAACGAATGGGTCGAAGAGAGATCTATGAGCACCACGGTACTCATGGATGCTCGTAGGAAGCGCATCCGCCCATTGAAAATCTTCGATAGTGATAACTGCATCGTGGTGTCTCCACGCGGCGAAGTGAAAGGCATTCATGTCGAAGCTTTCACCTTTAAAAAGTAGAGGGAAAAGATAGTTTTCAGAGTTCTCAGTTGCGAGTCGTCACGAAACCTAAGCACCAATTGAGCATAACGGAGTTCGTACTCCGGCGTGGACTAGGAATGTTGTTATGGTTAGATTTATACTACATCATTGGGATTCAAATATCCAAACCAGTCCTGAACTAAATCCAGATTCGCAAAGTTGCCAAGTCCCACTGTATCACACGGTGTTTCATGCCACATACAAGACACCCAAGAACAGAATTTCAAGGTGCCCAACACCGGTCAGCAATTGAATAACCATAAACGTCGTGATGTCTTCAATAGAAAGTCCGAAAGTGTAAAATTTACTTCAATAAACTTGAATACAAAAACCGCGAGTTTAAAAGTGCACTACCGTAATTTAATCTTCCTCTTCTGCCTCGTTGTCAGCAATGTTGAAGTACCGCAACTCATAGACGTTCCTGTCTTTGTTCGACGCAATCACCCGCAACCAATCTCTCACATTATGCTTCTTCAGATACTTCTTGGTCAAATATTTCAAGTATCTGATGAGTCAACAATTCATGATTGCAGGCCAACAGAGGCAAATGTGAGGAGACAACTCTAAATGTACAACCCAAAAATTCACAGAAAACAAGTTGGATTTAATCGGGTGAAAAGTTTAAGCGAACTACGCTCAGAAACTCAAAATTTTCGTCAAATAACAGACTAGCCCGCTGAGAGGATTCTTACAGGGAGATTGAAGAGATAGGCCAATGAAAAATGAAAACCCTAATTCAAAAATTCGAGCTTATGCCAACGAAACATACTTAAATACAACAAAAAATTCCATTCGATTCATCCCAACGCATACACGCCAAGGAAATACCGCCAAATTTCACTTGCACTAAAATGCACTTTCACGAAGTTTTAATAGCAGGAGACAACTACACCCCGACAAGAAGGATGTAACAAAAACGCACCTCTTAGAGAAAGAGCTCTCCGAAGTGACGCTGATTTTGTTCTTCTCACGAGAGATGGTAACAGCGCTACCGAGAACTCCGGCCTTTCCGTCGACTTTGATACGATCGTTGAGGAACTTCTCAAAAGAGGCAATGTCCATGATCTTATCTTCAACGGGCTTGCCACAGTCGATGGTGAAGGTCTGAGCCTTCTTCTTCCCCTTAGACCCTGCATGAACTTTCTTGGACGCAACTGGGGGCGCCATTGCTGCGGGTCCTGCGATTCACTACCTGCTCTGCTTCGTGGGAAGAACACTACGTCAGGCCGCGAAAACAAAAGGAATCTATCTCCGCAGGCTCAACCTCATGTGCGAACCCGCAACACAGCATCAAACCCTAATGGATGGATGGATGGATGGATGGATGGATGGGTCAATGCATGCATGCATGGATGAATGGATGGATGGATGAATGGATGGATGGATGAATGGATGGATGGATGGGTGAATGCATGGATGGATGAATGCATGGATGGATGGATGGATGGATGGATGGATGACATCTTTCGATCTAACATCCAAAGTCGTCGGCTGATGCATGAGCTGCTTAGTATGAGAGTCACCAACCTCCATTTTGAGGAAGCAACTCACAATTTGTCCAACTGAAGAAGATACAAAATCGTGAATTAAAACATACTAGAAAAGTAGAAACAACACACTTATTCGGTCTAGGAAGTTTTATATTTAAGATATTCATGTGTTACAAGTATTCAAGAGTAAATATAATTAAAAGGGGCCAATCCAAAATAAACAAATTTAGGACTTAGCATTTAAAATGTATTTAGAATATTGGATTTAGAAATCTGTATTTGATTAAAACTTAGAATTTAGCGTTTTCTTTGTATATAGGATTTGAGATTTAATGTTTTCTTAGGATTTAAGATGTATTAAAGTTTGTTGATGGTAGAATTGAGGTTTAGATTTTTTTGAGAATTTCTTAATAGATTATTAAGTTTGGAATTTCTTAGGCATTTTTAGCATTTATAATTTAGAAATTATAAAATAAAATTTTTGATTGGATCTAAATGAAGTTGAAGCTTAAATTAATTAATTAAAATATCTAAAATAAAAATAAATTAAAATGTAAGGATTAATATGTATGTTAAATTCTAATTATATGCAATTATAAAATTAAAGAACACTGTAGGATGTTCCTAACTTCTTTGTACGAACATATTTAACAAATAGATGGTCTTAGAGGTATACAATTCAACTTTATAATACAAACATCTGACTCTATAATTTACATTTAGAAATAATATTTTATATCATATATTTATTAATTAAATCCATACTATTGTAATAGAATATATGTAAAAAATAAGTTACATTTGAATAAATTGTAAGAAACAAATTGTAATTAGCAGCTATAATAAATTGTTGCAAGAGCAACTTACTAGGTAACCAAGTAGAATGACTTCATGTTGGCCAATTGATGATGTACACAACATAGCCATGGCTTAGGAAATACAAAGTTTGATTTAGTTGTTTGTCTGAGTGAAAAATTAGTAGGTCATTTGCCACTGATTAGCTCTAGCAACATAACACTATAACTATAGATGTTACTTTTTTTCAATAATCCATCCACTATGCATGTACTCTATATAATATTCGAAATAATTTAATAATTTGTATTATGAAGACAACCAATATTATATAATTGCTAAATGCATCATGTTTTTTTTCAAAATTGTTGAAATGATGTATTTTTATAATTACATACTACAATATAAAATATAAATTTTGGATCTTTTTACTTATCAACATAATAAATCTAATAATATAAGCATGTTTGGTGCCAAAGAACCAAACGTGCTAGCAACAATTGTTGTTATATAGAGGGTTTGCTTTCTAGTAGCTTTGCCAAATTAAAATCAAACCTATGACGCTCCAATTTTCATCTAACAAAACATTTAAATACCTAAATTTTCACACCCTAAGAATCATAAGATATTTCTTCTATGCTTCTACATAAGAACTATCATAAATATACAATAGATCTAGATTGAGGTCATCTAATTCTTCCATTCCAATTATCAAGGTTGATATCATCTAATTCTTTTATGCCAATTTATTTCTAAATATATCTTCAACAACTTGATACTTCTATCTATTAATTTCTTTATTGATACATGTCTTGTAATATTCTACCATTCACTTGAATTTGTTCATAACTTAAGATTTATTCAATGTATTAATAAAGTAGAAAGATAAGACATAATAAAATTGTATTTATAAACTCTTTATTGGAATTTCTATTATGGAATCTTTAATAGAATTTTTTTTCTATTTAAGTTTATAGATAGTAAGTTTTTTTTATTGCTATTTGGATTTAATAAATCTATTCTATTTATAACTATCTAAACTACTTATGGTGGTTGTAACTATCTTATCTTTCCAACACATAGATAGCTAGTCACTGTGCTTTTTTAATTTTTTTTTTATTCTAAATCTTTTTTTATCTTCATTTCATTGTCTTTTTTCTTTAATTTTATACCAAGATTTTTTTTTCTTTTTATCAATATTTATTTTTATTAAATTTTAAAAAAATTAAATCTTAAGCTAGAGGCAAAATTTATTAATTAACTTTAAAATTATATTAAATGTTTTAAGAATTGAAAGTATTTTTGAAGATAATTCTAGGATTTAAACATTTTTAGACTTGATGTGTCAATGAATGACTTGAAGAATATAATTGTAATAAAGATATGGAATTCCTTAGGCTGAGCCAATTGCTACATTCATTCATGTATTCTAACTGAGATGATCTTCATATACCAACTTCTTTATATCAAAGAAATTAATCTTTGATTATGATTTAGCTTTAATAAAATAATATTAAATAAAATCTATAGTAGCTTAGTTGTTTATTTGGTGTGTCCAATGTGTTAAGTCAAAGATTTAATTTGCTCATGACTTTGCAGTAGAAGAGCATCAAAAAATATGACTACTTGAGTGAATACTCAATTGACAATTTCTCCACATATATTTGATTTGTCTTCAAATTTTTATCAGAAGGTCTTCTCACATATTTCCTTTAGATATAAAAAAATAATCTTGTATAATTTTTTTGTATGACAAAAATCTTATCATTTTTCAAATGTGTGATTATGTAATGCAATGGGTTGTACAATGGGTTATACTCACATTTAATAATCTAATAGCTCATTCAACTTTAAATACATTAATGTATCAACAAAATAAATGCATTAATTCTTTATTGTCCCTATATTGAAGGTAAATTATGTATTTTAATACTTAAAAAAATTAATAATTTTTAAATTATTCCTTTGGAAAAAACTTCAATTTTCTCCACATTGTCTCTTATAGCTATCCATAAGTTCCTGCAATCATCTAATTGGAAAGATAAAAGGCTTAAAGTAAGAAATAAAGCAAATATCTATATTTTTATTATATTATTTACATGTATTACGGATATATACTTATTGTAATTATTATCTATATTATATGTATTGATAAAAGTAAATAAAAGTAGATTAATTTAATAATATCTTCAAAAATAGCTTCATAGAAGCTTTAGAGGCATTGTTTTGACTTTACATGTATTTGCAATCAATTGGTAGGTTAGAAACTTAATCAACAAGTAAATTATGTGCCACATGTTTTGCTAACTTGTAAAATAAGCTAACTATATGGCGTTTATATAGAAAACTTGTCTTGCAAGCTAAGATACATGTTGTACAAAGTTAATATATTTTGGAGGTCCTATAGAACATTACCACATAGCCCTTAGGTAGATAATATATATAGAGGCAAGAGTGAAGCCTTCTATCATCGACATATATATTTATTCCAATAGTCACTTATATAATTAGATAAAAGTAGATAAATATAGATTAATTTTATAAAATCTTCTAGAATAACTTCTAATAAGCTTCATAGACGTGATTTTGACTTTAAATATGTTTATAGGTTAGAAACTTGGCCAATAAGTTAACCACATATTGATAGCTTATAGAACAAGTTAATTCTATGTAATAGCTTGTAGAACAAGTTAATTCTATATAATAGCTAGTGGAACAAGTTAATTATGTGGTGCATACATAGATAACTTGCCTTATAAGTGTCAAGGACAAGAACTCGATGAAAAACAATTCAGACAAGTGAGCCTTTACTCAAAGAGAAGTAAATAAACAAATATATATATTGAAAGAGAAACTGGAATGGCTATTGCCAAAAGACAAGAAAACTAGAGACCCTTGAAACTAGACTAGAAGCAAGAAAGGAGTTGACAAGAGTGAAGAAAGCTTCACTCTTGCCTCTATATATACTATCTAACTAGAAGCCACGTGGCGATATTCTATAAGACCTCTAATATGTGTTGACTTTCTAGGCCACATGTCTTTGCTTGCAAGGCAAGTTTTCTATGAGTGGACTACATAGTTAACTTGTCCTTCAAGCTACCAACATGTGTGGCACATGGCTAACTTGTTGACCAAGTTTCTAACCTAAAAGTCAACTATAGACTCCTATAAGGTCAAAGCAGCGTCTATGAAGCTTCTAGGAAGCTTCTCTAGAAGTTATTGCACAATTAACCTACTTTTATCTACTTTTACATACTTTTATCAACTCTTGTAGTTAATTATATGTATATCCTTGACATTACCCCACCTTCTAGGGACGAGTTCCACGAGGAGCGGTGATTATATGTTGAGAAAGTCTAATATGCGGCTAATTGTATTTGCTACATACTCTGATCTCTGTTCTCTTCGAAGGTAGTTGATGGGTCCTCTTAGCCATCGATAGTGTCCCATTCCAGGGCGGGAAGACCACCCTGTTATTTGATCATTATTGAGGCCTTCATAACTTCCTTCAAATAATACATTTGAAACACCATCAGCAGTCGTTCCTATCTCCAAAAATATCACCAAACATCGAGAATCTCTTCCAAGGTCGTGATACCAAACGCGTTGTATCTCACCATCTATTCGAGAAAGAACATGTCGTTCTTGAGGGTCTTCATCTCGGTTGCGTCGTCTTGAAGGTTGTGACAATCGCAATGTCTCATCCGGTAAGTCAGCAAACGAAGGTTCTTGAGTTGAATCCGCTAGTTGTTGGCTCTCCATCTAATTAGCGTCACAAATGCAAAGAAGTTACAAACAAGGATAGGAAATTGAATGTTATCTTGCCTCAATCTTGTCTCTTTTATAAGAGAGATTTTCATCTTGATTTTGATGGATGTCGTTGATGAAAAACTTTGACTTTAGCTGATGCATTTGGTAGATTCCTGGATGGCTCCCATGTGCGTTCACTAATATCGTATCCGCGCCAATGAACAAGATATTTCAGCTTATTTCGGCACCGCCTCGAGTCTAATATCTCTTCCACCTCAAATTCTTCATTATTATCTACTTCTATAGGAGGCGGTGGTATTTGTCTTCTTCCTTGTATATCCACTGTCTTATATGGTTCAAGAAGAGACACGTGGAATACAGGATGGATCTTCATTGACTCCAGTAGATGTAACCGATATGCAACTGGGTTGATCTGTTCAGAAACAGAAAAGGGGCCAAGCCTACGATAGTCCAACTTGTCACAAGGTCGAGTAGTCTTGATATTGCGACGAAGTAGCCATACCTTATCACCCACGTTGATTTGTGGTTGCTCCTTACGATATAGATCTGCGTTTATCTTTTGTCGTTCTTGAGCTTCCTTCAATTGCGTCTTCATTATTGCATGTAACTCTGACAACCGATTTACCGTATCTTCTACTGCAGGATTATCAACTTTTGAAAAATCAAAAGTATCAAGTCGTGGATGATAGCCATAATTGGCAAAGAAAGGTGTTTGTTACGTGGAAGAATGTACCGTATTATTATAAGCAAACTCTGCCAATGGCAGAAGGGTTGTCCAATCATCTTGTTGATAGTTGATAGTACACCTTAAATATTGCTCCAAGACTTGGTTTACGTGCTCTGTTTGTCCATCAGTTTGAGGATGGAAAGCCAAAGATAGCTTTATGTCCACTTTTAAAATCTTGAAAAGGGTCTTCCAGAATCTTGACACAAATTGAGTTCCCCTATCCGATATGATATCTTTAGGTAATCCATGATAGCGATAGATATTATCAATGAAAAGCTTAGCTGTTTCTTCACCTGTGATAGATTTTGTACATGACACGAAATGTGACATCTTGGTGAAACGATCTACTATCACAAATATAGAATCATAAGATCTTGAGCTTGGAAGATCTGTGATGAAATCCATAGAAACAGAAGACCATGGTTGTTCTGGTATAGGTAATGGCTGAAGAAGTCCGTAAGGTCAATGAGGAGGAATTTTTGATCTTG
Organism: Physcomitrium patens; assembly: GCF_059467195.1. Taxonomy (NCBI): domain Eukaryota; kingdom Viridiplantae; phylum Streptophyta; class Bryopsida; order Funariales; family Funariaceae; genus Physcomitrium; species Physcomitrium patens. The sequence continues at coordinate 4,632,137 of NC_143415.1, forward strand.
AACAAATATCACATGATTGTACAAAGTCTTTGACTGACTTCCACATTTGTAGCCACCAAAAATCTCTTGATATGAGTTCCAAAGTCTTATTATATCCAAAGTGCCTTGGTGCTGGAAAGTCATGACGTGCTTGAAGAACACGTAAACGTGCTTCTCCTTCTGGAACATATAGGCGTCCTTCAAAATATAATAGATTATTCTTGAAGTCGAACTTAGAAGGATCATGAGACTTGGAAGAATTATTCTCGATATCATGAACAAGAGGGTTTGAGGACATACAGGACTAGATTTGCTTGAGAAAAGTTGAATCAACAATCAATGTTGATTTCATTGCTCGGAGATGAAATTGCTCCGATTTCAAGAGGACCATTCTTTGTTGCTCAAAAGCTGCATGTCCTTCTTTTGGTGCAAAATAAGAACGTCTAGATAGGGCATCGGATAAACCTTATTGTTTTCCTGGCCGATAAGTGATAATGAACTCGAATCTTGACAAAGACATACTCCAACGAGCTTGACGACGATTCAACACGCGTACTGATATGAAATACTCGAGGTTCTTGTGATCTGTATACACAGTGAATGGACTAGAAGCGCCTTCTAGATAATGACGCCATTCTTGAAAGGAATCCACGATCGCAAGAAGTTCTTTATCGTGGATCTCATAATTGATCTCGGCTGCTGAGAATTTTCTTGAATGAAAAGCTATCGGATGAAGTTTGTTATCTGTTCCTATTTGTGATAAAACTGTACCCAAGGCAAAATCTGATGCATCTGTTTCCATAAAAAATGCCTTGGAAAAAGTCAACACGATATAAGACTGGTGTAGAGACAAACGATGTCTTCAAGGCTTCAAATACTGCTTCCGCTTCTTGATTCTATTGGAATTTATTTCTACTAGTCAAGCATGTAAGTGGAGCTGCAACTCGTGAAAAATCTTTGATGAAGATCCGATAGTAATTGACAAATCCCAAGAAACTTTCGACATCTCTTACTATCCTTGGAATCTTCCAATCCATGATTGTTTGGACTTTCTTAGAATCCATCATGAGACCATCATTTGAAATGATGTATCCTAAAAAGTCAACTTGAGTAGTGTAAAATACACACTTTTCCATCTTGGCGTACAATCTTGCATCTCTAAGTTTTTGTAATACTTGACGAACATGTATTTCATGTTCTTCGACGTTCTTAGAATAGATTAGGATATCGTCTAGATAGCCGACGACAAAATTGTCTAAGAATTCACGAAATACATCATTCATGAGATGTTGAAAAGCAGCTGATGCATTCGTGAGTCCAAAGGGCATGACATTATATTCGAAATGTCCATACCTGGTTCGAAACGCAGTCTTCCATTCATCTCCTTCTTTGATCCGTACTAGATTATATGCTCCTCTTAGATCTATTTTTGTATAGATCTTAGTTTGATTCAACTGATCAAGGAGTCCTGATATCAAAGGTAATGGATACGTGTTCTTGATTGTGATCTTGTTGAGTCGTCGATAATCAACAAACATTCGTAAAGATCCATCTTTTTTCTTTACGAATAGAATTGGAGCTCCTGCTGGAGATTTTGAATGGCATATGAAATTCTTCGCTAAATTCTCGTCAATATATTTCTTGAGTTCAGCCATCTCATCTTGCGATAAACTGTAAATTGATCCAAATGGTGGCTGAGTTCCTTCTTTGAGGTCGATTGAACAATCATATGTGCGATGCTCAGGAAGAATATCTGCATTCTTTTTCTCAAAAACGTCTTGATACTCCTGATATTGACTTGGAATGCCACTTGAAGTCTTTATGTTTTCAGAAATAGGTGCAGCATAAATAGCAAAAGTTGATCCTTCTTTTGCTGCATATATAAATGTTTTTGCACCTATCAGTACGGGTTTTACTATACTAGACTTATAATTTTTTACTTGGTTGGTAGAACTATTAATAACGCTCTGGAAAAAGACAAGTTTACGTGAATTCTAATCTATTCGAGGATTATATTTTTCTAGCCAGGATAAACCTAAAATAACTGGATTGGACAGGGATTTAATTATGTTAAAAGCTATGTAGCTATCATGACCGTCTATTGTTACTTTTATAGGATGAGTTTCATGAGTGACATCTCCAGAAGACAAGGGACGACCATCTATGACTTCTACATGTACTGGTTTAGGTTTCTGTACAAAAGGTATTTTACGACTTTTAACAAATTGTTCATCTAAAAAACATGCTGAGGCTCCCGAATCTAATAAAGCAGAGGCTTTGTAATTCTTAGGTCCTAAATATAAGTCTATTATAAAACAAGGAGAGGGTTCTGAAGAGAGGATAGGACCTTCATTAGGAATTGTACAAGGTTCCAGCTGCATGGTCCCTATTGTAGCTGGACGAATCCGTTTTCCGACATGTTGTCTTCTTTTACTGTCGTACCCCTCATTTTATAGTTGCGTCGTTTCTTTGGAGAATGTTGAGCAGTGTGCTTAGGTTCTCCGCAATATAAACATAATCCTTCTTGACGACGACGAACCTTTTCTTGCTCAGTTAGGGATTTAAAACTTATCGCGTCAATTTGCATGTCTTCTACTTCCGAATGTACGTTTGGCAAAGATGTTGATGTTGCCATTGAGTAATAACGTTGAGGTTCCCGTGAATGATTCTCGGATCGAAATTCGAAAAGTCGATTATCACATTTTACCGCAAAATCGATTGCTTGACTTAAAGTTTGAGGATCAGGTAAATTGAGCATCAATTTCTTTACTTCGTATTGCAATTCATAAAGAAATTGACTGATGAGTGCAGCATCATCCCACTTGATGTCAATTGCAAGTTGTCGAAATTGTGAAGCATACACAGTTACTGAGCGATTTTCTTGTCGCAAAATTTGGATCTTATTTGTTGTAACACGAGTTGCATCGTGTTCACCATACATAGATCGAAACTCCGCCAAAAAAACTTCCAAATTGTCCAATATTGTATTTCGTTGTTCAAGAAAAGACGAAAACCACGATAATGCAGAACCAGAAAGTAAAGTGCCAACAAACCTGACTTGTGATCCTGGAGTTGGATAGCTTTGCGGTTGAAGTTCAATTGCCAATTGTACTTGATTGATGAACCCTCGAAACTTTGATCTCGTACCATCAAATTTTTCGGGTAAGGCAATTCTTGGTTCTCTAGTGCTTATAGGGTGTTGTACAATTGGAAAAGGAACGTGATTTGTTGCAGATGTTGAAGCAGCTCCGATCATCTCTATATCTCCACTTTCTGCTATTCTTGTTCTTTCCTGTGTTGGGGAATTGAGTTGATGCATCGCAAGCATTAACTCCCTCATTTGCTCTTGCATTTGTGCCATTGCACTCTTCATTATAAGAAGCTCTGGCATAATGACACTAAGAAGAAAAATTTGTTTGATACTGCTCAAGACAAAAGAAAAGAAAGACTTGATAAGAAAGAAGATACTAAGAACAATATCAGTTTAGAAGTGGGTAATCCGCAAACTTCTAATACGCTTATGTCTTGTCAAGAGAAAGGGGTAATCCACTCTTACTCAAGAAAAACAAAGCTCTGATATTGTAAGTGTACTCTTGTCAATTTGTCAAGGACAAGAACTCGATGAAAAACAATTCAGACAAGTGAGCCTTCACTCAAAGAGAGGTAAATAAACAAATATATATATTGAAAGAGAAACTGGAATGGCTATTGCCAAAAGACAAGAAAACTAGAGACCCTTGAAACTAGACTAGAAGCAAGAAAGGAGTTGACAAGAGTGAAGAGAGCTTCACTCTTGCCTCTATATATACTATCTAACTAGAAGCCACGTGGCGATATTCTATAAGACCTCTAATATGTGTTGACTTTCTAGGCCACATGTCTTTGCTTGCAAGGCAAGTTTTCTATGAGTGGACTATGTAGTTAGCTTGTCCTTCAAGCTACCAACATGTGTGGCACATGGCTAACTTGTTGACCAAGTTTCTAACCTAAAAGTCAACTATGGACTCCTATAAGGTCAAAGCAGCATCTATGAAGCTTCTAGGAAGCTTCTCTAGAAGTTATTGCACAATTAATCTACTTTTATCTACTTTTACATACTTTTATCGATTCTTGTAGGTAATTATATGTATATCCGTGACAATAAGTTAAGACATGTGGCTAGCAAAGTCAATACATATTGGAGGTCCTATAGAATATCGTCACGTAACTCCTAGTTAGAGAGTATACATGGAGGCAAGAGTGAAGCCTTCTACACTCTTGTCAATGCTTTTGTAGTCGTCAGTCTTGTTTCAAGACTTTTTAGTCTTTTTGTTTTTGAAAATAGCCATTTTAATTTAATATTATATCATCTTTGAGTGACTTTCTAGTTCCTTCCAGTGACACAAGAGTATATTAAGGACTTTTCTTTTTTCAAGATTCATGTCCTTGATAGCTTGATAAAAATACTAACTTACTATTTTTATCTTATTTAGAAGTGAGTGAATTACCTCACTTCTATTGTTGTATTTTGAAGGTTATAGACTATCTACTTTTAAACAAAAAATCCTATTTTTTAATATTGATCTTTTTCTTAAAGAAAGTGGATTACTCCTCTTTGTCAAAATTTTTATTAGAGGTTGCGGATTACCCTCTTCTAATTTAACTTTTTGAATTTGATTAAATTGTCTATAGAATAAAAGATTATAGATGCTACTATCAACAGAAGTAAAAATAGATTTATAACTATTTTAGATCTTCATGAACTTGTCAATACTCCAAGAGTAGAAATTTCACATATTTCTTACGTGAATCATGGAAATACTATACTTACAGCTATAAAAGAAATTCAAAGTTTGTGGCAAGAAATTAAGCAATTGAAGGAAGCAAGAAGATCAACTTCACAATCAAATCTACGAAGTTTTTCTTTTATAAATATGATGGAAATAAGGATTAGTATGCCTGAGAAGTTTGATGGAACAAGATCAAAATTTTGAAGATTTTTGCAACAAGTTAAGCCCTATGTAAGTTTGCATCTTTTTCAATATTCCTATGGATTTACTCAAGTTGGATTCATAGGCACACTTTTATCAAAAAATGTTCTCTCTTGGTTTGTACCTTTAATAGAAAAAGATTCTTGAATCTTTTATGATTTGAATTCATTCCTAGAAGTATTTAAGGCGACATTTAGAGAAGTGATCAAGACAGAGTAGCAGAGAGTAAGCTCTTATCTTTACAGGAAGGATCACAATCAGCCAACATATATGGTGGTGAATTCTAAAATCTTGCTTGCAACGTGGAATGGAATGACAAAGCTCTTATTAATGGATTTCAATATGGATTGAAGGATAATATCAAAGACTTGTTATTGACAATATCCAAGACAAAATCTTTGAAACAATTTATTAATCAAGCCATTGCATATGACAATCAATTATTTGAAAGACTTCAAGAATAAAGATTTAGCTGAAGAAGAATAAATCAAATAATGACGGTAATTCTTAAGTTTTTAGAAACTTATTCATCAAGGCCAGAATCAATCTAAATTGATATCGTATATTTTAAATCCCTTACAAAGCAGGAAAAGAGGTGAGGATGTCAAGAAGGCTTATTCTTATATTGTGGAGAAGCTAGGTACACTGTTCAACATTCTCTAAAGAAGTAACACAATTAGAAAATGAGAAGCATGATTGCCAAAGAAGATAATGTGTTGGAAAATAAGTTGTTTTAGTTACAATAAGGACTGTGCGGTTGAAATTATATACGATATCTAGTAAAGGTCCTATTTTCTTTTCAAATCTTTCATCTTATTTTACAATAGAAGTCTGTTTTAGACCAAAAAATTATAAAGTCTTACACTTGTTGGATTCAAGAGCCTTAACTTGTTTTATAAAAAAAGATTGTGTCAAAAAATAAGATACATTCTTACTTAAGAAAATCAAATATATGCATGTAGAAATAATAGATGATCATTCATTATCTTTTGGAGATATTATATATGAAATTATTTATATAAAAGTAATAATTAGTAGTTATAATAGTTTAATAATATTTAATGTGATTAAATCTCTTTTTAATTAAATTATTTTAAGATTATTGTAGTTAGAAAGGTATAATCTTTGGATAGATTGGATTTCTTGCAATCTTCATTTTTTCCATAGATTAGCTTAAGATTCTATTAGTAAAATAAAAATCCATAAGATTGATATATCTAAACCAATATTGATAGGTGCGAGGACTTTCATTTATGCTACAAAAAAAGGGTCAATTTTTGTTACATACGCCACATCTATTATTTATGAAAAATAGATTTCAAGTGGTATTCCAAGCCAATATTAAGATTATCAAGACGTCTTTAAAAATAAAAATGGAGAAATTTTTTCAAAAAATTATCTTTATTATTGTTCTATTGATCTTCAAGAAGGAGCTTAACCACCATTCAAACAAATCTATAACTTATCACAAAACTGATTAGGTGCACTTAAGAAATACATTACTGAGAATTTGGCTAAGAACTTAATACACTATTTTAAATTTCCAACCAAAGCTCCTATCTTATTTATGAAGAAAAAAGATAGATTTCTAAGGATGTGTATAGACTATTGAAGACTCAACAACATCACCATCAAGAATAGTTTCTTGATTTTAAGACTTCTTGATCAATTGAATTAAGCAAAGATGTAAACTAAAATAGATCTACAAGGATCATATAATGTAATATGCATTAAAAAAAGAAACAAATGAGAAACTACATTTTGAACAAAATATAGGCATTTTGAGTGTATTGTCATGGCTTTTGGAATCATGAATATGCTAGCTACTTTTCAACATTTAATGGATAATATTTTTTGTGAATTTCTTGCTAATTTAATTGTCTATTATTTAGACAATATCTTAATCTACTTTTAGAACATAGAAGATCATGAATTTCATATTTTTCATAAGCTACAAAAACTAAGAAATACAAAATTATATGCCAAGATGAAAAAATATATATTTTACATTATTTAAGTTGACTTCTTAAGATATATGATTTCAAACAATGGTTTTATGATAGTTCCTAAGAATATCCAAACTATCATAAATTGAAAGATTCTAAAATAGTTAGAGATATGGAATGTTTTTTAAAATTTGCCAATTATTATTGGTTCTTCATCAAGAATTTTTCTTTAATTGTGGCTCTTCTTACACACTTGACATGTAAAGATAAACTTAAAAAGAATAAAGAAACTGAAGCATTGTTTGAAGCCTTGAAAATAGCATTTATTTTTATACCAATCTTATATTGCATCAACTTTTCAAAGGTATTTTTCATGGAAATAAATGCATAAAACTTTGCTATGGATGCCATTTGGTTACAAATAGAAGCAGATGACAAGTTTCACTTGCTAACTTTCTATTCCAAAAATTTTTTAGTGACCAAAATAAATTATGAGCTCCATGACAAAGAGTTTCTTGTAATTATGGATTCATTTCAAAAATGTATTATCTAAAAGGTGTTTCTAGTCCAATCATTATTTATACAAATCACAAAAACTTCAAATATTTCATGTCAGCATGTAATTCAAATCATTGCCAAGCTTATTAAAGCATGTCTTTATCAAGATTTGATTTCAAATTTACTTATTAATCCAAAAAATAACAAAGTTTGTTAGATGTCTTTTTTAGATGTTCTTATCTTATATCAAAAGAAAGAAATATAGATTTTAATCAACAAAGAACAATCTTCTTGAAGCTAAAGCATTTTCAACTTTGAGCAATAAAATCAACATTGATTGTTGATTCAACCTTTATGAAGCAAATTCAATCAAGTATGTCTTCTAATTGTCTTATTCATATTATCAAAAATAATTCTTTGAAGTTTCATCATACTTCCAAATTTGAGTTTAAAAATAATCTACTTTATTTTAAGAAATGATTATATATTTTAGAAGATAAAGCACAATTATGTATTCTTCAAGTTTGTGATATTTTTTCAATAATTGGATATTTTGGATACAATAAGACTTTAGAATTAGTATCAAAAGATTTTTGATGGCTTCAAATATAGGAGGTAATTAAAGACTTTGTACAATCATGTGATATTTGGTCAAGATCCAAAATTCCTTGTCATTGACCTTATGGACCTCTCCAACCATTACTTATTCCAGAACAATCATGGTCTTTTGTTTCTATGGATTTTATTACACATCTTTTAGTCTCAAATTTGTATGATTCTATATTCACAATAGTAGATTATTTTATTAAGATGGCACATTTTGTATCATATATAAAATGTATCACATGTAAAGAAATGGCTAAGCTTTTTCTTGACAACATCTATTACTATTATAGATTATGTAAAGATATTATATCAAATAAAAGGACTAAAATTGTATCAAAATTTTAGAATTTTTTTTAAGATTCTAAATATAAACATAAAACTTTCTTTTAATTTTCATATTCAAATTAAAAAGTAAATAAAATTGATAAATAAAGTTTTGAAGCACTTTTCAAGATGCATCATTAATTATTATCAAAATAATTAGATAATTTTTTTACCATTAATAAAATTTGCGTACAATAATTTAGTAAACTTTTCTACTCAATAAACATACTTTTTTTTTCCAATTGTGTTATTATCCACAATTTGATATTTTTGACTTTTCAAAAGTTAATAATCTTGTGGTAAAAGATATGAAAAATCGCTTATTAGAGCTACATACAACAATGAAAGCACAATTAAAGGAATCTCAAGAATGATAAATGATCAATGTAGATGTCTATTGTAAAGAATAATTATAATTCATTGTAGGTAATACAATATGGCTACTTTGTTGAAATATCAAGTCTACTCATTCTTATAAAAAGTTGGACTATCGTAAGCTTAGACCTTTTCTTATTCATAAAGAAGTCAATCTTGTTGCTTATTGATTATATCTATTAGAGTCTATGAAGATCCATTCTATATTCTATGTATCTCTTTTTGAAACATATAAGATAGTGAATATTTCAAGAAGAAGACAAATGCCACCTCCTCTTATAGAAGTGGATAATAATCAAGAATTTGATATAAAAAAGTCTTAGATTCAATGTGGTGACAAAATAGATCAAAATATCTTGTTCATTGGTGTGGATATAATACTAGTGAATGTATATGGGAGTCAACAAAAAATCTTACAAATGCAACAAAGAAGGTTGAAGATTTTCATTGACATCATCCATCAAAACCAAGATAAAAAATAGTAAATCTTTACTATAAAAGAAATAAGATCTAAAGGACGTAATATTCTACCTTCTACTTTTTTTTTTGTAAATTTTAAATATTTGTTATGCTAAAGAAATGGAGAATCAACAATTAACAAATTCAACTCAAGAACTATAACTTCTTGACTTTTTAGACAAGACATTGTAATTGTCACAATCTTCAAGATAACATAATCAAGATAAAGATCCTCAAGAACAACATATTCTTCATTGAATAGATGGCAAGATATAATGTGTTTGATATCATAACCTTAGAAGAGATTCGTGATGTTTGGTAATTTTATTAGAGATAGAAACAACTCCTCATAATATTTTAAATATTTTATTTGAAGAAAATTACAAAGGCTTCAACAATGATCAAATAACAAGGTGGTCTTTTCGTCCTAGTAAGGGATATTATCGACAACTAAAAGGACCTATCAACCATCTTTGAAGAGAACAAAGATGAGAATATATAGCAAACATATTTTGTTGCATATTAGATTTTCTTGACATATGATGATTGCTCCTCCTAGAACTTGTTTCTAAAAAGAAAAATAATATTATAATTATATATATTTATTCTAATATTTATATATATGATTAAGTAGAAGTTGATGAAAATAAATTTATTTAATAATATTTTTTTAGAAAAGCATGCTAAAAGATTCATAGATGTTATTTTCATTTTACATATGTTTATTGTTGATTGGTAGGTTAAAAATTGGTTAATAAATTAACTACGTATTGGTAGCTTGTAAAATAAGCTAATTAATTGGAGCATATATAAAAAATTTGCATTTCAAGTTAAGATACATGACTTACAAAGTCAACACGATTTAGAGGTCTTATAAAATATAACCATATAGCTCTTAGTTAAGAATATATATAGAGGCAAGACTAAAGCCTTTTTCACTCTTGTCAACGCCTTTTTAGTCTTTGGTCTTGTTTCAAGACTTTCTACTCTTCTTGTCTTTGGTAATAGCCATTCTAATTTAATACTATATCATCTTTGAGTGATTTTCTTATCTTTTTGAGTAACATAAGAGTATATTGATATTTTAGTTTTTTCAGATTCATGTCCTTGACAGAAGCTATTATCAAAGAGACAAATTAAAAAAAGATGCATAAAGTTGTGAAATTTGTGTCAAAAGGAAAGTGAAAAAATAGAAGAAAGTATGTATATTTAAGAAAGAACTCGAATGGCTATTGCTAAAGATTAGAAAAAATAAGACTCTTGAAACTAGACTAGAAACCAAGAAAGGAGTTGACAAGAGTGAAGAAGGCCTCACTCTTGCTTCTATATATACTACTTAACTAAGGAATATGTGGTAACATGCTAAAGGACCTCTAATACATATCCAACTTGCAAGATGCATGTCTAATTTGCAAGACAAGTTTCCTAGATGTGCGCCATATATCCAACTTGTACTACAAGTGCTCGACATGTTGACATGTGGCCTCCTTGTTGGCCAAGTTTTCAACCTAACAATCACCTATAGACATCTATAAAGGAAAAACAGCATCTATGAAGTTTTTAGGAAGCTATCCACAAGATATTATCATATTTATCTACTTTGACTTACTTCTACTTATTTTTATTATCTACATAATTATCAGGATAAATATGTATGTCTATGATAGCTATAGAGATACTACTTTAACTTTATATGTATTTATAGTTAGTTGATAGGTTAGAACCTTGATCAATAATTAATCACATGCTACATATATTATTAGTTTAGAGAACGAACTAATTATATGGCGTTGTCATGATGTAATACAACTATATAGTGAAATTATAATCAAAATTAAAATTTTAATTAATATCTAATTATCTTAGTTTAATTATAATTTGAGGTATCTAAATATGACTTTTATAAAAGCCTCTTAGGTTATTTTCTTATCTTAATAATTAGTAGGTTGAAGGTTAGTTAGTAATTTTTCCTTCTAGGTTGTAGAGACTCTTCTACTACATTAGAAAGACCATAAATTGATGAAATCAGGTTAAAAGAGGTAAATAATTAGTATAGTTGGTACTAGGATTAAGTTGAGAGTAGGGTTGGGCTAAAAAGTCCTTAGGATAGGATAGATTGATACCCGGGGGTCAACCGTTTGTGAGACATGGTCGAAAATAGACCTCTAGCCACTAAAACGACGGCCTAAGGCAAAATAGGGTTTCATTTGAAGATCGAAGGTTAGGGTTTGAGAGCTAGCTTGAATTTCTTTTCAGAGACATAAGAATTATTTTGAGAAGGTTTTGGAGAACTTAGCAATTTTTATTCAAAGTCATGGTTTGTATCAGTGATTTGGATTTTATATAATATAATTAGAGCTAATAATTTTGGCTAGTTCGTATAATTGGCATGACATCTATAGTTGAAAATTTGATATTATTTGGATTATTAGGTGTGCTAAGTGTATACAAAATTTTGTGATAATATAATAGCGTGGTTTAGAGATATCTAGTTTTTAGCAAAAGAGGATTTTAGAAGGTTGCAATTTGAGGTTGGGTAGGGTTTCTATGGTATCTGAAGATCTATCGATTGGATTAAGGTAAAAATTGGCATGATGTTGGAAGACTTAAATATCAAGCTACATACCAATTTTGAGACAAAGTTAACGGTTGGAGAAGGAGAAATCATTGCTGGAATTTCTGCTTCACTTTTCAAGTTGGCGGTTGAGTGACATTGGTGCAATTTTTGGAGGTTTTCTCACAATTTGTAAGTTGGATTGGGCTAAAAATTCTTGAGAATTTAGAAGACTTGCATTAAAAATTGCATGCAAAATTCAACATCAAGTGGATGGTCGGATAGGATGTTATAGCTTATTAAAGCTCACTGATTAGGATTGGAGTTTATAAGAAAAATCTAAATTACTTAAATATGAAAGTAACAAGGTAATTGGGATTTATGTATAGTTAAGACTACTAGGAAGAGTGTTTTAAGCACTTTTGAATTGAAATTCAGATTATATTCTTCTTGTATGGGCAAAACCTATTAGGGTTTCTTGGCTACTTGTGAAACATAATCTCACCTTCTACAGTTATGTGTCCAGTGCATTCTTGAGCAAAACAACTTATAATATGACAGTGTCCATATAGAATACTTACTTTGCAAGTTAAGATATATATTGTATAAAGTCAACATATTTTGGAGGTCCTATAGAACATCACCACATAGCTCTTAGGTAGATAGTATACATAGTAGCAAGAATAAAGCTTTCTTCACTCTTGTCAATTTCTTTCTTGCTTCTAGTCTAGTTTCAAGAAGTCTCTAGTTTTCTTGTCTTTTAGCAATAGCCATTCTAATTTCTTTTTAATATACATACATTCTTATTTCTATTTTTTCATACTTCTTTAAGAAAGTCTCACTTATTTATTTGCTTTTATTAAGTTTTTATCCTTAATAGTATGTTACTTAAGCTATGCCTCATCTCCATTTGTATTCTTATTGATATATTTAGTAGTCTAAATCAGATATGCACCTTGCAAAATCCAACATCCTTTACTCTTCCTTCTTCATAGCTCATACCTTGTGCCTTGCAAGGAAGAGGTTGTGACCTAATTTGACTTTGGTGTGCAATTGCAATTCATCTTCTTTGTGGAAGCAACACTCATTACCACAACATTTTGCCTCAAGTATTTAGTAGACCATCAATTGATTAGACCAATGCATGTTGTATCCTCAATATATGAATTTCTTCATGCACATGATTGTACTTTGAGCTTGCATTTTTCTCAATATTATGCATTTGTGCATAATCTTTTGATATGATCTTTTGATAACATTAATGTGGTTCTATTGAGACCATATAAATTCAAGTTTTGCTTCATTTTTGGTGAAAACTTTTAATGAAACAATAAAGCATGCAATTGATTAGAGATGGTTTTTGTCTATTCTTGTTTATCTCGTTGGTTTGTCCCCCTACAATTGTTTTATATAAAAGATGATATGTTTTAAAAATCTTTCTAATAAATTTGATTATTTATTGGCTTGAGGTGATTCTAATAGACTAGATCAAAGTATACCAATACTATAATAAAAAATTAGAGATTCACATCTTTTATTTTATATATATATATATATATATATATATTATCACATTTCGAAAATAAAATAAATGACATTAATTGCCACTAGTATGCCATTAACCAATAACTCCAAACCTCCAGCAAGTCGTTCAATTAATAACAAATTATATTTCTATGAAAAGCAAGACCTTCTACACTGTCACTACACCAAAAACATATGAGAATCACTAAATTTAATTACCAAACCTCTGTTGCATATCATCATTAAAGAATCCAGCCATATTTCGTGAAATCAGATTCCATACATTCAGAAGTGGAATACATCTCATTTACAACTTCATTGCAAATTGTAGAGTTAGATGTTTGCATTTTGTAGAGTAAAAATGCATTTGCAGTGAAACAAGTGAGCAGAGCACTAACACAAACAGAGAGCATGCATGCACTCGAAGCAGCGTCGCATCACATAACACACCTCATCGCATGAGACGAACTTCACTAGGGTTTGTTAGTTTTGTTTGCGGATCGAGGAAGAATGCGCACGAGGTAGGAGAGCAAGGTCAGAAGCACCGATCGTATTCCTGAGCAGTTTAGTGAAGTTTTTCGTGCCATGTCTTTAAGTTTTGGAGAACTCTTCGAAGATATTGCAAAAGATATTTGAAGACGGAGGTTCTTAAGACCGCAAGGAGTAATTTATTACGGCTTTGGTATGAAGATCATGCAGCCCCGTAGAATTGACGTGGAGAGACGGAACCACGATGAGATGCTTTCGTAGTCGAAGGCATCGCAAGCTTCCTTTGCTTGGCTTGGTGTAACTGTTCCCCTGAGGAGCCGGAGGATGCCAGGTTTAGATGAATAGCCCAATAGATAATGTATTTGTGTCTCTATGTAGCCTTTTTCGATTGCAATTCTGCGATTGATTGTTTCCAGTCTCCACTTGGTCGGTGTAAGGATATACCTGCAGCTCCCCGTGTGGTCGCTGCAGGTTTGTGAGATGCTTTGTTTTCATGGTTTTGAAAGCGTATCTCTGCTGCTGTTGATGTTCCTACATTGAAAGCGTAATCAAGTGTCGTTTCTTTTGTTCGGAATGATAGTTTCAATCTAACCCGCCGGAGCAGGTTCTTCATACACTGTCAAAATCGTTTGCACGTCGCAAGGGATGCTACATAAACTGCAAGATTTATCTCATTTTCAACGTGGATTTCATTTCCTGTAGAAGGGCGGCGTCTTTGGATAGTGGTATTCATAAGTTTTGATTGTGCAGCCATACAAATCTTTCACGAGCTTTATCATGCCACTACAGGCGTTATATTCCCGCACAATCCGAGGAGCTGAGAGAAAAGCAAAACTCCTAAATCTTTGGTCAATAGATGAGGCCAAGTAACTGCCGTGCTCCAGAAACCTTCAGAAAATATCGTCGAGTTCTGGAGATTGTGAACATTTTTTTGTGAGAGGCTTTCACTGGCATGAATCCTGAATGATTCGCATCGAATATTTCTAGGGGATGCATATGCACAAACATACCAGCAATCAAAGAATGCTGTGAATCTAAAACATTCGAGCTCACTGGAAGCATCGGTAGACTGGCACTTAAAAGAGGAGGTAGAAGAAGAGAAAGCACCAGTCAACTCACTTGCAAACTTGGCAGCAGCAATGGCTTTCAATTTGACCTCTACAGGCGCCAAAAGTCGCTGGAACACATCGGAACATTTGGTATTTGTGAGGTTGCTTGTGTTAAAATATAAATGCGATAAGCTTTACGAAGTTTTTATGTACAAGTGTTGTGCGTTGCTGTGAGAATATGTGAACAGTACGAATTATTCGCAGGCGTTTTATGGGGTCTGCCATGCTGTCATTGGACACATGGCCTAGTTAATGTCTATCCTGAGCATTTGTTGGGGGCAGTCAGAGCAATCACGGACACATTGTTGTTTTCGGAACTAGCAAGCTTTTCTTGACCTCTTTGCAGGTCGTCGTTTTCCCTTACGTGGACATGCGGCAGTACTATAGTTAGGTGCCGTGTTGTGGTATAATTTGCTTGAGAGGATGAAAGGAACCTTTGTGGGCTCTGGTGACGTTTGTGCATCTGGCGAACTCGGAGCTTTACTGCATCAAATCGTAGCACTCTAACAATTTTGATTAATATTTTTGAATTTAAGAGAGAGATAGATAGATAGAGAGAGAGAGCCAGAGAGATTCGCACAGTCGGTGACGTATGTTTCAGAAACAATGTAAATGTAGCGTGAGGGAGCGGTGAAGAGGAGGGATATTGTGGGGTGGAGGGTTTTGTTTGGTGTCTTTGGCGGAGTAGGACACAGAGGCGACATCATGAAGGTAGATGGCGAAGGATTTGAGGTGATGGGGGAAGAGAAATCAAGAGATTGTGCCGTGGAGGTTATTAATGTCTGGTCTGGCCCTCGATCACTCAGTACCAGCCTCATGTACTCATTTGCGCAGGTAGTTTCTCATCTTCCTTTGAATAATTTTGCTAGTGTTCATTTTGGTCGATCCTGATTGTTGGGTGAACGGGATTTCTACTCAATCCCAAATATTGATTAAAATTCCTCCTGATAAATTTCGTCTCTTCGGAGCAATGCCCAGTCTTGACTGTTGATTTACCACTCAACTGGTTGTCAGTCAAGAGAGGTCTACATATGTCTTGATTGCTGAGTATAAATGTGGATCATCCTGAAGCTTGTCTTCCGCATATTTGAGAAGGTGCTTTCTTCCTTGGTCGTCTTTGATTGTCCTTTCAGTGTTCCATACGGAACTAAGATAAACCTGAGTATCGTCGTAAAGTTCGGCTAAGGGGTCATGCACTCTTCTACAAACTATAAGTCAACTTTGAAGAGGCAGCTTTAACTCGACCTCGAATTTTGTTATCCTGTTCCACTATTGTATTGTGATGGCCAGTAATCCTAGTAATTTAAGTTATTAATAGTAACCACTGCCTCCTTATGTCTGTGCCTAGCTTTCATTTGTATCATTGGACTATCAATTGTCTGATAATCTTCTTACCTTCACCGCAAATGTGCAGCGCGATGACACAGAGGTCCTGGACGAACCGCTTTATGCTCACTATTTGCGTCTTAAACCTAATGTTTGTCACCCTTCACAACAGGAGGTGCTCGATCAAATGGTGAGTGGAAAGCTGCCCCAGCCTCCAGTAACGTAAGGAATGATTGAATTTTTAGGAATATTCATTCCGCAGGGGATTACAGTTTCTGCTGTACCCTGGCTTAATAGAATTTTTTTTAGATGTGTGTCTCGAGTGTTAACAAACCATGATTCTGCTAAGCCAAGGTCTATTAAGCCGTTCATATTTGCACTGTTCACTTACCAAATGTTTCTGTGGTTTGAAGGAGAATGATGGTAACAAGGTTGTGCGAGAAATAATCCATGGGCCTTGTAAAAAGAAGTATCGTTATGCTAAGGTAGCTGTACATTATCCTCCTGAGTTGTAAATATGGCATTGAGGCCTCTACCCTCTATCTGCACAGTAAGTTACATAGTATATTGACAATGATCGATTTCGTTATCCGATTTGTGGCAAGGAGATAAAAGACACTGGAACACGTATCGCAACTTGTAATTGTGGAATTGATTCTGTTACATCTTTTTTTTTTATTTTTCCCTTTTTAAATTTTTCCATGTCTGGTGTACTTTATTTAAATGTCAATGGCAGCACATGGCAAAGCAACGAACCCCTTGCCTGACAAAAGAAGTACTCCGTGGACGCCACGTTCTCCTTATACGAAACCCTCTGGAATTTTTGGTAAGTTATTTCTTACAGCTACAAGATCTAAAAATTTGCGGAGTGTTAGTGCCATGCGGAGTCACGATAGGATAAGAGAACCATTTATTACTCACTCCATATATACACCTGTTTCGAACAGCCCTCTTTTGACAAGGTGCTTCAAGAAGAGATTCCTGAGTTGGAAATGGTCCATCTAGCATCACTGTATATGGAACTCCGTTCTATGCATCAAATACCACCTATAATTGATGCTACGGATCTAAGGCGCGACCCAGAGGTACTACAACTATTCTTTTGATGAATTCTTTCTATTAATAACTTTCTCTGGATTTCTACCGCAAATTCGATTTGTTGCGTGGTTGATGTCAAGTTCAGCCCATGTGACGAACAATATTCCATACTGCTAGTGAATCATTTAAATTTTTTTATTTTACAAAGATGCAACATATTTACAGTTTTCATTCCACGTGTTTGAGTGTGTTTTGACAAAAGAAAAAATCTTAATCTCTTTGTGATCATCTTTACGTAGAGCTGTGCGTTTCATTTTGATATTCAATTTTGATTGCAAAAGGGTCTAACTATTCAGCAATCTGCTAATGATCAGGGTATGCTTCGGAGTCTATGTTCAGCAATTGATATTCCATTTCAGTCATCAATGCTGAGGTATGCACCTCTATTTGAACTGTGAGTTGCGAGCATACTCGCGCAGGCTAACACTCACATGCATTTTTACTGCTTCGCAATTAACTTATGCTGCTTCCAGCGTCTTTGATGTTCAATCTCCTCAGCGCTAGCGTATTACAACCAGTCATTATTGAACTTATATCTACAATTTATTTTAGATATTCATATGTCTGCATGGCACGTGAGTGGGAGTCGCTTGTCTTCGGGCGTGGGCTTCGGATTGGCTTAATCATTGGACAGATCTTAAATGGTGACAGTTGAGAAGTCATTACATAGCCAAAATGACTGAAAAAGCTGAGTTGGGAAGAATTATACTGTTATATGGTCCGATGAGGTGAATACAGCATTATGCACATGCGACCTAGTTTATCTTCTTTGTCGCAAATGTTAAGGTGGAGCTTAGATCACTATTGTACATCAGCTTAAGTTTCAAAAACTTCAAGCTGATCATGACCTTGGCAGTTGGAAAGCGGGTCCGAGACCAGAAGATGGTGTGTGGGCACCCTGGTGGTATTCAAGTGTTCATAAGTCAACAGAGTTTGTTTCACCTCCACCATTTGCAAACAAGGTTTCATACTGTTAAAATTGAATGCGTGAAAATCCTAATGATTACAATAGTTAGCTGTTCCATTAATATAGAAGAGGGTATAGATTGAGGAGGATAGAGGTGTCTCAAGGTTCTGCAAACTGTGAATATTTTTCCTTTACGTTGCACGGCCCGACTGTTGGTTTTTGAATATCACTAACTGCTGATCACAATACCCTCTCCAACAGCCCTTCCCTAAGAGACTTTACAAATTACTGGAACAAAATCAACCCTTCTATGACTTTTTGAAGCGGGAGGCTATACTTCCCATTCCAGCTCCTGCTGCCCCCCCACCACTGCCTTGTTTGGATAATAAGGAGCTATTTGTTTGGGTTAACGGACAGATACTTCCCCGTAATTCTGCCAAGGTTAGTGATGACAATTCTATTGCTCCCTTTCGAAATAACTCAGGAACTTTAGTAAGGTCTCTATTTTATATTCAGGTGTAAGTATGTTTAAGCACTTGGTTGAGAAGTTTTGAATGACGAGTTGTTTTTAGTAGTGCTTATCAGACATCATTTTCTTGGATCAGGTTTCTGTATTTGATTCGATTGTGCAAGGAGGAGATGGAGTGTGGGAAGGACTTCGGATTTATAAGGGTAAAGTGTTCAAGCTAGAGGAGCATCTAGACAGGTACATTCGCATGATCAAAACATTTCACTTGTTACCTGCATCCAAGATGACTTTCAGATAAATCTGATTTAGTATTTGTGGAAATTGCAGGCTTTTTGACTCAGCCAAAGCAATGGCTTTTGCCAATATTCCCAGTCGTGAGGAGGTGCGTCTAATAGCTCTAGTTTTATTCAAGGGTTGCGTGTTTGATGGGCTGTGAATAAGCTCAAAACTGTTTTTACTCTGTTATTCAAAAGTGACATTTTATTTTGTTTTGTTTTTTGTTTTTTGTTTTTTGTTTTTGTTTTTGTTTTTGTTTTGTTTTGTTTTTATTTTTTTCTTCCTGTGGCTGTGGCTGTAGCTGATTTCGTTTCTATAGTAGCGGGGCCAATTTGTGTAAATGTATGTCTTCAGGTGAAGCGGGCTGTGTTTGCCACCCTCATAGCAAATGACATGCGTGACAATGCACATGTCCGGCTAACACTTACTCGCGGAGAAAAGGTGGGAGTTTATACCAGTTACCTGTGGCAAAGCACATTGTTGTATTATTTCTATTTCATCTTTATGTCTTAAAAGTTCTAGGCATTGTATGTGCAACGTAGTGTATATAACGAAGTTTTTAGATACGTTTCCGTGTTATTCTGAGGCTCAGAGTCTTTGTCATTGACAGTATTGGTGATGTCCTTGCAGACTACCTCAGGAATGAGCCCGGCTTTTAATGTATACGGATGCACTTTAATTGGTTGGCACTTCTCCTCATCAAATATTGCTCCTCTCGACTTTCACTGTCTGTACTGTAACACGAGAATACTGAGATTCATGCTCTTTGATTTGTAACGCTACTGCAGTACTGTCGGAGTGGAAGCCACCTGTCTACAACAACACAGATGGCATACGCCTTATCACAGCATCAACTCGTCGCAACTCTCCCAATGTAACTCCCTACTTGAAGTAATGACTTCCTCACATAGACACGAAGCAGGTTCCTGTTCTTTTCCAAAAATCTAACCGGAATTGTGTTAGCTTACTTCCCATTAAAATTAATATTCGCTAAGTTTTATCTGCTTGCAGAGCTTGGACTCGAAGATTCACCACAACAATCTCATCAACAATATATTAGCCAAGGTTTGTTCGCTCTAGTACAGAATCAGCATTTGACCTAGATATCTCGATTTTTTCAATGCCTCGAAGGATTCTGTAATGTCTGAAATAACATTGAATTGTTTCCGTTCTGAAAATACTATCTTACAAGCTTGTGGATGTGAACTCACATCTACTCACCGGCAAACTTTCTCTCTGGGCAATACTGGCATGGCAAACAACTTAATTTAGGATGTGTTATATTGGTCAATGAATTGTTCTGATGCTTTTGATCCAGGTGGAAGGCAATATAGCCGATGCAGGAGACGCTTTAATGCTGGATTGTGGCGGATTTGTTGCTGAAACGAATGCCACCAATATTGTGAGTGTTTGTCTATGCGTCCTGCAGCTTTCCGATGCTGTTGACTGGACGTGTTATTTATCTAACCTTTGATACAATATCAATCTAGTAAAGGGTATTTTCATCAAGTGCAAACATTTACTCAGGATCCTATTACTGGTGCCTTGTTCACCTAATTGATTTGGCAGCGGTTAGTGACAATCTGACATGTCTGAGTTGTAGTTTATGGTGAAGAAAGGACGAGTTTTGACACCGCATGCTGACTACTGTCTACCAGGCATCACACGCGCTACAGTGAGTACTTTTTTCAGAGACAATTGCCCACTAAAGTTTGTGGACAGTTTCGACTCAGAGTGCTTGTTATCAAAGAGCATTTCATGACTAAGGATTTCTCTCAAACTTCAGATGCACCTCCTTGCTGATCATTAGTCGGCAATATATGTTCATACTTCATGTGTCTTGTACAGGTAATTGATCTTGCTCGCCGAGAAGGGTTTCCTATGGAGGAGCGCAGAATTAGCCTTACGGAGTTTCACACAGCCGATGAGGTATGATGACAAATTACACTGCATTGCGTGCTGTATCTACTGCTTGAGTTTAGCTTAGTGTTTGAAGTTTGATGAACGTTTATGGTTGATAATGTTTTGGTATTACGATGGTGCAGTAGCAGTTAAGTCTTACTACAAAAACATTCATATCATGATTCTTCTCTTAGAAACTTGAGCAATCTGGTGCTAATGACTTCAAAAAATTATGCTAATCAATATACCATGAGTTTTCCGTACTGTTTGATTACATTCTTATATCTTTTATTGCTGGGAAATGTTTTAGGTGTGGACAACTGGTACGATGGGAGAGCTGACACCTGTAAGTGAGGCGAATTCCAAAGGAACTATTTGAGACTTCCCAAGGATACTGCCTTGAGAGCTTGAAATTCTTTTACGTGTTCCTGAACCAAATTTTGATTCCTTAAACTTGAGTTCTTACTGTTAATTTAATTGCGTATGCACATCAGGTTACTGAGATCGATGGTCGGCAAATTGGAGATGGCAAAGTGGGCCCTGTAACAAAATATCTTCAAGCTGCTTACTCTAAGCTGGCAGAATCTGAAGGTGAAATCATCCCTTTTCGATGAGAGTCAACCTTCTTAAGTTCATCTGCAACGTACTTGGAGTCATTTTAGTCAGGTTTATGTTTAAATTGGTCATGCTAGATCAAATTCAATTTCTTAAAACAGTGAATACAAGTTGAAAAAAGGCCTTGTATGGAGTTAAATGCATGCATTCTTGGGATCAGTGATCGTTTAGTTGTAGCGCGGCATTTTCGCGTTGCCATAGTCCTTACTAGTTCAATTTCTGGATGCATGGTTTGTAGTTTCTGCAAGGTATAGCTGTGACTGTGTTATTCAATTAGCTTCAACATCACGCTCAAGCCGTTTTGGGTGAATATTGATCAACATTTGAAAGGACTCTCACTTGGTTTTCATCTTGAAAACCATGGGATTTCGTTTTGCTGGTTGAAAGATGTAATCACAGCTATGATTTGGGAAGTGTGTAGCCATAAATGTCTTCAATATTCATGCAATTCAGAACTCATGTTTTACTTCGCAGTTTATGATCCCCGTATGGTCTCATTTGTGCAATAATTCCTAACCACAACATGGATGTGAGTTGTTTGGACTCGCATTTGAAATACTGCATCCTGGTATGCT
Source organism: Physcomitrium patens (assembly GCF_059467195.1). Classification (NCBI taxonomy): domain Eukaryota; kingdom Viridiplantae; phylum Streptophyta; class Bryopsida; order Funariales; family Funariaceae; genus Physcomitrium; species Physcomitrium patens. The sequence goes on from NC_143415.1 coordinate 4,654,138, forward strand.
GAATGTACTTCTGAAAGTGCAACTTTCGGTCGATTATGTCTAGGTTTCAGGAATCAACCATAAGAGCAGAGAAGTTAACGGAGGGTAATCTAAAGACAACTTTTAAGTTTGCCCCAAAACTCATAGAAATAAGCACCCAAGATTCTGAATGACATGTATCAAGCCTGGATTCCAGGAGTTGCACATGTATATATATATATATACACACACACACACACATACATATATATATATATGTATATGTATATATACACCGTTGAATCGTTTCAAGGAATCACAGTCAAATCACGATTCTAAACATGATAATTGGATCTTATCACAGAAATATTTCCCAACTCATCTCATGCCAGCAAAACCAAATTTTAATAAAAGCCAACTTATTCTAGATTTGGAAGCAACAAACAATTCTTCATTACAGTGCATGTCGTGCTTTAGCCTTTTGGTAACATTATGAATAATGCCAAGAATCTTCAGATTAGTGAAAATCATGAAAGAGATCCGGACATAAGAGAGAGCAGGGGCAAAGTTCTCACTCATCCACATCCAATACAGACTGTTCATAGATTCCTTGGAAATCTTATTAGTAAAACAAAGAAAATATTACTGCTCTTGCTCCATACAATACTACATATTTTATATATTAGTTCAGTATAGTATGTGTAAGATGTCTTAACGTTTTTGTTTTGTGTTTTTTGTTTTGTATTTTGTATTCTTTTTTCTTTTTTCTTTTTTCCCCTTCTTCTTCTTAAATACATGTTTCTTTATTTAATCTAATAATGTTTCTTGTTATTTATTGTGTTGAATTGTAAATCTTAAAAGTTAAATAAGTATTTATCAAAAAAGTCATGCCATACTAATACTTATAGTATTTAGCTTCTTGCAATCTTGTACAATCATCATAATAGATTTTGATATTTTATGAGACAAATTTTTAAGAAAGAGTTGATAACAATAATCTCTGTAGGTTATATATATATATATATATATATATATATATATACTCTTGTGAAAATATTTGTGGAGAAAAAGTCATTTATCCATTATATGATGTTAATGCAAAGAAGTAACCGTTCTTTACAAAATATTAATATATGAAAGAGGAAAACATATATTTTGAGAAAAATATTTTTTTAATTATGAATTTAACTCTAAAATTGGATGTTGAGCTAATCTTGGTCTTTGATTCAGATCTTAAACTTCTTTTAAACAAAATTCCTGTTTTAGACCTAAACTTTCTGTTGGATCTTATTTGTAGTTGTTGTGTTGGCCTCACTAGCAAACCCCTTCTGGATTTACCTAACTGATAATAATACAAATATTAGTCAAGGTTTTTGTTAAAACTATGAATCTTCCAGTTAGATTATATCTTCGTAAAACCAATAATATATATTATTTTAGGATAAGATGTTTTCTATTTTAAGCTCGTTATACTATTTGTGGGCATTGGAATTTCTATTTCCTATAAACTAATTTTCCTTTTGTTTTATATTTTTTTCTGCAGAATGTTTTTATATTTCAAATTTTTAAATCCCTACTATTTAAAATTAAATTTTTATTTTGAAGAATCTATGGTTTATGATTTCCACCAATTTAAATGGTCGTTAATCAAAATCTCAACTTTATGCATAAATTTATTCAAAGTGTAAATTTTATTTCCTACTAAACACGGTGTAGACTTACATACGTACAGTTAGATACCCAAATCCTTCACTTCTCAGTCCCAAACTCTTCAACCCAACAGTGTCCCCACAGTCCAATCCCCAAACACACAACCCCACTAACTTACACAAAGCTGAGTGAAAAAAAATCCCTTTAAAAAATATAATAGAAAGAGGAGGATTCTAGATGAAGACGAAGGCAAACTCGTGAGTAGTGAGAAAGGGAGGAGGGGTTGACTAGTCATCTTCTGTTCCCCCATCGGTAGCTAATAATTTGCATCGCCGAATGTCGGCCGCAGGATCAAGCCCACGACTGCGCAATTACTGTGTTAGTTCTGACAAGTGGGGGATGCTGAAGTCAACCGGCGCAGCTGGGATCGGACCCGTTGCCGTTCTCGGACTTAATAAAATTTCACATTTTATAACGGAGCCCAGTTGGGTTAATGGGGTGGGGTGGGTCCACTAGATTGGATTTGCTTCATTTGCCACTAGGCTTGCCAGGTAGGTATTCTTACCGCCGCTGCTGGCAATGATGGTATGGGGGATATGCACTTAAAGTTCGGCGGTGATGGTATTGACGGGGTGGTGGTGGTGGACTAGCTATAGTGTTGGTGAAGAAGACGACGTTGAGTAGTGGTACAAGGCAGCAGCAGCAGAAGTGGGCTTAGTTGTTGCGAGAGCTTGGACCTCGTGGTTTGTGTTTTTTTCTTAAGGGTTGTGAGTTTCATTTTGATTTTTTGGGGTGTGTTTCGTGTTGCGTTGCGGAGAATGCCAATAGTGTCGGTAATCGAGTAGTTTTGTTGAATGCGTGTTGGAAGGAGGGGCGGTTTTTGCGCTGCGTGTGGTTTGTTTCGGAGGGGCGTTGCTGGCTTTGGCGGAGCGGTCGTTGCCTCTGCTTGGAAGCCCTGGTGAGCTTTACCTGGACCCAATTCTTAACGTTTGTGGTTTTGTGATTTTGTTTTTTGCCTGTGAAGTTGTATTCGTCTCACCGGTCGGAGATTTGGTAGATTCATGTGCGTACGATGGAAACTGGCTCTTTCGCGCTGACGTTCTCTGCTTAAACTGTTTGCATTTGAGAATGCATAAAAGGGAGTTGTTATGATCTAATCTGTTCCCGAGGTCTTTATAATAGAGTTGCGACACTTGCTACCTTAATTCTTTATCTAATTGTCGGTGCCCAGTTTTAGATGGCCCAGCTAATAGTTAGGATGTGTAATTCTCATTGTAGCAATTAATTCGTTCCTCCCTCTCTGCGACAAAATCTCTCACCACGTTGAGAGGGACTAAGGACTGGTCAACGATGGCAGATGCTACTCTACGCGATCTAGTGTTGCTCCCTCCTTCGCACACTTGAAGGTTTATCTGACGACAGTCACTAACCATCTCGTGTCGCAGTAAATAAACGTCGCATTTTCTACCTAGGCCTAACCACATCACTAACGGCCTCCGCTACAAATGGCAGTGCTCTGATCAATTCGTGAATTTGAACTTGTTTGTTCAGGTCGACTGACTCCAGAGACCGGAGCTCAATTGATTGAAGAGGACTAGGCTATGACCTTGCCAGGTAGCAGAAGGAACTAATTGTGATTGAAGAGGTATCTAATGAGGAAATAAATCCGCTGTCTGCGAGGATTTACTCAACACGATGGGGATGAAGAACAAGGCACCTGGGCTGTCGACAGCTGAAGCGCTATACCCTCCACCACATCGCCAACTTAATGGAAATAATCAAGCTCCCTCTCAAAAAGTTTCTATGGATAAGATGTCATATGCACCCGGGGGTGCCATGCCGGGACTTCAACCTGATCAAGCTCTATATCCGCCACAGATGCCACAGCTGGGAGCTGGTGCAGGGCAATATCAGCCAGGAATTGGCAGTCAGTTACCTCCACCTTCTGTTCAGAATGGTGCTGCTGGGAACTATCACAATGCGGGTGGTGCTCCTGCTACAAATAACCTCACCCAGCCTGTGACGAAGCCTACTCCAGCCAATGCAGTATTTGGCAACGGGTATCAAACAACAGGGCAGCAGCAAGCGTACACTCCGCAGCGTCAAAGCGTGAGTGGCGCTCCTGTGAAGAATGCGAATTACCAAGTTCCAGCCGCTGAAGCTCCAGTGAGATATGGAATGCAGGAGCAGGCCAAGAATCCAGCTTCGGCGCGTCATCAATCTGCCTCATCGCCTGCACCAAAACCTTCTGCAACCACTACGAGCTTAACCCGTGCATCGAAACCTCCTACAAGAGCAGTCCCTCAGCGCCAAACTCCTGCACCACAACCTCCTGCAAGCGTAACATCTCAGAGACCAACTCCTGCTCGCACACAACGAGCTGAGGATTACGCTCCTACAACTCAGCGTCGGTCTAGCGCAGTAGGAGGGGGTGGCCGAGGAGGTCGAGGTCAAGGGGCAGGGCGAGGCAGGGGAGGTGGGCGAGGAAGGGGAGTGGGGCGAGGCAGAGGTGGCCGAGGAAGGGGAGCGGGGCGAGGCAGAGGTGGCCGCGGTGGCCAAAATCAAGGAAACCAAGCACAAAATCAACAAAACGGGCCCAACGATCAGAACGACGAAGACAACTACGATGGCGACAATTACTATGACGACAATTACTATGACGACGATGACGGGCTAAATCGTGACATGGGCAGCCTGAATCTTCAAACTTCGGGTGGAAACCAAGACTCCTCCTCTGGCAATGCAGATTACCAATTCGAGTACACGCAAAACTCGACGTCCTCTTACAATGTGGATTACGAGTCGAACACACAAGTTGAAGTAACACAGAACACCTCGGTTGAGTATGATTATGATGCACAGCATTCGACTTCAGCTAACTACGATGCACAGTTCTCGGCGGAGGCAGGGTATGCAGAGGGAAATGGAGAGGGTGATGGGTACTACTACGACGAGAACGGGTACCAGTATGCTTTTGACGAGAATGGAGAGTCATACTACACAGGCATGGCGTACGACGAGAATGGAAACGAGTACACTTGGGACGAAAGCGGGAATGCTTACTACACTAGCCAAGAAGCCACTGGCGGTGAAGCAGGTTACGCAGAGGGTGATGGGCCCTACTACGACGAGAGCGGATATGAGTATGCGTATGATGAGAACGGAGCTCCGTATTACGTCGATTCGTATGATGAGAATGGGAATGCATACGCATATGACGAAAATGGGGATGCTTACTACACAGACCCACAGTATGATGGAACGGAAGCTGATCGTGGAGCGGGTACTCGTGAGGCTGCTGAGGGTGGCGAATATTACGCTTATGCTGAAGGTGACGATTATTATGCAAATGCTGAAGGTGGCGATGACTATGCAAATGCTGAAGGTGGTGAGTATTACGGCGCTGGTGAGGCTGCTGAGGGTGGCGAATATTACGCTTATGCTGAAGGTGACGATTATTACGCAAATGCTGAAGGTGGCGATGACTATGCAAATGCTGAAGGTGGTGAGTATTACGGCGCTGGTGAAGGCGGCGATTACTATGCAAACGCCGAAAGTGGCGAGTATTATGCAAATGCTGAGGGTGGTGAGTATTACAATGGTGGTGAAGGCGGCGAGTATTATGCAAATGCTGAGGGTGGCGAGTATTACGACGGTGTCGAAGGTGGAGAATACTATGGGGGTGCCGATGGTGAGAATTATTATGACGGCGATGGAGACACTCAGGTTGATGGTGGAGGCGAATCATTCTTTGGTGGAGGCGAATCATTCTTTGGTGGAGGCGATGCTGGTGGCGGTGATGCCGGAGGAGGATCATTGTTCGACATGGGAAGCTGGTTTGAATGATCCCAGAAGAACATGTGTAACATTCCATCCGGACCATGTTTCCAGTTCTGCACTGACCAGGTAAGATCAGCTCTTGTAGTTGATCATGCTTTACGTTTGTGCTAACCCACCTCACCATCCTTGCCGGCAAGCTCAGTCTCTTGGCACAATGAAAGCTTGGTAGGCCGTAATGTGGGTGCAATTTTGCTGAGAATCAGTAGACGTGGCCATGTTTTTTCTTTCTTTTAGTGATGAGGTGCTGGACTCTCACCATATCACATCAGAGCTGCTCCTTCATTCATTGTGCTGTTTTCCAGAGGAATGCTTATTCCTCATCGAAATCTTCTGTTGATATAGCTTCTGTTGATAGGAGTTCATGGTTCCATGTATTCATGTAAACAAGGACAAAACCTCTCAGCTTTGAAAGAAAGTTTAAGAGACGGTGCCTTCAATATCATTGTTTATGAATATTTGAGGGGAAAAAAGAAAAGAAAAGAAAAAATGCTGTGGGTGTAGAGCTAGGAAATAGCTGTGGTGTGTAGTTGCATGCAGCTGAGAATCACAGGAATTTTGGAAGATGTGAATGAAATAAGACAAATTCCATTACATTGTCGAGTCATTAACCTTTGAAATTTCTTATGGATATTGTGTTCCTTTGCAAGTGATTACAATCTTTTCTGATAAAATGTAGTATTATATTTATTGTTAGTTGTTTAAAAAGATCCTCAATATTATTGTTGGTATTATAATAATTCATCCGTGGAATGATCGAAAATGAAACATGTTTTCTAAACTTTGTTGATTTTTGAATTTCACTGAAATACAATATCTGAAGATTCAGCTCTGAAAAGATTTTGTACATCGAACAGATTCCACTGCAAAATGTGTCTATTTCTTCAATAAGACCTGTTATCTAAAGCAAAATTATATGACATGACAATTATGACTCGAGTATTTCACGTAAAATAGGAAAAAGGTGCCTACTCAACAGATTTTCGAATTACCAAAACTTTGCATTTTGCACTAATTACTGTAAAACAAACAGAAAAAAGCATTTTAGGCAAAGATCTTTGCCTGTAAAAAAAAAAACAAATTCTTGTCTTCAACTCACAAGTCATTTTTAAATTATCATTATGGATAAATCTGGATTGAATAAAACGAAGTCACAAAAATACCAAAACAATTGGTAGATGACTGATGTGTTGTTGGCCTTAATTACAAAAATACAAATAAAAATTCATATGTTGTAACATCAATGCCATTCTAAAATCGCTTTAAAACTTAAGTTTATTAATGAAAATATTTAATTGTATAGTTTACTAGAATTATGATGTTAAAAAATAATTTAACATTTATATGTGATTTATATATTATAGGCATATATTTCAAAATAAAAGTCAAATGAAACAAATGGATATGAGGGAGGTACTTAAATGAAAAAATTTCAAATAAACTTAAATGAATGTATTTTTCCTTCTTATACAACAAAAGTATAAAATAATAGTTCAACATCTCTCATGCAAACACATTGATCAGTGGTACATTCAGCATTGTTCAACTGACCTTTAGACACGTGTTGAGCTGCATAATATCCTGAAAACCCTTGAAAAATACAGAGGATACCATGAGGTTAAAGCAATTGGAATTTACCAACCTATGCCAACTTAGCATTCAATTGTTCAATAATACCAATATATACAATTAACTATGTTTGTTACTCATATTTCAATCAAAACTTTCAGTGGAAAAAAAAAAAAAAAAAAAAAAAAAAACGGAACAAAGAAAAAGGAAAGTAAAGAAAAGAAATAAGAAAATCCACCAGAAACAACTCTTTCTCATTCAAATTGGTATTTTACAATACACAAAACAATCTTTCTTCTGATAAGGTTTTGTCACAAAACTCAGCAATGTGACATTGAAACATCAACAGCATGCATCAGCACGCATCATCTATCTTTACACTGGCCTTGAAAACTCAGAAAAACACCACATTTAAGGTTGATTAAGACGATGTATAATACAGAACAATGTCATTGTTTAAATCACACCACAAATAAATGAATATGGGTGTGTATTCACACATACATACTCGCAAGTCAGTGCGTGCCTGCAATTACACACAGATATGAGTCAGTGAAGGAGAGAGTGTGTGTATATTTATATACTCAGACATGAGTCAGAGAGTGTGTGTGTGTTGATTTGTGCATGTACTTGTACTTATAATCTGAAATTGATGTGATATTTTTGAGTCGTAAAGTACGGCAGTATGACAGTGAAAGTTTGGTGTGCTTTTTGAGAGCGGATCTCGGAGAAAACTGCCACATTTGTGGACACAGAAAAATGCCACAACTCAACGACGCATCGTCTCCGCTTCGGGTGCAACCAGACAACAAGTGCAACAGCAGCACTCCACGAAAGCCATATCCTTGTGAATGGAAACATGGGAGCCAAAGTGTGAATGTAGCTTAATGCCGCGGCATTCGTTCATGGCGTGGATTGCGAACACACCTTTACTCCATTTTGTCATACTCAAACCACAGTTGATCAGTCTGTTATTTCTATGACACACACTCACTCACTCACTCACTCAAAATTTAGGAGCCCTGCGAAAATCTCAATGACTGGGTTCCTATTAAGAGCATTTCCACATCAGGCTAAAGACACATTCAAGGGAAACGGTCATCGCATATGTTGTGCGTCGAACTTTCACGAAACCAACAGTCATCGATCATAATATACGCTGTGGGACTCGATCATGGATGCAGTTTGGGTTTCAGCTCACGACAATGGTGAATGCAATGGAAGTGACGATCTCCTCAGTGAGAAGATGTGTATGATAGGTGAAAGCATCGTGTGCTGTGATGAAGCAGGGAGTTGGTTTTGGGCTTGAGGAGGACGTTGTAGCGAAGAGGATTGGTTGTTGCTGCTCAGGGAGATAGTTCCTTCTGGAAATGGTTTGGTGACGCGGCGATGAGTAGGAGGAGCAGACCCATGAGTTGGGTTAACCGGCGGAGGTTCATAATGTGGACGTTGAAAGGAGTGGGTTAGGGAAGATTAGGCAGGTGGTTACACAGGACTGGAGATTATGGAAAGCTTTTCCAAGGTAACCATGGTCAGAGGTCCAACATCTTGTTGATTTGGGATGGCTCGCTTCTGGTGCTATGGCGACACAAGAGCCGAAATGCGGACTGAATCGACGCATTGTCCTCTCGTAAGGTGCTGTAATCAGGGTTTGAAGTGTAATGGGTAGTAGGCGCAATGCGTCTTTGTGGATCGACAGATGATTCGTGTTGTTAGACCGAATCTGGGCTCCTGATTGCTGAAAGATTTGGGCAGAGTGTGTTGGCGGTGTAGTGGATTCATGTTTTGCGAATTCTGGCTAGTGTTTTTTTTTTGTAGGATGTAAAAATGGCTACTTTTATGAGTGTTAATTTGGCTCGATGTTTTGGTGAATTTTTGACTTGAGCTTAGTACCGAAGCTAGGAAAGGCATATGTGCAAATTGAAAGGGCAATGCAACCACTGCCATGCCGATTGAATAATCTTTTTAGTTATTTTTTGCCGGACTGTACGAACACCAAGCATGGTGAAGGGGCAAGATCTGATAAACTTGCTGCAGGATGAGACGTTAGTAGAAATCATGAAATATTTGGACGGAAGGGGTATCGACCGAGATGCTTACTCGTTGGTTTGTAAAAGATGGAGGACGCTGGAGAGTGCATGTCGCCATTTCTTAACCTTGGACGAGACGGGGCAGTCAGATGCATATTTAGCAAAGTTGGTTCAAAGATTCCCAAACCTGCGACAAGTTTGTGTAGACGAGGGATTACCTGTTCCTGTACCTATCAACGGCCGGCTCTCACATCGTCAAACGCTTTGTCCTCATATGATGAGGCCATTTCAATGGCCCGCTCTCACATAGTCAAACGCTTTGTTCTCATATGATGAGGCCATTTCTTGTAAGCCCCATACATCGAATTTGTGTTGCAGTTTACTTCATAATAAGTTATGGTTCCTTCAGGTCAAACATAATTCGATTTTAGCCACTTTTGAAGTTTTCTTTATAGCTAATCTCGGATATTGTGACAATTGAGAAACTTCCGAGATTACAATGATATCTAAAGATTTGAGAATGGTACACTCAGCAACATGCTGGAATCTGATAAAGAAGGTTGCTGATGTTCTTTAACGCCTCGATCTTTACTTTGAACGTTCTTTGTTGAATGTAATCTTCCTTTCGAGGATTCTGAGGATGAACTATTAGTCGAATGGCTGAATCATTGCGAGTGTTTCTTTGTTGGATATTCGTGGCAAGGTAAAGATGCAGGCACGACATTGCCCCGAAAGAGGAGGAGAAGTGGGCACCGCATGGTGATGAATTGTGAAGATGACAGAAACGATAATGGTTTGAGTAATTTTTCAGATATGGGGCTTCGATTTCTGGCGAAAGGATGCCCAATGTTGAGGGCTATCCCCAAGAGTTCATATTCAATTAGTTTACTTGACTCATTTATGTCATTGGATGCTGATTTAGCAGAATAGGAGAGGGTGCGTTAATTGCAATAGGTCAAGGATGTCACCAACTGCGGTTGCTAAATGTGAGTAGGTGCCATCAAGTGGGTGATGTGGAATTAAGCAACATTGCTCAAGGATGCCTTCCTTTCATGCATGTTGACGTTAGTGTTTGTCAGGTACGTCTACTATTGGACTTGAATACATCACGGCTTGATAATGTTTCTTGAATTCCCAATTGTCACAATAGAATATACAGGAATAATGTTTGACGTTATTATCATCCCCATGATTTCCTGAAATGCATTGAAACCTTGAAATGGTGCCTCCTGTGGTACAGAATGTAGGAGATACAAACCTTGCAACTTTGGGAACGGGTTGCCCTCTTCTTAAGGAGGTCATTTATTCACACTGCCGAAAAATAAGTGAAGTAGGCTTAGGCCAATTGGTGTCAAAGTGCCAAACTATAGAATCATCTCATATGGTGTACTGTTCGTGTGTAACCTCAACTGACATAGCGACAATGTCTGCCTGTTGTAATTCACTCAATAAGGTTGTGGTTGAGAAGTGAAAAATTATCGATCGCACCCAAAGAAGACATTCTACCATCTTAATAGAGCTCTGCACAGATCTATGACTAATTTTACATTTCTATTAATAGTAATAACTACTGCACTTAGGTCAAAAGAAGGCTTCACCACTGCAAGAGAAACCTCAATAATGTAGGAGAGATGGTAAGTTTTATCAAGCTCAAGTACGACACCTTTTTACAAAACAAACGTATTCTTCAATTTTGACATAGCTAGTATAAAAGCATTTAATCTTCGTGTGCCCTCCCATCGCTTCGAATTGCTCGAATCTGCGCTTACATACATGACGCATGCAAACAACGTGACATCTCTGTGCCGCACGCAAACAAGGTGACACCTCTTTGCCGCACGCAAACAACGTGAGAGCGAGGAGCCGCGGATGTTAGGTGATCCTGTGGTTTTCTATTTTTTTTGGTTCCGAGATTGTTATGATGGCTTTCTGTATTTCGAGTGTGGTGCTCGAGGTGATGCCCGGAAGCCAGACAATAGGGTTGATCGTAAGCTCATGTTTGGTGTATCTTATGCAAGCGCGTGAACAATCAAGAGGTTTTGGGTTTTTTTAAGAAGATTGAATATTGTAGATACTAGAAGTGATGATGTTAATCTAGCGGAAGTCCGAATCTTTTGCTATTGACTTGGGCTGTCTGGCATTCTTGCGTTGTTGTGTACTCAGGACTTGTTTGTCTGCTTGTTAATTTTGTGATTCCGGCTTCAAGGATGAGGATTGGAAGAAGATGACGGCGCATTGAACAGCGTATCACAATTGTATCCTGGCTAGACTTGTGCGCAATCGAATTGCGAGGTAGGAGCGGATCTGAATGATGTATAGGACGGAAGACTTCTATAACCTGGAATATGGTGAGATCATCTTCAAACTTGTTCATCTACGAAGATTCTTAGTCCATTTTGAGGATTGAGCTTTCTTTGACTCACAGTTGCAATCTCTCTGTGTCATATGTCTTGAAAGACTAAATGTGCTCAACCTGTTTGTGTCATATATTTTGAATGACTCAGTGTTCTCAACAGAAGATCTGACCTGGGGCTCTTCCACTGCAGGTAATATTGAACTTTAGTCGGAGATTACATTACACTTGCAATGCTCTTGATTGAACTGTCAACAGAACATCGTACTCAGATTTGGTAACCTCCTGACGAGCTTCACCGGGGCTTGTTATCAGAGTCAACGCACCAGCTTCCCCGAGATAATAAATTTCTCCGGTGTCCCCGATCAATCACAACAAGAAGGATGACACGGGATCGACTGCAGGAATCTCTTTCGTAAGAGCAAAGTGTCACGAATATCCGAGATAAGTAGCAAAAAACAGCACTTTCACCTTTGAAGAGGAACACCTGAAGCATAACTGCGGTTGTCCGAACCAACCAATGAGTAGAAGCTTCCATTCACTTGTAACACGTTCTGGAAGACCACGTCTTTCACCATCGACCACAAGTCCAGTTTGGAACGACACTTATCAGATAACGTCGTCCTGGGCAAGCATGTGATAGACAGAAGAACGAGGAAAGGCGATCCTGGATACTAGTTTTTTTTCTGTTTTATACTTTCTTCTCGTGTTTTTTTCCGCTTCTATCTCACCATCTTCTATTTCATGCAGTTGGTCACCGAAGCCGGGCGAATCTTTTGTCTTGTTTTTTTTTTTTTTTTTTTTTTATCTTACTTCTGATAACAATGTCGAGTAGATATTGTAAGCCCTGTGTGCGTGTGTGTGTAGTGCTGAAAACACCATTGTTTGTTAGTAGGTTCAGTATTGGGTCACCTCGGATTTGCTTGAACTAGTCTCTTGCATTCATTGTTGAATTTTGAATTTGGAGGTGGAAATCGTCGTGTTGGAGCCTCGCCAACTTTGCTTTCGGACGACCTCAGAATCAGTCAAATTGGAGTTAGAACGAAACTTTTTGGCAACAATTGAAGTGGTAAACTGGCCCTTCGCACCTTGGATTACCCAACCAACTTATGAGAGAAGCAATGATGAACTGTGAAATATTGGATTGTTACAAATACTGGTGTTGTTAAACTTCAGCAACAAGCGAAGGATTGTTCCAGCAGTTGGTGTCGTAGTCTAAGGTGAGAAAGCGCGTTACTATCCATTTTTTGCATAAATTCCGTTATCCCGATTGGTTTTACCAGTTACTATACGTCACATAATCTGGTTTATTTTTAGAACTAGTTCAGTCAAGAATGTAGTCGTGATACATTTCACATTTGAGTGAACTATTGTAAATTATCTTCATTTATACTTAATTTGGATGTTTGTCTTTGGTACACAGTTGTTTGTTAGTAGGCTGATTCTCGTCCCTTGGATGATACAACCCATCAGTGTTGTGTTCATTGTGTCCAGGGTATCAAGCAATCCTTACAGCTTCGCCCCCTGCGTCCCCTTGTACACTTCCCTCCGCCCTCTCGCAGCAAAACCCTCGCTGCAGTGTGCTGTCTTCTCGCTTTGAATTGCTTGAATCTGCGCTAAAATACATGACGCCGTGACAACTTTGTGCCGCATGCAAACAACGTGAGAGCGAGGAGCCATGGATGGTAGGTAGTGATGTGGATTTGTTTTCGGTTCCGAGATTGTTGGGTTGGCTTTCTGTGTGTTTCGAGTATGGTGCTCGAGGTGATGCTCGGAAGGCAGACAATAGGGTTGATCGTAAGCTCATGTTTGGTGTATCCAATGCAAGCCCGTGAACGATTGAGAGGTTTTGGGTTTTTTCAAGAAGATTGAATATTGTAGATATTGTAAGTTATGATGTTAGTCTAGGGGAAGTCTGATTGGCAAGAAGAGGACTTTGCATTGAACAACATATCACAATTGTATCTTGGCTAGGCTTGTGTGCCATCGGAATGTGAGATGGGAGTGCTTTAAAGGACGGAAGAGTTCTTCAAGTTGGAGTATGGTGAGAACATCTTCAAACAAGGAAGATGTTTAGGAATGTCTATTGAGCCATTTGTTATATAGGGTGGACTTTTCATTGATTGATTACTTGATATCTTTCATTTGTATAATGAGTGATGTAGAAAACATAAAGGATTGGAAAAAGAAAAGCTTATAAACTTCATTAGAGGATTAGATATCACTTAAAATAGAGGAATGTCATGGCATATCATATTTATAATAAGAATTAGTGTTATTAGATAATTATTTTTAAGATGGATGGCATGTTGAGAAAATGATCTAGTTTATTGTTTATCAAAGATATGAATCAATTTTGTTTGTATGAAGCATGTGTAATAGTCTACATATTAATCAATTTTGTTAACATATATGTTGTCTTTGTGTGAAGATTTTGTGGCAATTGAAGAACATTTCAAGAATCTATGGTTGCATGAGTAAGCAAAGGAGTATACTCTAGAATTCATTGCCAGTTTTATATTGAGGTAAGAATATCATTGATATTTATGAAAAGGAATCACAATATCATTTATTTTGTGTAGATTATTTTTTTTCCATATATATATATATATATATATATGGGAATATTTGTTATATAGAAAAGATTAGAGGTAAGAAAAATTTATGAAAAGGAATCACAAATGTTATTAGAGATTTATTTAGTCAATATAAAGTTTATTAGTATGAAGCATGTGTAATAGTTTAAATACATATAAACTTTACACATATCTTTGTTACTTTGAATTTTTTGGTGATTAAAATTTATTGAAATGTTATAAATTGTGCACTAAGGTTTTATTCATGTGATTGAAGGCGAATTATACATATTTTCCAAATATTTGCAATGGCCTATCTTGTAAAGATGGTTATGAAGCATGTCTTAGTAATGTGGAGGTTTTTATTTGGTTGTTGGACATTGGGATTTGCACTTGCAATGGAATTTTGTAACAAGTTTGTGGAGGATATTGGAGTTGTACTCAAAGCAAGAGAAGTTGATATTGGAGATGTGCTTACTCAATGCTATAATTACAATCAAGAAATGGAGGTGTTATTGAAGACTAAACTTGTATTGAATAAAAAACAATGTGTAAATATTTGCCAACCACTTGGCGGTGTTATCAAAGTATTTGAAGTCTTGAGAGTTTGTTGCAATGGAAGAAGTGAGTTTAAAATTCTATTTTGCGAATTTCAATGTATAACATTGAGGATATACAAGTTGATAAAAGCTTGTGCACAAGAACAATGGTGTGAAGCAAGTATCCTTCAAATGGAAAACAAAGAAATGTTTAGAGAGTTATTATGGGACTTGAAGACTTGTTATGATGTGGGAATTGATCTATTATCAAAGAAGTATCCTAAAAAGATGGAGGACATTCTACTTGTATTGTTTGATGTTTCAACACGTGAAGAAGTGAAACATGATGGTAAAGAACTTTTCAAAAGATTGGACCATAAAAGTAAAGATGTTCAATTTAAAGATTGTGAATTGGCAAACTATCTATCAACAAGATTGATGAACTTGTGGTGTGTAGATGGTGGAGAGATGGATTTTTTGGAAGTATCAAGTGATATCAAAAGTTTAGAGCTTGGGAGAATTATAAATGAGGGTGCATTTGGAAAAGTTTATGAATCAAAGTGGTTTGGACTTGCAACTGCAACAAAAATAATGGATGCTAGTTGGAATGATATGTTCATGAAAGAAGTGGGTATCTTGGCTATCACAAGTCATCCAAACTTGATCAAATATTATTATGCAGCCAAAAGTAATGCAAATGAGAATAGAGAGTCTTCAAAGATGAATAATTCAAGGAAAAAAGTATACTTGGTGATGGAATTGATGCAAACAAGTTTGAGCAACATATTGGAGGCAAAAAGAGCAATGCCATACTACTTTCTTATTGATATTATTTATCAAATTGCAAGAGGAATGTGTTATTTACATGACATGCAAATCGCACATCAAGATTTAAAGCCGGAGAATATACTACTTAATGTTATAGATGATGATAAATCTAGTCATCGTTTTCATTATGCTGTTGTGAAGTTGATTGATTTTGGTTGTTCAAAGATCAATGTGGGTAGGAATCCAAAAGTTAAAGAAAATAAATACATATATGGGACTTTAAGATACACAGCTCCAGAGACATTGAAAAGTACAATGGAATCGACAAAGATGTGTGCTTTTGAAGCAGATGTGTATTCTTTTGCAATGATATGTTCTAAGATTCTTTCAGGTGAAGATCCATTTGATGGTATCAACACTAAAAAAGAATTATTGAAAAAGATTGAGAAAGGTGAAAGACCAAAGTTGCCTTCAAATTGTGATGATTTGAGTAAATTGATTGAAGAATGTTGGACTTTGAATCCTTCTAGAAGACCTAGTTTTGGGGACATTTGCAAGAGACTCGTAACATTGAAGAAAAAATACTTGGTGGGAATTGATGTAGCCAAAACACCTCATTTTGGAGCATTTAAGAAGGAAAATCATGAAAGTAGTAAATCAAAAGATGTTAATATTGGTGATACATTGGTAAGTTTTATATTAGAGATTTGGTGTGATATAAATGTTACATTGATTTGTTTGATTTCAAGATTTACACATTCAAATATGTATAAGTTAATAAAGTTGTTTTGTCAAAATATGAGTATGTGGTAAGATTAGTTTTTAAAGTCTATTGCATGAATTGTATATTTTTTAACATCTTGATTTGGTTATTTGCATAGGTACATGATTGTAAAGACAATATAATGGGTGTAGAACAACGTTTGTCAAACATCAAACAACTATGCAAGGATGGAATAAATGCATTGTGTTTTGTTGGTATGGGTGGAATTGGAAAGACCACATTAGCAAAGATTACATTTGATACCATGCGACACATGTACAATGTATCATGCTTTGTTGAAAGTATTCAAAAGAAGGATAGTGCTCTTTCAATAATTTGCAAAGTTTTGAACCAACTAAACTCTGAAAAAAAACCAAGGAGTTTAGAAGAAGCACAAGTTATGATGAAAGAAGTATTGATGAGCAAAAAGTTTATGTTGGTGTTGGATGATTTGAAGGAGAAGAGTCAAATCAATGATGTAGTACTTACAGATATTCTATGTTCTAACAAAGGCAACACATTAATTGTGACAACTCGAAATTGGGAGGTAGTAAAAAGCTACCCTACAAAGATTCATAAATTTGATATTGGAGAACTTGACAAAGATGCAAGTTTGAAGTTGTTTACAGCTTATTCTTGTAGGGATGGTGATGAATTGCCAAAAGAACTTATTGAGGTTGGCAAAGAGATTGTAAGATCTTGTAATGGACTACCCTTGAGTTTGAAAGTTTTGGGATCATTTTTAGGAGGACAAAGGAGGTTGAGATGTTGGGAAAGAGCTTTGCAAAAGTTAAGAAGAGGAAGACCTTTGGATGGAGATGAAATAGATAGTGAATATAAGCTATGGATTATTTTGAAGATAAGTTTTGATGCCATGAAAGTTGAAGAAAAGAACATGTTTTTGGACATATGTTGCTTCTTTTGTAACAATGTGAAATGGGGTGGTACAATGAAAGAAACCATAATACAAATATGGACCAATAAGAAAAGTGGAGATGAAGAGCTGGATGCAAGTATTGTTTTGGACATGTTGGTTCATCAATCAATGATAAAAATAGAAAAAGATGGAGTTATAAAAGTGCATGATCAATTACAAGATATGGGACGAAAGATTGTTGAAGAAGAAAAAGAATACAAAGACACACGAATTTGGAATGCAAATATGGTGCCAATACATGGAATAACAACAAAGGTAAGACTTTCAAATAGTGGTAGAATAACTTGAATACAATTATTGACAAAATAAATAATTAAGAAAAATTAGAGTAAAAGACATTTGAATTTTTATTAAGAACAATATTACTAAACTTATTTGTTGCAATATGAAATACTTAGAGATTTGTACATGGTTTAAGTAGTTGATAAAGCTATGGATTGTGATTTCTAATTATTCTCTTGTCATGTTGATTAGTTGGAAGGTATAATTCTTGATTATAATATGAAAGACAACTTGAGAAGATTTATAATGAAAGGATTACACTTTTTTTCTTTACGAATTCTTATATGTAACATTGATGCAAAGCAAAGTAAAGATGTCTTTGAAATACTTATGTTATTGGTAGAAAATGCATATAAGTTAAAAGTTTTGTTACTAAGAGGATATCATTATCGTATACCTTATGGGTTGGACATGAGCAAAATAAAGTTGCCCTCTATAATGTGCAGTGAAGAGTTTTGGAAAGTATTTGAAGAATTGACAATATTGAGTCTAATAGGATGTACTTTTGGTGAACCACTACCTAGAACATTGTTTACATCTAGTACGTTGATGAGACTTGATCTAGATGGATCTATTGAACTAAATGTTGTACTAAAAGGCTTTAAAAACCTTAAAAATTTAACAATCATGAGATTAGTTAATAATAAAACTTTAAATATAATGTCAAAAGAATGGACAGATGTAATTTCTCTGAAAACACTTGATATGACTAGATGCACAAGCTTGATAAGCTTGCCAAATGAAATAGCAAATCTTTCTTCTTTAGAGGAACTTTATTTAAATGGATGCTCAAGCTTGAAAAGTTTGCCAAATGAATTGGCAAATCTTTCTAATTTAAGAAGGCTTGATTTAAGATATTGCTCAAGCTTGACGAGCTTGCCAAATGAATTGGCAAATCTTTCTTCCTTAAAAGAACTTGATTTGAGTAGTTGCTCAAGCTTGAGAAGATTGCCAAATGAATTGGAAAATCTTTCTTCTTTGATAAGACTTGATTTGAGTGGTTGCTCAAGCTTGATAAGCTTGCCTAATGAATTAAGAAATCTTTCTTCTTTGGAAGAACTTGATTTAAGTCATTGCTCAAGCTTGATTAACTTGCCAAATGAATTGGCAAATCTTTCTTCTTTGACAAGACTTGTTTTGAGTGGTTGCTCAAGCTTGACAAGCTTGCCAAATGAATTAGAAAATCTTTCTTCTTTGGAAGAACTTCGTTTAAATAATTGCTCAAGCTTAACAAGCTTGCCTAATAAATTAAGAAATCTTTCTTCTTTGGAAGAACTTGATTTAAGTCATTGCTCAAGCTTGACTAACTTGCCAAATGAATTGGCAAATCTTTCTTCTTTGACAAGACTTGATTTGAGTGGTTGCTCAAGCTTGACAAGCTTGCCAAATGAATTGACAAATCTTTCTTCTTTGACAAGACTTGATTTGAGTGGTTGCTCAAGCTTGACAAGCTTGCCAAATGAATTGACAAATCTTTCTTCTTTGACAAGACTTGATTTGAGTGGTTGCTCAAGCTTGACAAGCTTGCCAAATGAATTGACAAATCTTTCTTCTTTGACAAGACTTGATTTGAGTGGTTGCTCAAGCTTGACAAGCTTGCCAAATGAATTAGAAAATCTTTCTTTTTTGGAAGAACTTGGTTTAAATCATTGCTCAAGCTTGACAAGCTTGCCAAATGAATTGACAAATCTTTCTTCTTTGACAAGACTTGATTTGAGTGGTTGCTCAAGCTTGACAAGCTTGCCAAATGAATTGACAAATCTTTCTTCTTTGACAAGACTTGATTTGAGTGGTTGCTCAAGCTTGACAAGCTTGCCAAATGAATTGGCAAATATTTCTTCTTTGACAACACTTTATTTGCGTGGTTGCTCAAGCTTGAGAAGCTTGCCAAATGAATCGGTACATATTTCTTCTTTAACAATACTTTATTTTCATGGTTATGTAAGCTTGACAAGCTTGCTAAATGAATTGGTAAATCTATCTTCTTTGATGACGCTTGATTTAAATGGTTGCTCAAGCTTGAAAAGCTTGCCAAATGAATTGACAAATTTTACTTCTTTGACAATACTTGATTTGAGTGGTAGGTTAAGCTTGACAAGTTTGCCAAATGAATTCACAAATCTATCTTCTTTGAAAGAACTTGTTTTGAGTCATTGCTCCAGCTTGACAAGCTTGCCAAATGAATTGACAAATCTTTCTTCTTTGAAAGAACTTGATTTGAGTAGTTGCTCAAGCTTGAGAAGCTTACCAAATGAATTAGCAAATCTTTCTTCTTTGACAAGACTTGATTTGAGTGGTTGCTCAAGCTTGACAAGCTTGCCAAATGAATTGACAAATTTTTCTTCTTTGACAAGACTTGATTTGAAAGGTTGCTCAAGCTTGACAAGCTTGCCAAATGAATTGGCAAATCTTTTTTCTTTGACAAGACTTTTTTTGAATGGTTGCTCAAGCTTGAGAAGCTTGCCAAATGAATTGACAAATCTTTCTTCTTTGACAAGACTTGATTTGAGTGGTTGCTCAAGCTTGATAAGCTTGCCAAATGAATTGACAAATCTTTCTTCTTTGACAAGACTTGATTTGAGTGGTTGCTCAAGCTTGACAAGCTTGCCAAATGAATTAGAAAATCTTTCTTCTTTGAAAGAACTTAGTTTAAATAATTGCTCAAGCTTGACAAGCTTGCCTAATGAATTAAGAAATCTTTCTTCTTTGGAAGAACTTGATTTAAGTCATTGCTCAAGCTTGACAAGCTTGCCAAATGAATTAAAAAATCTTTCTTTTTTGACAAGACTTGATTTGAGTGGTTGCTCAAGCTTGACAAGCTTGCCAAATGAATTAGAAAATCTTTCTTTTTTGGAAGAACTTGGTTTAAATCATTGCTCAAGCTTGACAAGCTTGCCAAATAAATTGGCAAATCTTTTTTCTTTGACAAGACTTTTTTTGAATGGTTGCTCAAGCTTGACAAGCTTGCCAAATGAATTGACAAATCTTTCTTCTTTGACAAGACTTGATTTGAGTGGTTGCTCAAGCTTGACAAGCTTGCCAAATGAATTAGAAAATCTTTCTTTTTTGGAAGAACTTGGTTTAAATCATTGCTCAAGCTTGACAAGCTTGCCAAATAAATTGGCAAATCTTTTTTCTTTGACAAGACTTTTTTTGAATGGTTGCTCAAGCTTGACAAGCTTGCCAAATGAATTGACAAATCTTTCTTCTTTGACAAGACTTGATTTGAGTGGTTGCTCAAGCTTGATAAGCTTGCCGAATGAATTAGAAAATCTTTCTTCTTTGGAAGAACTTGGTTTAAATAATTGCTCAAGCTTGACAAGCTTACCAAATAAATTGACAAATCTTTCTTCTTTGACAGTACTTGATTTGAGTGGTTGCACAAGCTTGACAAGCTTACCAAATAAATTGGAAAATCTTTCTTCTTTGACAGTACTTGATTTGAGTGGTTGCATAAGCTTGACAAGCTTGCTAAATGAATTGACAAATCTTTCTTCTTTGAGAAGACTTTATTTGAGTTGTTACTCAAGCTTGACAAGCTTGCCAAATGAATTGACAAAACTTTCATCTTTGACAAAACTTGATTTGAGCGATTGCTCAAGCTTGACAAGCTTGCCAAATGAATTGACAAAACTTTCATCTTTGACAAAACTTAATTTGAGCGGTTGCTCAAGCTTGACAAGTTTGCCTAATGAATTAAGAAATCTTTCTTCTTTGGAAGAACTTGATTTAAGTCATTGCTCAAGCTTGACTAACTTGCCAAATGAATTGGCAAATCTTTCTTCTTTGATAAGACTTGATTTGAATGGTTGCTCAAGCTTGACAAGCTTGCCAAATGAATTGGCCAATCTTTCTTCTTTGACAACACTTGATTTGAGTGGCTGCTCAAGCTTGACAAGCTTGCCAAGCAAATTGGCTAATCTATCTTCTTTGACCACACTTGCTTTGAGTGGTTGCTCAAGCTTGACAAGCATGCCAAATGAATTGTCAAATCTTTCTTCTTTGAGAATACTTTTTTTGAGTGGTTGCTCAAGTTTAACAAGCTTGCCAATTGAATTGGCAAGTCTTTCTTCTTTGAGATATCTTTATTTAAATGAATGCTCAAGCTTGACAAGCTTGCCAAAAGAATTGGCAAATCTTTCTTCTTTGACAAGACTTGATTTGAGTGGTTGCTCAAGCTTAACAAGCTTGCCAAATGAATTGACAAATCTTTCTTTTTAGACAATACTTGGTTTGAGTAGTTGCTCAAGCTTGATAATCTTGGCAAATGAGTTGACAAATCTTTCTTCTTTGAAAACATTCTATTTGAGTTGTTGCTTAAGCTTGACATACTTGTCGAATGAATTATCAAATCTTTCATTTTTAAGAAGTCTAAGTTTAAGTTGTTGCTCAAGCTAGATAAGATTGCCTAATGAATTAGAAAATCATTCTTCTTTAGAAGAACTTTATTTAAATGATTGCTCAAGCTTGATAAGCTTACCAAATGAATTAACAAATCTCTCTTCTTTGACAATAATTACTTTAAGTAGTTGCTTAAGCTTAAAAAGCCTGCCAAATGAATTGACAATTCTTTCTTTGAATAGTTGCTCAAGTTTTTCAAGCTTGCCAAATGAATTGGAAACTCTTTTGTCTTTGATTGAATTGAGTATCATCTAGAATAACATGGTGGTTAAAATTCTTTTCAAGGTTTATAATTTGGTATTTTTATAATTCTTGAATAATGTGATTGCTTAATCTTTATAAGCTTAGAAAATCCCTTTTTTTAACAACTCTTTCTTTGAGAATTTTTTCTAATTTCATAGGCTTGTCAAATAACTTAGCAAATCTTTCTTGTTTAACAACAATTTATTTGAGGGATTGATCAAAATTGACTTGCTTGTGAAATGAATTGAAAAATATATCTTTTTCGAAAGGATTTAATTAATGTCTTTTTAAAACTATTTGATATAGGTATTATTAATAATATTTTTAGAGAGTATTAGTTCTAAAATATTATGGATTTTTTAATACTTTTTTTTATAGTTTTATTAAATATATTTGTCTTGAAAAGAATTTTATAATAGTATTATATTGAGATTTAATCATATTAAAAAGATATATTTTCAGACTTGATCTTTGTGTTAAATAAATCAGACGTAATTTATTTTATATCATGAAATATTATTATAATTTTTATTCTTCACATGGTTTTTAAATAATTAATTTTTTTTAATTTAATTCTTAAAACTATAATAATATTAATAACAATTTTTGTTTCTTTAGTATAATATTTTCAATAACAAATTATTGAAAGTATTAAAAACTAGCACTTGAGAGAGTGCACATAGTAAATAGGAGGTGTATTTTTAGTAAATCTCTTTAAATAGCTTAAATATTATATTTTTTATATACAAAGTCATTGCAAATATTTTAAAGATTATCGATCTATTTATTAATTTATTTTATTGCCTTGCCATAGTAACTTTATCAAAAAAACTTAAATAGTATAATTTTCTTAGATCTATTTTGTTATTATATGACTTAAGTATTATTATGTTTCTAAATCAATTTTAAATTTATTCTTATTTTAAAGAAGGAAGAAATGTTTTATTTAAAAGTTGAAAATTCTATAAAAGATATATTTTTAAACTTTATTCATATTTTTAGATTAATTGAGTATTATAATGATCTGAAAAAAATCATAATTATATTTCTTAAAAGTAATTATGACTTTTAAATAGTTTAAATATAGCATTATTATTATGTAATCACATGATTTTTGATTTTCTTAAGTAGAAACTAATATTTTAGCTTGATAAAGTTTTCCAAAAAAAGTTCAAAAAATTAAGAATATTAAAATTTCAACTTTTTTATAATTTTAGAAATTTTATGCAATATTTATTCTGTAAAATACCTCTCTTAATGAAATTTATATTGTATTAACTTTTAAACTTAATATTGCTGCAAAAAAATCTAAATTCACTAAGTACTTATTTCTTTGTTTGTTTGTTTCATTGTATGAGTTTTTTTTTGCAATATGATGGTCCTTAAATATCTTTAATAACTCTAATCATCATTTTCGAATGAGAGAGTGTTATCTTTTATGACTCTAATCGACAAAGTAGGATTTTATTTGATTTAAAGAAAGAAACCAAGTAGCCATGAGTATGCATGATTTGATATAAATGTAATGATAGAAGACCTTAGTAGTGTGAATAGATGTGGATAAGTAGACTTGTATATGTGTGTAGGTACTTTGAATAAACAAATATTATTCTTCTTTCTTATCTTATTCAACAAAGTCAAATATTTTCTTTAGACTTGAAAAAATCTTAAAGTAATAAATATATTTTGACTTAGGATATGACATGTATTTCTTTTAATAATTAATTTAATATAAATTTTATTAATATAAACATAATAAAACATATTAGTTTAAAATATGAAAACATAAAATTGTGGAATATATTGTTATACATAAAATTATTAATGAGTTTGTTGATTTTTTTAACATTTAAAGTATATTTTTTTTTCTAAGACTAAAAACACACCTTTTAGAATGTATTAGAAACTAATATTTTATACAAAGTCTTTTACTATTTTGTAGATATGTAATGCAATCAATTGCAGTAATATTTGACAACCATGCAATATTTCATGTTTCTTTATTACAGAAGTTGCAAGGCTTCCCTATACCACATTGGCCTTCTCTTCACTGTGCTTCTTAGCTTATTTTACATCAAGCAAAAGCTCTTTCTCTTCCTCCTCGGCCAATCGCTATCTATGCTTCTTCAATTTGTTAAATCTCTTCAATTAAAAATATAGTCATGCCTCAAGAACTTTTAGGGTAGTGTTGTCCATGGATTTAAGAAGGAGCAAATTTTGGTTAGCTTGACCCACTGCCTTCAATATCTACACCTCCACTATATTATTTGTAGCCTACACTTGTCTATACAATGCACCTTTTCTTTGCTTTGATTGCATCTAGTTGTCTTTGGTTGTCTTAGTAATCCATGATTGATCTTGAAATACCTTCTTTATGTCTATAATCTTTGTGTGTTCTTACTTTCATATCATCTCACTTGATTGCCTTGCATTTTTTTCCATCCTATCAATGCTATCGATCTTTGAGGCAAATTGTATAGGTGCCTTCTTCTTCAAAGTTAGAGGCTTCACCTACAACCACCTATCAGCGTATTTTAGATGCTCCTTCATCAAAACCCAATAATATTTGTATTCAAAATTTGTCCCCTTTTAACTCTTTTGCTTGTAGAACTTGTGTATAAGGCTGAAGATATTGAGTGTATTTGTGCCACTTTTGCAAACATTTTATAATTGTGTATAGATACCTTTCCACTTGTATACATTATATTTTATATAGCTCCATTTTGTCATTAACAAACTTTGCAACCTCCCATCGACATGCCTATACTCATTATACTGATTTGAAATGTACTCCCAAACATCCCAACTCTATATTGGTTGCCAACAATCCTATCTTGCAATACATACAATACAATTGTTCCTTCTTCTTACATCAATATATCATATCCTTTACTCCAAAGTGTACTAAACCTCCTTTTGCAACTTTGGAAATTAATTTATTTCCTACTATCATGGAGTCTATGCCAAAAAAGAAAAAATTTGGTCAAAATCTTGATACTTAGGCATCTAACATAAAAAGAGTCACCATAGCAAGCTATTAAAAATAGTTTCCTTCTTGCCATGGCTATCCTTAATTTGACCATTGAACAGTCTATAGTCAAATTTATTGTTGATTCCAAGAATGTGCATGACTTGATGGACTATCTCCTCATGTGTGAAGGTCGATATAGGTTTGCAAATCACAAGTGAAAGCCTTCACACAGATCAATTTTAAGCCTTTGTTCTAACTAGTTTTTTATAGAAATAATTTTGATTTTTTTTCTTAGGCTTACATTATTAAAAGCTCCATAATGGCTTTGTATAGTATTCACTAGATATTTACAATGTATTGTCAAAAATTGTGTAATATAATTGACTATATTTTTAAGCTCTTGGATTTATACTTTGTAACTTTTGCTAATCATGATGGTGAGTGAATCAATCATCAATGTAATAAGCTTGAAAGAAGATGTTTTTGTTAAATCCTAGATGTTGAATATTTGACATTTGAAAATTCATGCCTCTAAAGTTTTAAGCTACATAGAATATTATTGTAATTATGTAAACAAGGAATTGCTAATAATGAATCAAATATTTACATATAACATTGCCTTCATGTTCATGCTTAGTTAATTAGAAAAGTAAGTGATGCAATCTAATTTGTAATAATATTTGGACTTTATGTAATTATAAAAAAAAAAAAAAAAATAAAAATACAATAATGGAAATCAACATCATTTTTATCCATAACAAATTGGAGCCATGTACAAAGATCTTATGGATGAAGTCCTAAGAGATTAAGGTTCATTAGTTTCTTCTCTTTTATAAATATCAAGGAGTTCTAAACATCCAATTAAAAACTCAAAAGGTTCTTCAATTACTGAATTTATTATTTTAATTGCATATTTTGATAGATGAAACATTAAGCTCAGGTTCTATGCCAAAAACTTAGGACATTATTGCAATTATGTGCTACATAGGACATTGTTGCAATTATGCAAACAAGAAATTACTAATAATGAATCAAATGCTTAAATACAACATTGCCTTTACGTTGGTGCTGAGACAATTAGAAAAGTATGTGATGCAATCTAATTTGTAATAATATTTGGACATAATGTAGTTAAAAAAAATAAAAATAAAAATAAAAAATACAATAATAGCAATCAACATCATTTTTATCTATGACAAATTGGAGTCATATACAAGGGTCTTGTGGGTGAAGTTTGAAGAGATTAAGGTTCATTAGTTTCTTTTCTTTTATAAATATCAAGGAGTTTCTAAACATCCAATTAAAAACTCAAAAGGTTCTTCAAATTAATGAACTTATTATTTTAATTGCATATTTTGATAGGTGAATCATTAGACTCTGGTTCTATGGAAAAAGCATATCAAATCTTCATGCTCTTTCATGTTGGTCTTGTTTCTTTAAAAATTTGTTCCACATATTGTAAAAAAGTTGAATGCATTTAGTGACTAATAAAATATTGCTCAAAATATTATTTCACATGAAAGGTATTCAAATGCTATAAGAAAAAACAGCCACAAAAACAAAATTAGACAAAAATAAAAAATAAAAAATAAAATAAAAAAAAACCACTTGAATTTGAATCATCATTGATATGCAACACTTTTTTTTATTGCATCACTCTTTTTATAAAATCAATGAATGTAAGTAAAAATCAATCTATTAGAAAAATAAGATTTATAAAGAAGTTCCATTTTGTGCATCACTTCCAAAGTCGAAGTCGACTCAAAGGTTAGCATGTTGATCAATTAGAGTGAGCAATAAGGTGTTAGATATAAGAACTAGAAACTAGCACATGGATATGGCATTGGCAATAGTACAATATAATTATAGTAATGGGAAGAATAAACAAGGGAGTTTAAATTCCAAAAATAAATAATAAAACTTTCAACACTAAAAATAGAGTGGTAAAAGAAAAAAAAAAAAAAAAAGGATGAAGAGTAATAAAATTTTATATAGCTCCTCTTGAAAGAATTGCCAACCAAATCTCTTTGTGACATTATGCATGACACATTGTGCTAGATAACATTGGATTGTGTTGCTTTGAAGCCAAAGCAAATTTGAGATGATTTAGCAATAAAGGTAATTTGTCCACTCACTCTCTTGCACTCTTTCTTTTTTTCTTATCATGATCTTTTTTTTTGCCCCGATTTGCTATATCTAGTAAGTTTGTCACATATGTTCAAAAGCTAAAAAAATTTAAAATATTAGTTAATGTATCAATTTTAATACAAAAGCAATACAAAAACAACAGATTGCATGTTTTAATGCACCACTTTGATATCTTTTTAGAGATATTTCTATTCCAGCATTTTTTTTTTTTTCATAAACTCCATATTTTTTTATTATCTCAGCAATATGTTTTTTAGAAGAAAATTTCCTGCTTTAAAATTCATCTATCACAACATAATGTACCACTACTTTACTACACTAATACTTGACCATGTCCTCAAACTATTGCAATTTACACTTCCATTCAATAATGTTATCTTTTTAAAAGTTAAATTCTTTCATTAACTTTTTATCCTTGAAATTAAAGTTTGTTTGAGAATAATGTAACATAAATTTAAATCTTTGAAATATCCTACATCTAACAACTCTACATATTTGATTATCTTTAAATTTTTCTTTGTCATAGGATCTCACAATAATGCATGACTTCCAAAAGCAATTAATCAAAACTTTGGAATGCTATAAATGATAGCGATCCACATATTATATAGTAGGCATTGGATTTTTTTGTGAAACTACTTAAGGATTTCAAATTCTTAATTAAATCCCTCAATATCATCTAATCTCTTCATTGTCATAACATGCTTACAAATCTATAGAAAAGACTCTTAGTCATATTTATTGATTCATATGGTTTCTCTTTGATAGCAATGCTTATATAATATATAGCTTTTAATATTTAAAAATAACATATAACTAAATTCTACTATAATACTAATATCTTACTAGAGCATAAAAACTATTTTATATGATTCAATTATTAACTTCAACGAATCTCTCAAAAGATTGTTATGAATCAATCTCAATGTCTAAGAGTATATGTGGCAACCAACTAGATATCTAGATTTGTAATTAATAGTTGGTTTCTTTAACATCACAAATAGATGTTGGTATATAAGAAAATAAGACACTTTACTATGATTTAAAAAGGTCTCAAAGATATATAAAGCTTGAAGATAAAACAATCCATCATTGGTTTAAAATTGAAGATTGAATAATAAATGATAGTCAATCTTAAGTATTACTTGAACAATAGATGTATAGAAAAGATATCTAATAAATAATCAAACAAATCTATTCCAATTATAAAAAATATCAAAAATTTAGAAGTATTCCAAATTTATATTTTTCAATTAAAAAATAAATAAAAATCAAAGTATTAAATATATTATAATATTAAATATTATATTTTTTATAATTCTTTACAAATGTAATCTAAATATGTGTCTAAAGAATGGGAAGATATCGTAGCCACTTTATAAGCAAAAATTACAACAAAAGTGTAAGTCAAAGTAAGATTTAAAGATTTGTAATGTATTCAAATCAAGAAGGCTTATAACAATATGCACCAATAATTTATTTTTGATAAATTAGAAGAAAGTGAAGTCAATCAATTAAAATAATCTATCAATGTATGTATAAGATTTTATATTATTTTTGAACTACTGCTACAAAAAGGCTCTTGAATTATATTATTCATCTATAATAATATAGTTATCATATTTTTAGATTACTTATTTTAATTTAGTACCTTTAATTTCTATGTAATTTTTGATTAGCATAAAATTACTTATTATTTGATTGGAATTTTTTAATATAATTCTTTAATGAGATTTATTTTCTTCAAATTTTTGAAGAGATAGTTGAAATATTTATTCAAAAGTTAAAAATTAAGCTTGATTTATTATTTAATGTATTATTATAATTATACAATTGTTATAAATATTTGGTTATTTTTATCATTAGAAATCTTTATGAATCTGATCTTATTTTGTACAATTATTATACTAAGAGCCATTATAATATAAAAAATAATCATAATATTTTAAAGGTTAAAAAAAATATAAGATTTAAAAATTAGTATAAAAACCACTTATCTTATGTAATGATTAGTATGAGTTATTATCTTGGGCAGAAAATTTTATCTTTTTTTCAAAATTTATTAATAATAGCCTTAATCAATTTCTTCTTACTATACTTGAAATAGTTACTAAGCAGCTTAAAAACAACAATACTTATTAAAATCAAGTAGGTTCTAATTCAGACCAATACAATTCAATATATAATTTTCATTTAATTGGTTAAAACAATAGAAAAATAATAATATAAAAAAAATAAAATAAATCTTAATTTAAAATTATAATTTAAAATTACTTTTTATTTTTTTATTTTTTTTATTTTTTTAAATAATTATTTTTAATAATCTCAAGTCTTGTAATAAAGAATTAAATTATTTTAAAATATAGAATAAAAATAGATCTTATAAGAATATAATAAAATTTGAAAATATAATAGTTTTAATATTTTTATTCATGAATTATCTTAAGCTTAGAATTAGCTTTAGGATAAGAATATGTTATAAATATGAAAATAAAAAGTTTCTAGTTATATACCTTATCTAACATATATAGATATATATCAATTAAGATTAAAATTTTAGGTATAACCAATTTGTAAAAATATTTTTTAATAAGTATGATATATCCTTGATTTATATCAAAAATATAAAAGAAATAGAAGTAAAAATTTTAAGAGATTTAGAAAATTATTAGAAGAAAAATATATAACTTTGATACTATTTTTTTTCACTCTAGTAATAGTAATAAGTTTAAGAGAAATCATTTTTTGGATTTAATAAAGAAAATTTATTTTTTTAATATAAATTACAGATTTATATAAAAAAATTCAATTGCAATTCACTTCTTAAGTCTAATAGTAGGTTACAATGATATAATAACAAAATCAGAAACCTAAATAAACATGGTAGTTTTAAAAAAATATTTGAAAAATAATAATGATTGTGTGATGGTTTAAGGATAGACATAACAATTTTGTGAAGAAGAACTTCTTTGACTTATACACAACTATTTGCTACAACTTATATGTTTTTTTTAAAAAATAAAATAAAATAAACAAGTAAAATAAAAAAAAAAAAATATATATATATATATATATATATATATATATATATATATATATATATAAATTGTTTTCAATAATAAAAAAAAAATTATTCAAAGGAGGATCTTACAAAAAAATTCAAAGAAATCTAATGCATTTGAAAAAAAAAATTATAACCTTATACATTCTAATATATTTTTAACTATTTTTGGATTTGTTAATTTCACCTCAAAACATCTACTTTGCTGCATCTTATACATCTTTGAATCATGTATATTTGTTCTTATCTACCTTTCAAGCTCTTAAGTAGCACATTACTCAATATTGCATATAAATGCACAATAAAAATATCTTTTGTTCAAATCTATTTGGTAATTCTTTTGATTCATCAACTAATATTATTATCCTTTTTTCGCAAGGTTGCCAGTTTGCATTATTTGTAATTTTTGTTTTATAACTAATACACTATGATTATAATACATAGCATGTTGTACTTGCCTACTTATCAAACCTTTCTGTTGATGTGATACTATTTTTATTGATAATTTCTCTACTCTAGTTTTTTTGACAACAATTAAAGTCCTACAGACCTCATTATCCTCTTCTTCTTTCTTAATCATAGTTCTATTGCAAATTCCACCATTCTTCAATCAGAGTTTTGGGTGCCTTGCATAGTATCTCAAAAATTCTTTATTATCATATTCTACTTGTTACTCTTATTTTTGCTGTTGTTATATTTTTTTGTGCCAAAATTCTTCTTGCTTCATAATTATCTTTCCACAATAATAAATTGTTGTCTTTTGTTCTTATGTTTGTTCTTTTATTGCATCCTTACTTGATTTTTTTTATTGTTCTTGTTAGTTCGTAATTTTGTTGTTATTTGTCGTTTTTATAGAATCTGTCATTGTTGTATTTAGTCCTTTGATTTTCAATCCAAACTTATGAAGTGTAAAATGTCTCTAGCATGCTTCTAACTCAAATTGATTGTAAGACAACTTATTACTCCACAAGCATAAGACAAAATCCTTGTTCTATTTTCTAGTTTATTTGTTGTTTGTCCTTTGATTACATTTTATTTTTGAATCTAGTTCGCCTTGGTACCTTACTTGCACAATTTTAGTTTGACTTTATTCACTTATTTTCACTTGATCCCTTTTTGTTGTGTTCTTTTAATTGTTGCTATTGGTTTGCCTACATTATTTCACTTTGTTGCCCTCCTTGTTGAATTGAATTGCTTAGCTCCTGATATTTGGCACTCCAAGGTAGTCCTCTCACTTTGTTACTACATGTCGTTCTCAATTGTACTTCAACTCTCGCAAACAAGTTGTCACTAAAACAAGTTGATCATTGTTATTAGACCAATTCAATGCTTCACACCTTTGTTACGACAAGTCGATGCTTTCCACATCCTTAGATTCATAGTACTTACAATCACATGCCTTAAAAAGACACATCTCATCCAACCTTATCCAATAATATTATATCAATTTCCTCGAATCATCTGAGATAAATTTTGAGTATAGGGCAACTATAATCTACTTATTAAGAATCTTATGTCGTTTGCATAAGATCAGGTCCTTGAACATCGTTCTATGCCACTTGCAATGCTCTTTATTGAACTGTCAAAACAACATCGTTTTCAGATTTGGGAACCTTTCGTCGAGCATCACTGGGCTTGTTATTCATAAGCAACCGACCAGCTACCTTGAGATAAGAAATTTCTGCAATGTTTGATCAATCATAATAAGAAGGATGACACATGAACCATTATAGAAAATTTTCTTGTAGGAGCTCAATGCCACGAATGCCTAAGTAAAGTAGCAAATAACATCACATTTTACTTTTGAGGAGTAATGCCTAGAACACCACTGTGGTTGTCTCAAGCATCCAACTTTTCGTCTTTTTGTAACTCCTTCTAGATAACCTAATCTATTACCAAGATTCAAATCCATAGATATACCAATTCCTCATACGAGTATTTTTGTAGACAAGCTTTCTTGAGATCTGGACTTTATGCAAGCAATATTCAATATTTTATATGAGAATGACTATCTAGACTTTACAACTCAATGTTGATTAGCGATAGAAAATATATTGCAATATTAAAGAAGTGTAAGTATACAACGTTGTTCTAAACTACATCATCCTCATCTATCATCCTTTATATACTCTCTTCATTCTCTAAAGCTCGGCATGCATCCTTGCAAGACCAAACTATGTTAGGAGAATAAGCCTATCTAATTTCTTCATGGTCATAAGCTCATTATGCATACGATGGCTGCAATTCCAAAGAGAAAGGGTCCATGTTATAGAAGATCCATGAAAGCATACCAAAGAACCTTCAAAATCACAATTTTGTTTAGCTTAGTCAGTTTGTCATAGAATCGAGAAGAAGTAATTGAGACCTAACATCCCACATTTGAACTCATTTGCAAAACTACTGCACCTGCAATGACCTCAATTGTAGACAATACCATGCCCTTTTGTACACACAATGTAAATATATTTCTACTAATTGATTGAGAAGGCAACAATAAGACATAGAGTGAAATACAACAAAGTGGAAAGTGGGACTTTTCTATGGAGACTAAGGCACATGGAGATTGTGGAGCAACGATGGCAATGGTAGCGGGGTTGAATTCTTGCATCAAATATGTTGATGATGACAATAAGTGGAGATGGCTACTAAATCAAATCTGCTTTGCTTTTCTGGCTTCATGTTCCCTTGATGATTATACTTATTTCTTGTTTCTCTCTTATTTCTTATTTCAACATATTTTGATGATATGTTGAAGAATTAGGATTGAGTAGAATTGGGATATTGGATTCTCTAGTAAATGTGTTTTGAAACATTCTTTGGAATAAGACTTTTTTTTGTGAGAAAAAATACTAATAATAATACTAATAAGAAAAATAAGAAATGTGGAGAAACTAATATATGGTTTATGAGATAATATCTTAATTTGGTGCATTTTTTTTTTTTTTTTTTTTTTTTTTTTTTTTTAATGATACATCCACCAAACAAATTCTTTAGATTTTATACAAACAATGCCTTGGATAATACATATATATATATATATATATATATACACACTTATTTTTTTCTATTTTTTATTTCTTTTATCTAACACATATAGTTAGATGATATTTTTAAATTTTATTTGTTCTTAATGAAGTTAGTAAGTTGAATAAAGCTATAATTATTGTTCAAGATATTGAAAGAGAAATAAAAAAGTTCATGTAAATGGAGTGAAATGTTACTACACATATTACATATTGGTGTGTAATATGGTTCAATAGAGATTAATTGAATTAAGATTCTAGTATGATTTTAAGTGAATACATGACATAAGTACTAAAAGAATTAGGGTCAATACTAATAGCCATTTAACTCTAATACTATGATAGTTTTATGCTTACCATTTAATGAGATAGTATATCCAATTAGAAACTCCATGACTTAAATCCTATAGAGCAATAAGTCAAAAATTTCCAAAATCATTGAAATGTGTTTCTTTTCTTCATTTTAATAATGCCAAACTACTAAGAAATAATTGGCCTTGGCCTTCTTTTTATACTCATTATTTCAACATTCTTGCTACATTGCTTTTATATGTGTATGTATTTTATGCATGTGATATATAGTGTATAATATGTGAAATTGGTGCTTAGCCATTTTATTTGCATATATACAAGAGATATTTATATATTCTTAATATTTGTATAGAATAATATTAATAACGATATTATTCTTACTTTCTTATGATAGTATTTAAGTTTGTGCTTTTCATATCTATGCTGTATTTGTTGTGGATAATTTGGCTACATTTGTTATAAGATTTAACCTCATAAATCTTCAAAACTTTATTTAGAAAATATTGATCTTTAAAACATTATCAAATCAACTAAATAATTTTATTAATTATAGCTTAATGCATTATTGTTTTTTTGTTTGTTAAATGAAATGTCAGTGAAATGATTGAGCTTTAATTAAATTGCAAACATACATACTATTAGATCCTGAATGACTCTTTTTAGCATTGGCAGTATTAGATATTTTTTTACCATTTTGCTTTAGAAGATCTTGAACTATTATCATTACGATATAATGTAATTTTAACATACATTGATCGTTGACATAGATTTATTTATTATCAAAGGATTCAAAATGAAAAGAATGTCAGAGAGTGTGTGTTGATTTGTGCATGTACTTGTACTTATATTCTGAAATTGATGTGATATTTTCGAGCCGTAAAGTACGGCAGTATGACAGTGAAAGTTTGGTGTGCTTTTTGAGAGCGGATCTCAGAGAAAACTGCCACATTTGTGGACACAGTAAAATTCCACAACTGAACGACGCATCGTCTCTGCTTTAGGTGCAAGAAGACAACGAGTGCAATAGCAGCACTCCACAAAAGCCATATCCTTGTGGATAGAAACATGGGAGCCAAAGTGTGAATGTAGCTTAATGCCGCAACATTCATTCAAGGCGTGGATTGCAAATATACCTTTACTCCATTTTGTCATAGTCGAATCACAGTTGATCAGTCTGTTATTTCTATGATTCACACTTACTCACTCACTTACTCAAAAATTAGGAGCCTTGCAAAAATCTCAAAGATTGGGTTCCTATTGAGAGCATTTCTGCATCCGGCTTAAGACACATGCAAGAGAAATGGTCATCGTATATGTTGTGCATTAAACTTTTGCAAAACCAACAGTCATCGATCACAACATACGCTGCGGGACTCGATCATGGATGCAATTTGGGTTTCAGCTCACGACAACGGTGAATGCAATAGAAGTGACAATCTCCTCAGTGAGAAGATGTGTATAATAGGTGAAAGCATCGTGTGCTGTGATGGAGCAGGGGGTTGGTTTTGGGCGTGAGGAGGACATTGTAGCGAGGAGGACTGGTTGTTGCTGCTCAGGGAGATAGTTCCTTTTGGAAATGGTTTGGTGACACGGCGATGAGTAGGAAGAACAGACCCATGAATTGAGTTAACTAGTGGAGGTTCATAATGTGGATGTTGAAAGGAGTGGGTTAGGAAAGATTAGGAAGGTGGTTACATAGGACTGGAGATAATGGAAAGCTTTTTCAAGGTAACCATGGTCAGAGGTCCAACACCTTATTGATTTGGAATGGCTCGCTTCTGGTGCTATGGAAACACAAGAGCCAAAATGTGGATTGAATCGACGCATTGTCCTCTCGTAAGATGGGATAGTTAGAGTTTGAAGTATAATGGGTGGTAGGTGCAATGTGTCTTTGTGGATTGGCAAATGATTCGTGTGTTATACCAAATCTGAGCACCTTATTACTGAAAGATTTGGGCAGAGTGTATTGGCGGTGCAGTGGATTCATGTTTTGCAAAGTCTGGGTAGTTTTTTTTTTGTAGGATGTAGAAATGGCTGCTTTTATGAGTATTAATTTGGCTCGATGTTTTGGTGAATTTTTGACTTGAGCTTAGCACCAAAGCTAGGAAAGGCATATGTGCAAATTGAAAGGACAATGCAATCATTGCCATGCAATTGAATATTCTTTATAGTTATTTTTCGTCGGACTGTTGAAACATTAAGCATGGTAAAGGGGCAAGATCAAGCTGTAGGCATGACATTGCTCTCGAAGACGAGAAGAAGTGGGCACCGCGTGGTGATGAATTGTGAAGATGACAGAAACGATAATGGTTTGAGTAATTTTTCAGATATGGGGCTTCGATTTTTGGCGAAAGGATGCCCTAGATTAAAGAATCTATCTCTCATGTGGTACTATGCAGTGTCAAGTCACAGCCTTGTCATTGTAGCAAATGCTTGCAGAGGCTTTAAGGTCTTGGACTTGCAGGTATACGATCAAGTCTACAACCATACTTCAATGTTTCTATCTATGTATATTGCTGTTGTACTATCCCATTACAAAAACGAAGATCGTGATTTGTAATTTTTGTTTCTTGGGCTTGTTTGTGGTTGGTCTTCTTTCATGTTTGTGTGGTAAACGATCCTGATTAAATTCTTAACTATGTAAAGATGTATTTATCGGAGGGAACTGTTGTAGGACTGCTATGTTGGGGACCAAGGTTTGAAGGCCATGGGCATATATTGTAAAGAGCTGGAAGAACTGAATTTACGTTTTTTGTGAAGGAATCAACAATATCAACATAGTAGGAATTGTTGAAAGTTGTGGAAAATTGCTTCAGTCGCTTGGAATTGAAGCTTGTGCTCATGTAACAAACGTGGCATTAAAGGTCATTTAGCTCTGCGCCTAAATCATTTTCTGTATATGTCCTGCTTTCTCAACCTAGTTCATCGCCATTGGTAAGCTGTCTGGCACAGCCTTAGAAGTGTAGAGTCTATACAAGTCCGGACGTATTAAGTCTTGGATTACATGTTGATGATACAAATGCTCTTCAAGCACGTTGTTTGATTTTGACAGTTGAGCACCTTATCATAGTTTGCCTCTAGCTGCAAGTTGTGGGTACCAACTGTAACATACTCAAGAAGTTCACTTTGGACTCCAAGCATATTGAGATGGACAATATGTTGGTGATAGGCCGGGGTTGCTCACAACCACAAATGCTTTGACTACTATGTGTAAATGTGTGCGATAGAGGTTTGCAAGTAGTTGGTCGTAATTGTCTTTTATTGGAGACCTCAACTTTAAACAGCTCTCAGAAATTTACAGACCGACAAGTTTTTGATTCATACAGTTCATTACAAAGTTAACAGAATGTATCAATCATTGTTTTTTTGATAGTTTATGTAATTTTCTTCTGATGAGCCATATGCATTGATACTTTCTTCTGAGACTTATTTTTCTCTAGACAATAACGTTGTGAACACAAGTTTGTTTAATTGTGATATTGAATTTCTCAATTAAAAAATATTACAAACCATAGCAAAAATGCCTATTATGCATAATTTTTTTGTGAACCTACTACTTCTGCATGAGAACCTAAATTTAAAAAAAGAGTTGCAGAGCGATCTATGCTCATGAACAAGGTCTAGTTATGCAGTCATAATACCCTTTACTAACTCATAAGTATTCCATCTACAGAAGTCTGGTGGCTATTGGAGGAGGATGCAAAAAATTAAGAAAGTCACATTGAGTGACTCATACTACGTGGGTGACCGCAGCCTAGTTGCCATTGCTGGGGGATATCTCTTACTTGAAGCTTTAGAAATAAACGGTTGTCATAATATTGGAACTGCAGGACTTTGGGCTATGGGCCGTTCTTGCTAGTGGAAAAAACTTCTTTTACAAGAGAGTGAAACGTCAATATTTTTGAAACTTACATCAATTTATAATGAAGCAATGATTACTAATTTTTGATACCTATAGGAGATGTTTTGTAGTTGATGAAGGATTTCATACTACAAAGTCATGCAAGACAAAATCAACTCTCTTCATAGAGTTTCTTTCTTCATACTAAGACCACTTTCACACCTCAGTCTCTTACTTGACACACTCCATATTTACTTTTGAGGAGTCATATAAAATGTAACATGAATTATGTTACAAAAATAGAAAAAATTATGAGTTTTTAATTTTTAAAATGTTTATATTTATGAATATTTTAAATAAAAAATAAGAAGAAAATTACTTAAAAATAGATTGATAACTAAATAGGATTGCAAACACTAGAATCAAATAATAATAGAATGCATAATTTTTTTGTTTAGCTTGCTACATGGGCTATCACTAGTATATGTATATATATATATATAGATAGATTATTTTTTATCCATTAACTAATATTTTTTGCTTACTTGATAATATTTGTTGGAATGGAGGTTGTTCTTAGGTCATAAAGTTAGATCCTAAAATTAATATTTCTTGTATAATTGATAAAATTTCTATGCACTGAATTTAAACACAAGTAGTGAAACACAACACAAACAAACATACACTAGTCAAACATGCACTAGTCAAACATACATACACATATATATATATATATATATATATATATATATATTTAATTTTCATAGTCGCAAGATCATAATTTTCTTTTTAAGATAACATAAAATATCTAAAATAATTTTTTTTCAACTATAAATTTTTCAACTGTAAGAAATTTATCAATTATTAAGTAATAATTAGTCTTATACTTATTTTGATTTTTTTTATGTGAGTTATGAAGATGTTTTCAAACTATTAATGTGCATTATATACACATACAGTAATTTTCAAGCATGAAAGTTTAGTCTAAAGTTTAAAAATTATTATTATATATGATTTATGTGCAGGATAAACAATATCTTTGCATATAACTGTTTATCAAATATAAAATATTTATTGATTTGTAGATACATACTTTTGTAAAAATATTTTTTATTTTATTTTTTATTTTTTTTTATTGCATATGCTGTCCTTGTTTTAGTTTTTTTTTTAGTTTTTTTAGTTTTTTTAGTTTTTTTTTTTTTTCGTCCTCAAATACCATTCAAATTACCTACACACGATTGTTTCTCATCAAATTAAAATATATATATATATATATATATATATATATTTTAAAAACAAGAAAAAAAAATAATACATGCAGAATCAAGTATTTTCCATTATATTAGAATACAATCAAACAATTTTTTTATTTATTTTTGAAAGCATACTCATTTTAAGTTTTTTCAAACTAAAATGATTAGTTTAGTGAGTAGGGTTTATTTACTAGAGACATGTGTAATAAATTCAAGTATTTTATATAAATAGAAAGTTGAATAATGTACTAAAAAGACAACCCATCTTTTCATATTGTACAAACTGAGCATGGTGGCATAACAATTGGTTGTTATTTTTAAATATAAATTCAACAGATAAAATAGACCACAATTGATGTAGAACAAGAGTTTGATTTTTTCTTTGTGGATACCGAAGAATTATACAATCATGATATCATGTGGGAATTTAATTTAATAATATTATTCTAGTTTTGAACGCCTTGAAATTTGTACTTTGTTAAGGACATGGGTACTTGTATGATGGAAATTAAAAAGTACAATAGGATGGCATTTCTCAATCACAATCACATTCTCATAGAATATTATTCTACATAACATGTGTACAAATGTTTTTTGTAGGAATCTTATTCTACTCCACTACATTGGATTAGTAATTATTTATTGATGATATGCACCAAAATTAGATGTTAGTGCCAATGATCCCTTTATTAAAAAATCGATTTAGACTTTTAACTCAAAACTCTAGGAAGGAAAAAACAAAAGATATAAAAAGAAGAAAGAAGAAGAAGAAGAATTTAGTATCAAAATAAGAATTAGAAATAAATGGCCTACTTGATATGAAGTATCAATTAGGTTGTGCTTTATAAAAAGAATATGATGTTTGCTTAATTTTGGATTTGAATGATATTTTTAGAAGATATATTTTTGATATAGAAATTCACTATATTTTTTATTTTATTTTATTTTTCATGTCTAAAGGATATAAAAGTGATGAAGAGCCTAACACTAAAATTTTAAATTTGTGTGCTTCAATATGATTTAGTAAGAATGAGTCCATTCGGGAGAACGGGCTGTAATTGTTGTTTTACTTATTCTACAATTCCTTCTAGAATAAACATGTATAGGAGAATTTGAACACAGGGAAAGATTAAGCGCATGAGCTTTATTAGTTAGGATCACACAATTCCTTCAGACACCCAAATCGAGTTATAATATTCTCGTATAGAAAAGTAGCCATCATATTGGTATTATCATAGTGAGAAGCAATAGCCTCTGCCCATTTTGTTACATAGTTTGTGGCGACTAAAATATATCGCTTCTAGCCACGTTTTGACGCTAGTGCGATGGGACCGACAAAATCAATACCCCATTTTTTGAACGGTGCCTGTTCCAAGATTGGAACTAACGGCATGACAAAAGTGCCCGTGGATCGATCAATTTGTTGAGAGGGATTACAATGACGAATAAATTAGTGTGCATCAGAAAACATTGTGGGCCACCAATATTCGACCATTAAAGCCTTGCGAGCAGTACTATCTCCTACAAAATGACCACCACAACTATCCAAATAGCAACCTGTGAGGATCGACTGTACTTCACTTGGAAAGATATAGTAGCGTAAAATGCCATCTTTGCCTTGTTTATACAAAGCATCGTGAATCATTGTGTACTGGGCACTCTTCAGAATGAGTGGCTTCTTAAGCTTCTCGGTGAAAGTCGGTTGAAAGGTATGGAAGGTCAGAAACTGAATGATTTCACTATACTCAGGGGAAATCACATCCACCACAAATAATTCGACGTCAAGAAGAGCATCTAGGATAGGCTCATTGCCGAAAATATTAGACAACCGAGATAAATGATCAGCATTATCATGTTTCTTCCCAAGTCGTACAACAATGATAAAATTGAACACTTGTAAGAATAAGATCCATCGAGCAATGTGTCCACTCAATTGAGGCTTATTAATCATGTATTTGAGGGCATCATGATCCACATAAAAAACAAACGGATATCCAAGCAAATAGTGCCAAAATTTATGAACCGAGTATATCATATCCAACATTTCTCGTTCAGTAGTAGTGTAATTACGTTCGACAGCCATCAATTATTGACTGGCATAATAGATAAGATGATCCAGATCCTTGTCATCCTTCTGACTTAACACCAATTCAATAGCCACATTGGATGCATCAACATACACATGAAAGGACTCCGTCCAATAAGGAGCCTCCAATATTGGTGCAGAGACCAATTTTGACTTCAACGCGTCAAAGGCCACGGTACATTCCATGGTCTAGATGGAACTAGTTCCATCTAACGGAGGTTTTTTTAGTAAGTTTGTGAAAGGTTGATAAATAACTACGAATGAACGAATGAATCTTCAATAATAACTGACATGGCCTACAAATCCACAAACATCGGAGATCGTCTCTGGTCTGGGCAAGTTTATTATATGCTGTACTTTGTCAAGATCCGTAGCAATACCACGGCTCGAGACGATATGTTCTAATAATTTACCTGATGGAATACCAAATTGACACTTATCTGAGTTCAATGATATCCCCAACTTAGCGCACTGAGCCAAACATTTGCTCAAACAATTAAGATGATCTTATTTTGTACTAAATGCACAAAATTCATCTAAAAAAATCTCCATAAATAGCCAGAGATAGTCTTGGAAGGCCTAAGTCATCACTCTCTGAAACGTGGCTGGAGCATTGCATAACCCAAAAGGCATTACGCGATAAGAAAATATGCCCCAATCCATAGTAAAGGTCATCTTAAGCTGGTCTTTTTCTGCAATTTGAACTTGATTATATCAGAAAAATCCATTGAGGAACGAATAACATTTGTGATCGACTACGGCGTCCAATATACTATCTGTGAAAGACAATTGAAAGTAATCCTTCTTAGTGGCCGCATTAAGTTTCCAAAAATCTTAAAAAATGCAAATTTTTCCATTCTTTTTTGGCACCATGATGATTGGAGAAACCCACTCGCTATTCAATACCGGATAAATAAAACTAACCGCAAGAAGCTTGTCCAATTCTTCCTTCACCATAAAGGAATATTTAAAATTAAGACGATATTGCCTTTGTCGTATCGGTTTAGCGTTCTCCTCTAAAATGATATGATGCTCAGAGACGTTAGCGGAAATATCTTTTAAATTAGCATAAGTTCAAGCAAAAGTGGACTTATGATGCAAGAAAAATTCTGTCCAATAAGTCAACTCCTGGTCCTTAATACCTTTGTAGACCTTAATTATCCATGGCTCTATTGTGGTTGCCAAGTTAATAGTTTGACATAAAGGTGCAACGATGATGTTCTTTTTCAACCCCCACATTGGTTAAAAATCAGTCAGTAAGTCCAACATATGCAAAGTACTGAATCCTGTGTTGAGGGCACTAACATGGTACACATCATACTTGGTAACCCAATCAATACTAACATAATCAGATCTTTTCGAATCCATCAGATATATCAAGTACTCCTCCGAACCTCTACATTGGTATACCACTCCAAGGTGTTGCGCTGTCAAGGCAAGAAGTCGATGAAAAAAATAATTCAGACAAGTGAGCCTTCACTCAAAGAAAGATAATAAAATATAAATAAACAAGTATGTATATTGAAAGAGAAACTGGAATGGCTATTGCAAAAGACTAGAAAACATGAAGATTCTTGAAACTAGACTAGGAGCAAGAAAGGAGTTGACAAGAGTGAAGAAGGCTTCACTCTTGTCTCTATATATACTATCTAACTAGGGACTACGTGGCGACGTTCTATAAGACCTCCAATATGTGTTGACTTTGTAGGACACATGCTTTGACTTACAAGGCAAGTTTTTCTACAAGTGGGCCACATAATTAGCTTGATCTTCAAGCTAACAACATGTGTGGTACATGGCCAACTTGTTGACCACGTTTCTAATCCAAAAAAGTCAATTAAAGATACCTATGAAGTCAAAATAATGTCTATGAAGCTTCTAGGAAGCTACTATATTAAATATTATAGAATTAACTTATTTTTACCTACTTTTACTTACTTCCACCTATTTGAATATGTAATGACTAGCTTATATAAGTATATCCGTGACATTACCTCCCCTTCTAGGGATGAGTTCCACGAAGAGCGATCATCATATGTTGACAAAATCTATGATGCGACGAATTATATTTGCCACATACTCTGATCTTTCTCTCTTCGAAGATGATTGATAAGGCCTCTCAACCATCAGTAGTGTCCCATACTAGGGCGGGAAGACCATTTAATTACTTGAACATTATTGAGGACTTCATAACTTCCTTCAAATAGAACATTTAGAACACCATCAGGAGTTGTTCCTACCTCTAGCAAAATCACCAAACATCGGGAGTCTCTTTCCAAATTGTGATACCAAACACGTTGTATCTTGCCATCTATTCGAGGAAGAACATGTCATTCTTGAAGATCTTCATCTCGATTGCATCATCTTGAAGATTGTGATAATCGTAATGTCTCGTCCGGCAGGTCAACAAATGAAGGCTCTTGAGTCGAATCCGCTGGTTGTTGGTTCTCCATCTCCTGAGTGTCACTACTACAAAAAAGCTACAAACAAGGATTGAAAGTAGAATGTTATCTTGCTTAGATGTTGTTTCTTTTATAAAGAAGATTTTCATCTTGATTTTGATGGATGTCATCGATGAAAAGCCTCCACCGCCTTTGCTGTATTTACAAGATTCTTTATTGGCTCCCATGTGTATCTACTAATATCATATCTGCGCCAATGGACAAGATATTCTAATTTATTTCGGCGCTGTCTTGAATCTAAGACTTCTTCTACTTCAAACTCTTTATTATTGTCCACTTCTATAAGAGGAGGTGGAGCTTGTTGTCTTCTTGATATGTCCACTATCTTATATGGTTCAAAAAGAGACACGTGGAATACTGGATGGATTTTTATTGACTCCGGTAGATGTAAACGATATGCAACTGGATTGATTTGTGTAGAAATAGAAAATGGTCCAAGTCTTCGATAGTCCAATTTGTCACAAGGACGAGTAGTCTTGATATTGCGACAAAGTAGACACATCTTATCACCTAAGAAGAATGGTAGTTGTTCCTTTCGATAGACATCCGCATTGATCTTTTGTTCTTCTTGAGCCTCTTTTAACTGTGCCTTCATCGTTGCATGTAGCTCTGATAAATGAATCACCAAATCTTTTGCAACAGAATTATCAACTTTTAAAAAGTCAAAAGTATCAAGTTGTGGATGATAACCATAATTAGCAAAGAAAGGTGTTTGTTTTGTAGAAGAATGTACTATGTTATTGTAAGCAAACTCTGCCAATGGCAAAAGAGTTGTCCAATCATCTTGTTGATAATTAATGGTACATCTTAAATATTGCTCCAAAACTTGATTAACATGCTTCGTTTGTCCATCAG
Organism: Physcomitrium patens; assembly: GCF_059467195.1. Taxonomy (NCBI): domain Eukaryota; kingdom Viridiplantae; phylum Streptophyta; class Bryopsida; order Funariales; family Funariaceae; genus Physcomitrium; species Physcomitrium patens. Next base: position 4,698,056 of record NC_143415.1, read on the forward strand.
TTTGAGGATGGAATGCCGAAGATAGTTTTATATCCACTTTAAGAATCTTGAAAAGAATCTACCAAAATCTTGATACAAATTGTGTTCGCCTATCTGATATAATATCTTTAGGTAATCCATGATAGCGATAGATATTGTCAAGAAAGAGCTTAGCTGTTTCTTTACCTGTGATAGATTTTGTACATGGTACAAAATGTGCCATCTTGGTAAAATGATCTACTATTACAAATATAAAATCAGAAGAACTTGAGATTAGAAGATCCGTAATAAAGTCCATAGAAACAGAAGACCATGGTTGCTTTGGAATGGATAATGGTTGAAGAAGTCAAAAAGGTTGATGACGAGGAGTTTTTGATCTTGAGCAAACATCACATGATTGTACAAAATCTTTGATTGCCTTCCACATTTGAGGCCACCAAAAATCCCTAGATATGAGCTCCAAAGTCTTATTATATCTAAAATATCCTGCTCCTGGAAAGTCGTGACAAGCTTGAAGAATACGTAAACGTGCTTCTCTTTCTGGAACATATAGGCGTCCTTCAAAATAGTGTAGGTTGTTCTTGAATTCAAATTTAGAGGGATCATGAGATTTAGAAGAATTATTCTTGATATCATGAACAAGAAGGTCTGAAGACATACTTAACTAGACTTCCTTAAGAAAAGTTAAATCAACATGCAATGTTGATTTTATTACTCAAAGATGAAATTGCTCCGGCTTCAAGAGAACTATTCTTTGTTGCTCAAAAGTTGTATTTTCTTCTTTAGTTGCAAGATAAGAACGTCTAGACAAGGCATCGGACAAAACTTATTGTTTTCCTGGCCGATAAGTGATGATGAACTCGAATCTTCATAAAGACATGTTCCAATGAGCTTGACAATGATTTAATACGCGTACTGACATAAAATACTCGAGGTTCTTGTGATCCGTTGTCGTAGTGTAAATACTTATAATATGTAAAAATTAGTTAGAATACATTAAATGTTAATAAATCTAAATGTATGTTAGAGTGGATAATAGATTAAATTAAAAAGATTTGGTATAAAAAAATAAAAATAAAAACTTTTTTTTGTTTTCCTTACTTAGTTTGATTATAGTATATAAAAGTTATAGAACCTTAATATTAAGTATGAAGCCTTGAGAGGAGATAGGGGCCTAAAGATGAAGATTTAAACTAATGGGAGGTTAATTGGGAGGGATGAAACCAAGGCATGGTTGGATGAAGGTAGAAATAAGGATCTTCGTCTCCATTGGTCGAAATCCATGCCCAATGGGCTTTTAGGAGGCTGCCTACGACCTTGATAAAGGTTTCGGCGACTTCAAAGAGGCAATTAGGATATCAGAGGCAAGGATTGTGAAGTTTAGGGTTTTAACTACAATTTTTGTGAAAATTTTATAGGATTTGGAGTTAGGATGAATAAGTTATAGCCGTTTGAAGTTAAGGTGTCAATTTGAGACCTACTGTTACTCTTTTGAGTTTAAGAGGAGTCTTACGGAAGCTTTTGGAAATCGGATGGTGCGGCTGGAAGGGCAACTTCAAGGCATACATCTTTTGTGATGAAAAGTTTGCATTTGGAGTTTATGTGAAGGAGTTATAGGGAGTTAAAGACAGCGCATTCAAATCATTTGGAGTTTATGTGAAGGAGTTATAGGGAGTTAAAGACAGCGCATTCAAATCAAAGGCAGTAAGTGAGCGGTTTTGTTCAAAGTAGTATTAGGAGTCATAACTTAAGTTTTCGAACGAAATTTTGGCTCAAACTTTAGGAGAATGTAAAAATTTGTGTTAAAAAGCTATCTATATAAGTTTCGTGGCATTTGGACTTATGGTTTGTGAGATATGAAGAAAATTGTGCGTAGGTATATAAAGATTAGGGTTTGAAGCGACTGTTAAGGTTTTGAAGATATCTCAAGATCCGCGACGAATTTGCGGTTGAAATTTGTTGTACAAATTAAGAGCAACATATAAGTACTTTATATAAATTTCGATCTTGTTTGGACGGTTGGATCAAGAGTTATGAGGTGTTGAGATTCGGAAGAATTTCCATACAAGGATATACAAGGTTTTAGAGTACTTCTACCATATTTTGGATGTTATTGGTTATTTAAGACTTAAGTATTTGGTGTAATTGTCCCAAAAGGAGAACTTATATATATAAAATTAGGGTTTCTTTATTTTAAGCTTGATTGAGCAATTAGTGACAGCCAAAAGCCCAGGACTTTCTTGAAGCAAAACCTCTCTACCCCGACACCATATACACGGTGACTGGACTGGAAGCGCCTTCTAGATAATGACGCCATTCTTAAAAAGAATCCATGATTACAAGAAGTTCTTTATCGTGGATCTCATAATTGATTTCTGCTGCTAAGAATTTTCTTGAATGAAAGGCAACTAGATGAAGTTTGTCATATGTTCCCATTTGTGATAAAACCGCACCCAGAGCAAAGTCTGATGCATCTGTTTCCATAAAGAATGCTTTGGAAAAATCAATACGATACAAGATTGGTGCAAAAACAAACGTTGTCTTCAAAGATTCAAAAACAACTTCCACTTCTTGATTCCACTGAAGTTTGTCTTTATAAGTCAAACGTGTAAGTGGAGCTACAACTCGAGAGAAGTCCTTTATGATGATTCGATAGTAGTTGGAAAATCCCAAAAAATATTGGACATCTCTTACCGTTTATGGGATCTTCCAATCTATAATAGTTTGAACTTTCTTAGGATCCATCATAAGTCCATCATTTGAAATGATGTAACCTAAGAAATTGACTTGAGTAGTGTAGAATACACACTTTTCTATCTTAGCATAGAGTCTTATATCTCTTAATTTTTGTAACACATGATGAACATGAAGTTCATATTCTTTTAGATTCTTAGATTAGATCAAGATGTCGTCTAGATAACAGACCATAAAATCGTCCAAAAACTCTAAAAAAATATCATTTATTAGATGTTGAAAAATTGCTGGTACATTTGTAAGTCCAAAAGGCATGACGTTGTATTCAAAATGTCCATACCTAGTTTGAAACGTAGTCTTCCATTCATCCCCTTCTTTGATGCGTACTAGATTGTATGCTCTCCGGAGATCTATTTTTGTATAAATCTTAGCTTGATTCAATTGATCAAGAAGTCCAGATATTAAAAGTAGTGGATACCTGTTCTTGATAGTAATCTTGTTGAGTCCTCAATAATCAATACACATCCGCAATGATCCATCTTTTTTCTTCACAAATAGAATTGAAGCTCCTACCGGAAATTTACAGTGGCGTATGAAATTCTTGGCTAGATTTTCTTCAATATACTCCTTGAGTTCGGTCAACTCATTTTGTGATAAATTGTAGATTGGTCCGAATGGCGGTTGTGCTCTTTCTTGAAGGTCAATTGAGCAATCATAGGGACGATGTTTCGGGAGTGTATCCGCATTCTTTTTTTCGAATACATCTTGAAATTCTTGATATTGGCTGGGAATGCCACTGGAAGTCTTTTCACCAGTAGAAACAGGTGTGGCATAAATAATATATGGTGATTCTTTCATAGCAGCATGCAAGAAAGCTTTTGCACCTATAAATACGGGTTTAATTGAACTGGACTTATGACTCTCTACTTAATTAACTACACTATTATTTATACTTTTAAAGAAAGTAAGAGTTCGGAAAATCCAATCTATTTGAGGGTTGTATTTTTTTAAGCATGATAAATCTAAAATGACTGGATTAGAGAAAGATCTAATGATATTAAATACTACAAAATTATTATGACCATTGATTATTACTTCTATAGGAAGGGTTTCATGAGTAATATCTCCAGAAGACAATGGACGACCATCTATGACTTGTACATGAACAGGTTTAGTTTTCTTTACTAAAGATATGCCATGTCTTTTAGTAAATTCTTCATCTAAAAAACACGCTAAGGCTCTTGAATCTAATAAGGCAAAGACTTTGTAATGTTTAGGTCCTAAAATAATATTTAATGTAAAACAAGGAGAGGGCTCTGAGGAGAGAATAGGACCTTTACTAAATGTTATACAAGGTTCCAACCGCACGGTTCCTATTGTAGCTGGACAAATTCATTTTCTAACATATTGTCTTCTTTCACAGCCATACTCCTCATTTTGTGATTGCGTTGTTTCTTTGGACAATGTTGAGCAGTGTGCTTTGGTTCTGCACAATATAAACATAATCCTTCTTGACGACGACAAGTCTTTTTTTACTCAGTAAGAGGTTTGAAACGTACTGCATTAATTTGCATATCCTCTACTTCCGAATGTATGTGTTGAAGAGGTGTTGGTGTTGCCATTGAATTATAGTAACGTTGAGGTCTTCTTGTACGATGTCGTAATGTGTGAAGTCTTGCTTGAGAATGTTCCAAGCACCTAGCTGTAGAAGGAAGAATAGAAATTGCGATAACAAAATCCTAATTCTAATAGAATACTAATAATTTTCTAATTAGACTATAATAATGGTAAATAAACATAATCAAATTCAAAACAACTCAAAGAAATTTCAAACAAACAATAAAATTCTTAAAGAAATATTAGAATGTTTACAAATATTATTCAAATATATGTCAATTCGACCTTAATTTAATTCTAGTTAAAATCCTATTCAATTACACTCAAACTTTAGACCAAACCTAATTAAATCTTAAACCCTAATAATTCCTAAACCCTAAGTCAAATCCTAAACAAACCTTAAATTAAATCCTATTTCAAATCCTAAATCTTAAACCAAACCCTAAATCAAACCCTAAACCAAACCTTAATCCAACCCTAAATTCTAATCCAAACCCTAAATTCTAAACCAAACTTTAAATCAAATCCTAACCAAATCCTAATCCAAACCCTAAATCAAACCCTAATCAAATCTTAAATCCTAATCCAATACCTAATCCAATCCTAAATCCTAATCTAAATCCTAAATTCTAAACCAAACCTTAAATCAAATCCTAACGAAACCCTAATCCAAACCCTAAATCAAACCTTAATCCAAACCCTAATCAAATCCTAAATCCTATTCTAAATCCTAATCCAAACCCTAATCCAAACTTAAACCCTAATACAAATCTTCTCTTAAATCCCACTCTTCGATCTACCAAAGAGTCCTAAAGTCATCAACGAGACTCGGTTTTGTGCCTTAGGGTCTGATTTCGACCCTGGTTCATAACCGGCTCTCTCCGGGTATCAAAATCTAGTTTTTTTAAGTAATTTTTACTATAATTTACTATTAACTTCCTCCCCAAGATGTTTATATCATTTTTTTTTCTAATCTATCTTATTTTGCCTTATTTTTGGCTCTACAAAGTAAGTAGAAGTCACCTTTCTAAAAAGATAGCATTACTACTAAAAGTTTTACTACCTTCTTATCTTTTATCCATATTTTTCTACTTTTTATTTTAACTTGGTTCTTCTATAATAAGATCCATGTTATCATATTTTACTATATAATCGTGTTACAACACGACAACGGTTCTCAGATCGGAATTCAAAAAGGCGATTATCGCACTTCACAGCAAAGTCAATTGCTTGACTCAATGTTTGAGGATTAGGTAAGTTGACCATTAATTTTTTTACATCATATTGTAATCCATAGAAAAATTGGCTAATAAGTGCAGCATCATCTAACTTGAAATCAGTTGCAAGTTGTCGAAATTGTGAAGCATACAACGTTACTAATCGATTGCCTTGTCGTAAAATACGGATCTTATTGGTTGCAACACGAATTGCATCATGTTCTCCATACATGGATCAAAACTCTACCAGAAAAGCCTCTAGATTATCTAATATTAGATCTCGTCGTTCAAGAAAAGATGAAAACCATGATAGTGCTGAACTTGAAAGAAGCGTACCAATGAATCTAACTTGTGATCCTCGAGTTGGGTAGCTTTGGGGTTGAAGTTCAATCACAAGTTGCACTTGATTGATAAATCCTCGAAACTTAGATCTAGTGCCATCAAACTTCTCGAGTAGGACAATTCTTGATTCTCTAACACTTGAAGGGCATTCCACCATAGGAAAAAGGACCTGGTTTGGTGCAGATGTTGAAGCAGCTCCAACCATTTCTATATCTTCACTTCTTGCCAATCTTGTTGCTCCTTGAGGTGGTAAATTGAGTTGATGCATCGCAAGCATTAACTCCCTCAATTGCTCTTGCATTTGTGCCATTGCATTCTTCATTTCAACAAGTTCTGCCATGATAACACTTAGAAAAGAGAAGATGTCTGATATCGCTCAAGACAAATAGAAGAGAGGACTTGAGAACAAAGAAAATACTAAGGACAATATCAGTTTAAAAGAGGGTAATCCACAACTTCTAATATGCTTATATCTTATCAAGAAAAAAAGAGTAATCCACTCTTAATCAAGATTAGACAAAGCTCTGATATTGTAGGTGTACTCTTATCAATCTGTCAAGGACAAGAACTCGATATAAAAAAAAATTCAGACAAGTGAGCCTTCACTCAAAGAAAGATAATAAAATATAAATAAACAAGTATGTATATTGAAAGAGAAACTGGAATGGCTATTGCAAAAGACTAGAAAACATGAAGATTCTTGAAACTAGACTAGGAGCAAGAAAGGAGTTGACAAGAGTGAAGAAGGCTTCACTCTTGTCTCTATATATACTATCTAACTAGGGACTACGTGGCGACGTTCTATAAGACCTCCAATATGTGTTGACTTTGTAGGACACATGCCTTGACTTACAAGGCAAGTTTTTCTATGTGTGGGCCACATAATTAGCTTGATCTTCAAGCTAACAACATGTGTGGTACATGGCCAACTTGTTGACCACGTTTCTAATCCAAAAAAATCAATTATAGATACCTATGAAGTCAAAGTAATATCTATGAAGCTTCTAGGAAGCTACTATATTAAATACTATAGAATTAACTTACTTTTACCTACTTTTACTTACTTCCACCTATTTGAATATGTAATGACTAGCTTATATAAGTATGTCCGTGACATGCGCTGCCTCTACAGGTGCCTCCGTAATCGATGTGACTGCATCATTATCAGAGCTAAGCTCATTGTCCGACGTCAATTTTGATGCTGGCAATTGAGACTCATTGTGATAGCGTATTAGGTACATTTGTAATACCATTTTGTCGCCGTCCTTGCCAATTGTCAAAGTACCCAAACCCCAATTGTTCTTGGCCTTTGCTTGATAAAGCCAAGGTCATTCCAATAAAATTGGATACGTTAAAGTCGAACGTTGTAGTTGAAAGACGATATAGTCAATTACATATGCAATACCAGTAATTGTAGTTTGAACACTCCATAAAATATCCATTGATTTAACCTAGCTATGATCTGCCATCCATAATACCAATGTTGTGGATATTAAGTGTTCCAAATCTAAAGCATCCATTGTATCAACGTTCATTAAATTGACACTGGAACTACCATCCACTTGAATACTAGTGATCATGACATCGTCAATCGAAACATCGATGGTTGGTGCACTTGGGTCAAGGTTCAAACTAACTTCACATACTTTTTTATTATGTTGCGAATGCCGTGTTAGCGATGAATTCAATATTGAACTCTAGTGCGACACTCTAGTGCAATCGCTAGAAGTTGCTTCATAAAAATAGAAGGCCGAATAGCATTTTGATCCTTCAATATGTCATAGGGTTCCATATTTAAGGTAATGCCCAATGCCCTCTTTTTTTTTATTGGGTGGAGTTTAACTCCTTGAGTTAAGATATTCTTCCGCCCTAGATTCGAAATTGGAATAGCAGATGGATTTTCCTTAGAATTCACGCCTTTGAAAGGATCTTTCAATGAAAAGGACGTTTCTCGAAACGGCATAGAGAACGGTGTCGTATTACGTGCTTTCCTGCTCGAGAACGCGCCGGGCGTCTGGCTGTAGAAGGTAGTATGGAGATTCGCCGATAGTCAAGCAGTCTATCAGTTTTTGACTGCTGGAATATAAACGACTGCAACAATGTACCGTAAATCTATACGGGTGCTCTTCGACTACTTGTCGGAGTCCTTTTTGCCCCAGCCGATAGGTCTCTAGACGTTACAGAGAACCCCGTACAACCCAAACTGTTAACCTTCAATACTGCTTTGTACTTACGATCTTGTATCCACTGACTGTCTTGTTAGATTAATCCAATAAATTTCATTCACTCCGCATACTCAATCCTATAGACACCCTTTTAATCCTTCAATCACAGACGTAACTCGATTTCACAAAACAGTCAAGAGTATTCAAACCCACTTCATTTAAAAATCCCGATTCACCATTACAACACTGACTTCAGCAACGATTGCCTCAGTCTTCCCCAAAACTCTACGAAGAAGAAAAATCCAAATCCTATGTCTTTCCTTCCCCGACCCGAAGCATGAAGCTCCTCTCTCTAATTCCCTTGATCTTCAAAAACCTCCCATCCCCCAAAATAAAAATCCACACCACTCCAAAACTATATCCCCCCTAACCTTATCCTCTGAATTTCTTCAATCTTCCGTCTTAGATCCGGAATTGGCTCCCACCTCAAGCTTGGATCCGAAATTGGCTCCCACCTCAAGCTTTCTCCTCCGTTTTTACCTTTAAGAAATCCATTTACCGAAAACAACGTTCCCTGAGACGGCACAGAGAACAGGACAGCCTGAAACAGAATCGAACCCCGTAATCGGGACCACATTGAGTCGCCCGACCAATTCAGGTCCTATATTGGGAAAGATGTCCGTAGTAACCTGGATGTTCCAGTAATTGGGTCAAATTGGTCCTCGCGTCAGATTGGCTAAGACCCGTAGTAAGACCTGGATTTCCCGTAACTAGACTGCATTGGGTTGCCCCACCAATACAGGTCTCATATTGGGTAAGAGGACCCGGATTGGATTCTCGAAATTGGATCCAATTGGCTCCTCGAACCCGTCGTGTGAATTGGTCCTTCTCTTCCTGCTGACTCCCGTTATTGGAATCGAACGGGGCATTCCAGTATGCCCCGGCTGACTGTAACGGAGTCACTGAACCTGACCACTCAGTATTTGTACTGGAGTTGGTCGATGCTCCCAATATTCGAGATAACTGAATATTAATAAAATTCCCCTTTCTTTTTATTTTCACTGTATACTCGTGTTACAACACGACATCTACCCCCTCTGAACCTGTGCATCCTCTGGTATGCACTAATTTACCCAATTGCTGTTTGATTCAGAATATATCCCCTACGTCTTTGTCCAGTTCGTCTTCGTCACCTTCATTATCCATATCACTTTCATCTTCTTGCTGCGGAATCTCTGTACCTTCATTAAGGTCTTCCATATTCATCTCTGTGTGTCTTCGTTTAAATATTTTTACTCTCTTCCCTGCAATTGGTATTTTCAATTTTGTACCATCTAACTCCCGTAATGAGTAAGTCGCATTATCATGAACAGTTGTTACAACATATGGTCCAAACCAACGTTTTGAAAATTTCCGCAAAGTACTATGTTGATTATCCAGACTATTGTCATAAACAAGTACCCAGTCACCTTCCTCGATTGCTTTTGGTCTCAATCGATGTTGCTTATCGAATCGCGCCTTGTTTTGTAACCTTGCTCTTTTTAACCTTTCCAATGCTATCTGGACATCTTCCGTTCTTTGCTCCAATTGTCGAATCCTAATAGCCAGAAGTTCTTCTCTTGTCAATCCATCTTCCCATGGTAGCATACTCCAAGTAAGTACCTTTTCTTCAATCGGCATAATTGGTTTTTGACCTGTCATAAGTTCTACTGGCATATATCCTGTCACCAAACTATGTGTTGTTCGATCAGCCCATAATGCAAATGACAAAAGCCGTGGCCACTCTTTAACCTTCCCATTACAAGCTTTAACCAATGCTTTCACAATCGGCGGGTGACCGCGTTCGCTTTTCGCATTCCCTTCCGGATTATAAGCAGTAGTAAGTGATAGTTTAACTCCACATTTTTCAAAGAACTTACGAGCTTCTTGTGCATTTAATTCTCCACGATCTGCAGTGATTTTTCCTACGCACCCGTAATGGCAAATGACATCTTCAAGCAAAAACCTACAAATCCCTTCTGTAGATTTTGTCCTCAATGCTCTTCCTTCTACTTGATTTGATAAATCTTCACGAGCTAAAACCAAATATCTCATCTGCCATAACCCAACCGGCATAATAACCAAATCAACAACCCATTTAAAATGAATAGCCAGAGGATACGTAGGATGAAGACCATCTCGATGTCGGATATTAGAATACGATTGACAGATTTCACATGACTCTTTAAATGAGAGCACATCTCGATACATATTTTTCCACCAATATCGTTCCTTGAGTTTAGCAAAAGCAGCCCAGATTCCTCTATGGCCTGCCCATAAACTATCATGAAACTCCTTTAATAATTTTAGTTTTTCTTTCCTTTTGCCTATCACTCGTTGTGGCATCCCAATTCCTTTCTTCGGTCTCTTCCATAAGAATCCATCTCGAAGTAAAAATCCATATGCTTTCTTTTTCTTATTTGTTTGAATTTTTCTGTAGACCAATTCCCCTGCTTAGACAAGGTATTCAAATAATGACCAATATCCAATAATTCTCCTTCATAAGATTCTTCAAGAAATAGCTTGTCTTCTCTGTTGAGATTTGATATTGAATAGAATTTCAATCCGACATCATCAATGTCTTCAACCATTTCGTCCTCCCTCTCGTATCTTGCTCGAGACAGCATGTCTGCTACTAAATTGTCCTTTCCAGTGATATGCTTAAATTCTGGATTTAGTGACTTAATATAAGCAATCCATCTCAACATTGCAATATCTGGCGTTGAACAGTTAATAATCATTCCAAGCAATGGCAAGCAATCTGTTTCAATTACTACTACTGCCCCAATCAAATAGTCCTTTTCAGCTTTCATAGCCGAAACGACTCCCCAAAGTTCTCTTTTGACTTGCGAATATGCACGCTGACGAATACTTAAAACTTTAGCTCCAAATCAAACTGCAAATCTACTCCCATTCGAATCATCTTGACCCACAGTCCATCCAACGACAATTGGACTAGCGTCTACAGTAAGAATCAGTGGTCTATTGCACTTATAATCAACCTTCCTCAATATTGGAGGTGACATCAAAAATTTCTTCAATCTTTGCATTGCCTGAATATGCCTTTCTTCCCATTCAAATCGGTAACCCTTGCATAACAGTTCATATAATAGATCCGCTATGTGAGCAAAATGAGGGATCCAGATTCGATAAAATACACATGCACCCAAAAACCTGCGAACCTCTGTTAAAGAACCACAATCCTCTTTCATCCTTCCAATTGCATCAACTTAAGTCGGATCTGATTTTCTTCCGTAAGATCCGCATAAATGTCCAACAATTACAACCTCTCGCACTCCAAATACGGACTTCATACCCGATAATATAAGATGAACTTCTCCAAGCCGAGTTAAAATCTTTTTACAATCTTGTATATGATCAACAACATATCTGTGACACCCCCTCGTATCTAAAGTTTCATCCTTATCTCCTTCTTTGCACCCTTTTATAGGAACATCATCCAGAAAAGGCATAGTCTTTTCCGGGATAAAATCTCTCAATACCTTATTCATCCCATTCATCATATGCGCAACTGAGTTGGTCGCGCCTTGAGGAAGAGTGCACATTCTAACCAATCCAAGCGGTGTTCTCATCGTTGTCATATCTCTACTTCCTTCGGCAAGTTGAAATTGATCATAACCTGAATACAAATCACCCATTGAATAGATCGCCCTTCCAGGAAACGCCTCAACAAATTCATCCACAATAGGTCCAATTCCTGCATTCCTGACAGTTACAGCATTCACCGGCTGCATATCTTGAATAAACCGCAGTGACCCATTCTTCTTAGGTACCGTAAACCATCGACTAGAATACGGCGCAAATGAAGGTTCTAATATTTTCATCTTTATCTTTTCTTTCAATAGTTCGACCAATTTAGGTAAATGTGCCCTCGGTACTGGAATCGGTCTTAGATTCCAAGGTACATGCGGTACAGTGAAGATAACCATAGGTGTTATAATATTTGGATCCACACACCCAATTTCATGAGATTCGAAGGCAAACGATCTACCTTGTTTAGCCAACATCTTTTCGAAGCAAGTAATTTCCTCCGGCAATAAAGAACCATCAGAACCAATCTTCAATTCTTCAAAAGTCTCTTCAGTAAACTGATGTCCAATACTCATTGGATCTCTTAAACTTGCTTCTTTTGATGCTTCTCCCATTTGTTCTTTAGAATCTTCTGGTAATGGTCCGGCAACAGGCTTTACCTTCTTATCTGCCGTTTTATATCTTGTCTCTACTAAAACTTCTGGTGCTTGAAAAGATTCAAGCATGGTATAAACCTCTCTCGAATGAATCTCAACAATCTTATCATTATCTCCTAACCCAATAGATGTAATCAATTCCAATAAATCTTCCAGCCCATTTTCTTCATAAACACCCAAAATCCTCTCATCATCTTGCAATGTACCTATCTTGCGTAACTGTCCTTCAATATCATATAATCTTTTTCTTTCTTTTCTTTTAAAATCTTCAACTTTCTTATACATAATATTTCCATTCTCCAATATACCAATAAAACTCGTATCAAAGGTACCTTCATCTCGCCAGAGTACCTCCTCTTTTGTACCTCCATAATCTCGCTTTACAGTGGTACCTCCCCAAAATCCTTAAATCCTTCAACAATCTTTGGCAATGGTTTCTCCCTCAACCTATCTCGATTCCGTTCATGGTTAGGAGGTACTGTTAGAAATTGTACAGCTTTCCTCCCATCTTCGCTCCGTACCCTTGCATAAGCAGAATCATCGTCAAGTACCTTTGTTTCCATCCGTGTTGCCGTGATATAAGGTTGTCCTAAAATCAACGGATAAGACGTTGTATCTTGAACGAAGAAATGTTGCTCCGTAGCAACATCCCCAATCCGAATTTTGACATCTGGACAAGCTCCATATAATTCGCCTCGTGTGTTATTAGCTGCTCGTATTGCCCATCCATGTTCCATATCAATTGGCCATTTTTGCTTCTTATAAAGATCTTTAGACATGAGATTTATTTCAGAACCATGGTTGATCAAAGCAACTATTGGTTCTTCTATATCTCCTACCTTCACCAATACCTCAGTAGTTGCCCTTGCCCAATGCTTTCGAGTATAATGGCTCAAAGTTTCCATTTCCTTGTCACTAGAATCTTCGAAACGTACTCGCTGATTATACCCATTCTTTTCATTTATTGGTTGCTTGTAACCAATATCAACCTCTTCTTCATCTCTACATATTCTTGCGTCAATAGCATGACTCATTCCAGTTTCGCTCATTAATTGCCTCTTTTGCTTAATGCTGTCAATGATAACATCATGAAACTCCTTCTTTGCAATTCCCAAGACTTCTTTCAATGTGAATTCCACCTTAGCGTTTAATATACGTTCTTCCAACACCCCTTTCAAATTTGTTGCTGCTTCAATGTCAGAAAGTAGCTTATAAGCAATTGATTTGCCCTTATCTTTTGTCTCCGTTGTTTTTTCTCCCAATGATGCTGAGGTATCGTTTACAGGCAATTCTTGTGAAGCTGCCTCCCGAGCCTTGTCTCCTCGAGTTTGCCTCTTAAAAGAATTTCCTTCTCTAGTATCATCAAAATTACTTCGTCTTTTCTCTTCCATCAAAGCTTCATGTTGGCTCTTAGCAATATATGCATGAACTGAAAGAGACTCAACGGGATCCTCCCAACCTGTTCTTCCTCGTATTGTAGCTGCAGTTCTCAATAACGCTTCTCGAGGTAATTTCCGTTCTTGCATTATAGAAACGGCAGAAGCCCAAAACTCACTAGTTTCCGTACTTCCACCAATTTCATCATCTACTCTAGCACCATAACTTGCACTTTCTCGTGCTACTGTTTCATGCCCTTTTAAGTAATCTTGAACCAATGCTCTCATTCCTCCCTTGCCAAAATTGGTTTGAAGAAGATCCTCCCTATCTTTCAATGCTATCTTCCCATCTTTCCAGCAAATAATTCCCTGCCGTATCATGTTATTAAATTCATTGCAATCTTTTCTAGTGTGTGAAGCATCATCACACCAAATGCATCTTTGTACATATCCTTGTTTTGAAACATTCTTCGAATTGTTTATAGAAGTATTCTCTTCAAGTCTTGCCAATTTGATTTGAAGATCTCGCATTCCTCGTATAATTTCTTCCATACCCATATCTGTTTTCTTTGACAAGTATGTCGAAGGTTGAACTGTAGGCATTGTCGGTGGTGTAGTACGTACTGGAGCTTTGGATGCTTGTACTTGTTTCGGAATATTACTCCTATCCTTCCTCCTTTCTTTTTTTGTAAGCAACCCCACCGCATCTTCAACGTTCTTCCACTTCGTTGTCAATCCTTCATCTTCTTCTTTGTCTTCAAGAAGGGGTTCTAATTTCTCTTGCAATTCTCCATCAGCAGCTTGAAGAAATAAATCAACTTTGTTCGGCTCCAATGTCAATTTTTCTACCTTCGATAATTGAGAGTACTGCCTCTCAAATTCCCTTAGTAGCTCTATTGCTTGCAAATTCTTATTGGGCCGTTCAATCCATCCCAGAAACAGCTTCTTAGTAACGCGATCAGCATCGTCCAAGAAATATTCGTCTTTCAATGCATGTGAAAAATCCTCCCATGAATTCCCACAATGATCCGTAATCGATGTAATGTGGTCCCTTATCTCCGGTATCGTGGCAAGTCCAAATAGTGCAACCATTTTCTTCTCAGAAACCCGATTTAATTCCATTTCACGAACATAACATCTTAAATACCTTGAAATATTCCTCCCATCAAATTGATCAATTTTATTGACCACTGCTTGCAATGCTTTGGTTGCCAAAGCTTCCTTTTGATCATTGCTTTGCTGTTGCTGCATTGACAATGAGAAGGCTTGAAACAAACTAGCAATAGACGGATCCATGTGCATACCTTGTCCTTTAGAAGACTCCCCACCAGAAATTTCTCCCAAAAATCCTTCAAAATTTTTATTTTCGTTTTCCATAAAAAATAAAGATAAAATCAACCGAAATCCAATACCTTCTACCTCAAGCTTTCACGTCGGGTTCACCACTTATGTCGTATTACGTGCTTTCCTGCTCGAGAACGCGCCGGGCGTCTGGCTGTAGAAGGTAGTATGGAGATTCGCCGATAGTCAAGCAGTCTATCAGTTTTTGACTGCTGGAATATAAACGACTGCAACAATGTACCGTAAATCTATACGGGTGCTCTTCGACTGCTTGTCGGAGTCCTTTTTGCCCCAGCCGATAGGTCTCTAGACGTTACAGAGAACCCCGTACAACCCAAACTGTTAACCTTCAATACTGCTTTGTACTTATGATCTTGTATCCACTGACTGTCTTGTTAGATTAATCCAATAAATTTCATTCACTCCGCATACTCAATCCTATAGACACCCTTTTAATCCTTCAATCACAGACGTAACTCGATTTCACAAAACAGTCAAGAGTATTCAAACCCACTTCATTTAAAAATCCCGATTCACCATTACAACACTGACTTCAGCAACGATTGCCTCAGTCTTCCCCAAAACTCTACGAAGAAGAAAAATCCAAATCCTATGTCTTTCCTTCCCCGACCCGAAGCATGAAGCTCCTCTCTCTAATTCCCTTGATCTTCAAAAACCTCCCATCCCCCAAAATAAAAATCCACACCACTCCAAAACTATATCCCCCCTAACCTTATCCTCTGAATTTCTTCAATCTTCCGTCTTAGATCCGGAATTGGCTCCCACCTCAAGCTTGGATCCGAAATTGGCTCCCACCTCAAGCTTTCTCCTCCGTTTTTACCTTTAAGAAATCCATTTACCGAAAACAACGTTCCCTGAGACGGCACAGAGAACAGGACAGCCTGAAACAGAATCGAACCCCGTAATCGGGACCACATTGAGTCGCCCGACCAATTCAGGTCCTATATTGGGAAAGATGCCTGTAGTAACCTGGATGTTCCCGTAATTGGGTCAAATTGGTCCTTGCGTCAGATTGGCTAAGACCCGTAGTAAGACCTGGATTTCCCGTAACTAGACTGCATTGGGTTGCCCCACCAATACAGGTCTCATATTGGGTAAGAGGACCCGGATTGGATTCTCGAAATTGGATCCAATTGGCTCCTCGAACCCGTCGTGTGAATTGGTCCTTCTCTTCCTGCTGACTCCCGTTATTGGAATCGAACGGGGCATTCCAGTATGCCTCGGCTGACTGTAACGGAGTCACTGAACCTGACCACTCAGTATTTGTACTGGAGTTGGTCGATGCTCCCAATATTCGAGATAACTGAATATTAATAAAATTCCCCTTTCTTTTTATTTTCACTGTATACTCGTGTTACAACACGACAACGGAATAGCTTGAAACGGAATTAAAGCCTCCGTAATCAATTCCTCATTGGGTAATCCAATCGAGTCAGGTTCTATATTGGGTAAGAGGTCCGTAACAGGACCTAGATTGGATGTCCCTATAATTGGGTTAATTTGGCCCTTCGCATCAAGCTCACCCAAATGCTGAATTGGTCCTTTCCCTTTTTTCTGACTCCTAGTAAGAACGGCTTGGATACATTCCACCCGATTTACCGAAGAATCTTGAGGACCTTGATTTATCTCCACTATTTTTCCTTGGTTTTGGATTTGTTGATCTTGATTATTGAAATTGAACGGAGCATTACATTGTTGATAAGTATGCCCCAACTACTTGTAATTTCCACAAACTAGCGCATAATCGTCACATGCTCTCGGATTGGGACATTCACTAGCATAATGATCAATTTGTCTACAACAAAAATAACAAAGTGGTCTTCTTGCACCCCCATCAGGCATGTTGGGTGTTTCCACCAATATATATCTACTACGCTTGTTCCATGTAGGGTTAGAAAATGATCTTGGTTGTCCCGTTGGAATGGAGGAAACTTGGTTCGATGACGTCAATGGAGCATATTGCTGATACCTCTGCTGCTCCTTCCGGTAATTCTGGAGGTTTGATGCAGACCCCTGATTAAAATTAGAACTTTGAAAGTTATTGAATGCTCAATTTTATCGATTAGATCGATTTCAATTCCATCCAAATATATTTTTCGATTCAACTTGATTAACATTCCAGTGAGTTGGTGGAATCATGGTCTGATTACTCAATTATTGTTGCCTTTGTAAATTCTAACAATTAGTTGTTAAGTACTTTCCTCCGCAAAATGTACATTGACCCATCATTTGTGAGGATGAAGGGCATTCTGTTACCAAATGACCATGGCCCTTACAATTATTGTACCAAACATTGGTCCTAGTATTGGTAGGCTTTTGCCTCTTCTCCTTATCCTTGGACATATTGACAGCCATTTCCTCTATTTTCTTCGTCAGATTCAACAACAAGGCTTCATTGGAATCTTTTGGGGCTGGTATTATTGGTAACTCTGCCGCAGTTAACGCTTGTTGTTGATACGAAAAATAGGGAGCATACGTTGTTGTCTCGTTCGATGGCATAGCTTGCAATGGGGTAATATTAACTGGCCCCTAAATATTGGTATTGAAATTGGTCCTTGTATCTAACATGAGTGGATAAGCACTCACTGATCTGTTCAAAGTCGGATTTTGATAATTGCCTTGAATTGGAATCATCGTAGCTCCCACAGTTAAAAACTGCTCATAATGGCATTCCTTCCAAACCTTGGCTCTATTAAGGAATGAAGACACCGTAACGAGTTGAGCTTCTTTCACAAACATTTTAAACTCTAGTGGTTGCAAACCATTGATTAATATGGATAAGATAAATACCTTTGACATTTGGTGATTCAGCCACTTACTGAGTGTATCAGCCACCCAGCCATAATACGATTCCATCACTTTCCCTAGGATCATTTTGCTGTTCATTAACCTCTCTCGAAGACGATCCTCGAAACCTATTGGTAAAAAATGGGTTAAAAATGCATTCTTCAATGCTACCCAATTCGAAAATTGACCCACTGATTGGCGATTGTACCATTCAAACGCCATGTCTTTTAAGGTTGCTAGCAACCATCGTAATCAAATATCTTCAGTTCTTCTATTATTGGGTATATATTCTATCAAAAATTGAGATAAATATTGATGGAGATCCGTACCCAAAAAGTCCCTAAAAGTAGGTAGTGGAGCCACGCTCTTTGTACGATCGCTCACGTCATCCATTTGTACTGCTATTGGAACCGCTAGACCACCCATCGTCATTCAAAAGAAAAATGTGTCACTTAATCTCTTATTAAAATTACCACTACCTTTCCAAATTATCTTTTTCAAACTTTCCAACCTCCTTAATTTACTATTATTATTCCTAAAAAAGTTTATCAGTTCAATTGGAGGTGAAAATGATGGATTTTGAAATACATTGAATTGGCGCTTATTGACAAGCAATTTATGCTATTCTACGGAACCAGTTTTTACAAAATCAATAATTTTCGCTATTGGGAAGGTACCCAACAGAGTATCCAATTCTTCTATGTTTCCTCTACTTGCAATTAACAAGCTCAAGAGATACGTTGGACCGTTGACAAAATTTCCTACAAGTGCTCTTGGCAATTTTCTTAATGGTATATATGTCTGAAATATTAGAGATCAGTCAGCTTATGGATATACTCGGATATGTCGACAAGCATGAAACCATGGCTTAATCCAACTTTGTCAACGCTTTCTTTTTAACTTACGTTCTTGCTCGTTTTGCAATGATTCTCTTCCTTACGCTCTCTCTTGTCTTTCTTTTAATTGACATGTTTTCTTTATTGCAATGTTTTTATTCTTAATAACCATAATCTTTCATTATATACTATTGAATTTGCTTCCTATTTCCCAGCTACTCATCCGGTAGTTAATTCCTAACACTCAATGTTATTGTCAATCCCCCCCAGCAATGCCAAAATGTAGTTGTTGTTTTACTTATTCTAAAATTCCTTCGAGAATAAATCTGTATAGGAGAATTCAAACACAGGGAAAGACTAAGCGCATGAGCTTTACTAGTTAGGGTCACAAAATTAATTATATTCCGAACTACTAAAACACTAAGAAATACTACAATGCTTCGTCCTAGTAACAATAATCCTTCATCAACTGATAACTACAATGTGCAACCTTGCACTCTCAAAAGACCGCTCAAAATTCAATAAATTCCATCCAACACCAAGAATAACAGACTTCACTCCAACCAATCGAAATTCACAGAATTCCCGTAATCATAGACTTCCTCTGTCGAAACACACACACACATAACTCTCAATAAACAACAATCGTAATCTTCCATCTATAATCAATCTTCCAATAACTTCTCATATAATTCAATCACTTAGTACTCCAATTACATAACCAATAACTAATAAATTAATCGCTGATTTATTCCACAGACTCACTTCTCAGTATTCAAAAACTATCTATTACTCTTCAACAACAAAGAAAATAAAATAAAATAAAAAAACAAAGAGAAAGCACCAAGCTTAACCTCGGCTCATGATTATCACAGTCTTGCACCTTGACAAACTTCTACAACTCCTATATAATTGCTACTGATTTTTAGATTCTAATCATAATCCTATAATAACTACTTTTAATAACTGAATCAATCATCCATCCTCCTAAACTAACTATTCTATGGACTATTAATCTATTTTACAAATATCTTACAAAAACGAACTAATATCTATTCTACATAGGCTCAAGGCCGTAGCACCGAGCCCTAAATTCTAAACATCAGGCCTGATTCCCGCCCATCTAGGAAATTAAAAGATTTCCCGAAGATCCAGCCCCGAAGTCTCTTATCGCCGGAACTCAGAACGATGAAGTTTCACGACGACAGTTGAGAAGTCGACGCTCGTTCGTCGGTCGGTCGGTCGGTCATTTTCAGTGACGTCCGGGAATCCGACGAAAGAACGTCGTCACCTTCGCTGAATTGTTATTCATATGTATATTTCGCAACGCCGATCTGTTCATGGTCGAAGGTGATTGTGTTTGTGTTTGTGTTTAGTTCACTCGAATTTCGGTTTGTACTGCAATTGTGCTCTAGAAAGTTTTGGTTGTACATTGTTTCGTATTTTATTTTACTTTTACTTTTAATTCGGACTGTGCTTGCATCGTGGAATTCATATGCTCATCGTGCATCGTGGAATGGCCGATGTGTGCGGCGCTTTGTGACCTCTAAATTGCCTATCCTGGAGTTGTAGAGGCATTCAGACTCGACTAGGAGACAGTTTGATGCATCGTGGTCAAGTGTTGGCGTCAACGAGCTTTATGTTGCAGAAGCGTAGGAGACGGACGGAGTTGTGATTCATGGACTGCAATTCTGATTAGGAGGAAGGCCCTGATCGTGTGTTACGAATATGCTGAATCTGTTGAAGCGTGCGGAGAGGGGAAGTAAGCTTGCAGGGAGAAGAGCGCCACATTGGAACCGAAGAATGGAAAGGTAGAGGAAGGGCCTAGGAGTCCTACTCCAGCAAAGCTGTTTCTCAAATTGCTAAGCTCTGGGAATCCAAAGAGAAGGAGACGTAAGAATGCAACCTAAAAGTGGTCGAATATGAAGAATTACTCCGGCGTATTGTGTCATATTGAATTATCATAACAATTTTTCAACTACCATATAGCGCGGTGGAATTAAAGACCTTCACAATCCAGATGAAAATCTTAACCTATCTCCTGGATGTACTGAATGTGTTCACTATTCCTGGTCAGATTTTGTTGACTCACGAAATGCTCTTCTTGATAGATACCGCAGACCCGAACAGTGGCATGTATGCAGAGTAAGCATGTCCGCTTGCAGCGAGTCTCTTCATGATTGCTGAGGAACTGAGTCGGGTATGTTTCCCTCGTGAATTTCAGTAAGTTAGTGACGAGGAAGTGGGATAGAAAGGAGCAGCGGAGATGTTACGATTGTAACCGAGACTATCTTTGTGCATCCATGTTTGATGCTGTGCAAAAGTAGGAACTCCTCAACTTTTAAGCCCCTTAGTCCTTAGACAACTAGTGCTTTCTGATAATCCCGCCAATTTCAATGCACAAACAATATGCTTTGCTCATATATATATATATATATATATATATTCTATCTGCTTGAGTGTCGTGAAATGTGACTTGGAGTTGACGCAGTGAGGGGTCTATTTCAAATGAGCTGCATTGTTTTGATGACCAGGTTTATTTGGATCATTGTTTGAAACAGAATCCTGACTATTTGGGAAGTTTCGTGCAGAATTCCGCAACAATGTTCAAACTAGAGAAGAGCTCGAGGAAGAACCCAAGCTCGAACTCAAGGCTACTATATGGTTCATCGGTAAATAAGACTAGAAGGAGAATCCTGGTAGAAGCTTCGACAGTTGATACTCTGCGGTAAGCATTTTCTTAGTCCAGACACCACTTATCCAAAAAAGTAGGGACATGTTTCGTATCGTTGCACACTTGAGAAGAAGAGCTGGAAAATGACCATTGTTATCAATCGTGTTGGTGAAATTTATTCATTTCATGGTGAAACTTATTCACGGCTGTGCACCCAAAGAAAGGAAACATTTGCACGAAGAGCACATAATTATGTTAGCCGCTTCAAAGGTTAACAATCAGCGTGCCTACTGATACTGGCAGAAATTAATTTGCGAATGCTAAGAAGTGCTTGGGCTCCAGAAGTCTCCACTCCATAAAATATGCTTCTCATTTTCTCTCAACAATGTCATGATGTCTTAGGTGATTCTCATGTTTCATCAAAGTAAATCAGTTTCTTAGGTGATTGTTATCCTGAGTTGGTGAAGCTGTATGAACTCATCATTCTTAGTTGCTAGGCAATACATCATTTCAATGTCTAATACTCTCTAAAATGTAGTAGGCATAACCTTGATGAAGTAGAGACCAGAGTCCAAAAGAACATTGTGGATTTGATCTCGTTGTTTTGATGCAATTAAGTTCTAAACATAAATTACAGATTTGATGATTGTGTCCCAAAGATTTGAGTGAAAGAAACTGAATTGTTTTGCTCAAATAATATTTGCATTATAAGGATATGAATGTTTGTTACACTATCTACCTGTTTTTGGATCCTTTATGAATATGTTTATACATGAAAGCATTCAATAATTAAAACATATATGCACATGATCTAAAGCTAATTATATTTTTGAACTAAAATCAATTTAGATAATGTTACATAGAATTGGATGTGTCTTAGTAGTTTTTGGAAAAATATTATTCTTTTTCTTGTGACTTACTATATTTCTATTATTTGTAGTTTGGTTACAAAAGAAGTTCAAATTTTATAATATTTTAAAAAATATTTGCTTCTTTTAATTTTTTTGAGCTTTTAAAATATTTTCTTATAATACAAAAGATCATCCACATGCTATTTATATCTACATATAAATTCAGTAGTAACATATGCATAGATTAATAAAATTAATTAATTAATTAATTATAATACTTTCTTTTTTGTAGTATATGTATAAATAAAAATATAATTTATTATTAGCTTCAAATATTGTAATAGAATAAATATGGTATATGTTTAATCTTATATTAAGGAGAATAACTTGAAGAATGTAAATAACCAAGTTAGATTTTTCTTAAAAAAAATGACAAAAAGAAGAAGTATATATATATATATATATATATATATATATTGAAGAAGAAATCGGAATAGTTATTGTCAAAGACTAGTAATCTAGAGTCTCTTGAAACTAGACTAGAACAAGAAAGGAATTTATAAGAGTAAAGAAAGCTTCATTTGAATCCTTTATATATATTATCTAACTAAGAGCTATGTAGTAATATTCTATAGAACCTCCAATACATGTCTAATTTGTAGGACATGTTGTAATATATGTAATAGATAAAAGAAAGAAGAAAATATCACATTATAGAAGTTTTTTTAAAAATATTATAACAAATTATTTTAGAAATGTAGATAATAGTTAAGGAGGTAGTAAAATTAATTAGTATTAATACTATTTGTTTATAAAAAAATACTTCTTATTACTTTGTTAGATCATAAAAAAGATAAAAAAAGATAAATTAGTAAAAATAATATTACAAAAATCTTAAGGTATTAGTAAAAAGTAGCTTGTGGCAAATATTTCTTAGAAAAATATTAGTTTGATACTTAAGGAGGATTAATTTTGAATTAGGATTAAAACCAAATTCCAAGACACAAATTCGTATTGGACATTAAATGTGAGGTTTTATTATTGATTAGAGAATAAATTTCAAGAACAAAGAAGAGAAAGATTCTTTGGGCATTGATTTTGATTGAATTGAGTTTATAATGACTTTATAAGGGCTTTTCAAATTTAAGGTAGTTTTGAAATGACTTAAGTATTTGAGAAATTAAAAATAATAATAAAAAATAAAAACTCATACTTTAAACCATTTCATGAAATTTGTAGTAAATCTTAAAATTTGTGGATTATTGATTAAATTTAATTAAAAGTTTGTTGTAAATTTGAGCTTGATCAAAACGTTTATTTTAAGGTTATTAAAACTCAAGTAGATTGGAATCTCAAAATTATAAGATTTGTAGCAAATTTTTAATTAGATTGAAATGATTTAAAAAAAAATAATAATAGACTTGATTTCCAAAAACTAAGTAAAATTTGAGAGTGATTGGACATTAAAATCAAGAGATATTAGTGCTCAAAAATCAATATTAATGTTGGAAAAGGAAGTCAATTAATACTTGAGGTGATTATGAGGTTTATCTCTCATTTTGTAAGTTCAATCTTCTCTAAATTTTTTGTACTTGTTTTCAACTAAAAAATTTAGATGTATGCAAATTTTGAATTGAAATAAAAAATTAAATTATTAATTATTGATATTTTTATTTACTTTAGAATTTGATATAGATTTAGTTAAAATTACCTACGATTTAATTAAGATTTTGTTAGAAATTAATTAGAATTTTATTGGAATTTAGGATTTATGATTTAAATAAGATTTAAATAAGATTTAATTAAGATTTAGAATTCAATATTTGATTAATATTTTATTAAGATTTTATTAGAGTTAAGATTTAGGATTTCCTTAGTATTTGGAATTTAGGATTTTATTATGGTTTTATTTAGGTTTGTTTAGAATTGATTAAAATTTGATTAAGATTTGATTAAGAATTGATTGGAATTAGATTAGAATTTATTTAAAGTGTATTAAAGATTATTTAGGATTTATTTGGAATTAATTAGAATATGATAAGATATATCTAGGATTCTTTTAATATTGATAGGATGTACTTAAGATAATTAGAAGTTTAAATAAGTTATTCAATGTTGCTTAAGGATATTTTTAAATATCTTATGTATTTATTTGAATTATAAATCAAAATTCATCTAAATTTAAATTCTTTCATATTCAAATATGTAAAATATTTTTGTATCAGTTTCATATAACACAACAATGTATCTAATTTGTACAATAAGTTTCTTATATATCTATTACATATCTAATATATTGGCCTAGCTTTAAACCTATCAATCACCTACAAACATGTATAAAGTCAAATTTGTATCTATGAAGCTTTTAAGAAGCTACTCCACAAGATATTATTAAATTTTCCTACTTTTACTTACTTTTATATATTCAAATAATCTAAATAATTAGTAGAGTAAATATGTATGACTTTGATATTATCTCCGTCTTTTTTCTTCTTTTTATTTTAAGAACAAGTTCAATAAAAAGAAATAAATACATGTTAAACAAGTCCAAAATGCAACAAATTATATTTGTCAAATATTCTATATCTTTAAATTCTATCAATCTTGTTGTTCTTTGTGGTAAAAAATTTAATTGATGCATTGCAAGCATTAATTTTATTATTTTTTTTTGCATTTGTATTACTAAACTCTACATTTATACAACCTTTGCTATGATAATATAATATATATATATATATATATATATCATTTAATATAAGTAAAAAAGAGGACCTAAGAATAAAGAAAATTATATAAATAATATCAATTTAGAAGTAGGTAATTTATAACTTTTAATATGCTTATGTGTTATCAAGACAAGACAAAGCTCTAATATTGTAAGTAGATTTTTATCAATTTTTCAAAGACAAAAATTGGAGAAATGAAATGAAAAAATAAGATATTTTTCAAAGAAAGATAAAATATGTGGATATATATATATATATATATATATAAAGATATTAAAAAAAAATGGAATGGCAATTGCCAAAGAATAATAAACTAGAGTCTCTTGAAACTAGATAAAAAAAGAATTGACAAGAGTGAAGAAGGCCTCACTTTTGCATCTTTATATATTATCTAACTAAGATCTGTATAACAACATTCTATAGAATATCCGACATGTATTTAATTTGCATGGTAAGTTTTTTATATGTGCATCACATATCTAATTTGTATCACAAGTGATCAATATATATATGAAGTAATCAACTTCTTTGGCATAATTATCAATGCAAAAAATGTCACATCATTAGCAATGGTAAAAAATATATATATATTAAAAATGCATAATTAAACATTAATATAATAATTTATAAGATTGTATTCATATATTGTAGTATTGTAATTATTTTACTAGGCAATTAAGAAAATTTTCAATGAACTTGTAGGTATCATGAAGATATTTACATGTTGAGAAGCATTACGTTTTCATTAGAGAATAAACAAAATTCATTAACAATCTTATGCAAGAAGTAAATAGAATGTCATTTCCAGAAGGAAAAATTCAAGTAACAATAGAAATATACTAGAAAATCTATAAGCTCTTATATGATGGATAATTTAGATCTAAACCAAATTTATGTGTTTATAAATTGATTTTTAGGAGCATCATAAGAATTCAACAAATGTTTTCAGTCTCAAAAAATACTTTCAAAATATATATTATTTATAAGATATTCAAAATAAAATATAAATTTCTTGGATTTTATGTTTTTTTTAATATAATCATTCAAAAATTAATATTTTAATTCAATTTTAGTTCTTACATATATCAATGTTTTATTTTTTGTTAGAGTAATCATTTTTGATGTAGAAATTTAATTATTTTTTAAATTCTAGAATAGTTTAATATGATAATTTCATCACAATCTAAGTCAACACCTATCACAAATTTTGTCCTTGTATTAGTCTTAAGTATAATATGTGTATTTTGTCTTCAATACAAATATTGTGTATTCAATAGATATCAGACAATATTGTTCTTTCTAAACACATTTTTCTAGTACAATTAAAATATACTTTTGAGATGTGTCCATAAGATTTTTTATTGTCAAAAAAGATTTGTAAGATATAGATATAACTTGCAAAATTCTACATTATTACAATTGAAAGAAAGTATTAGTATTTATTGCACAATTAGTAGAACTTTTATCAATCTAATATATAATGTCTAGAATATACTTATGATAACATACACCAAAAAATTATCTATTATTATATATTATATTTCTAAGTAAAATATTTTATCAATCTTCAGTGTGTGGTTTTGTTGCAAACACATAATTTTTTTTTTCTCATTCTTCTTCTTAGAATTTAAATGTAAGTGTGACATCATTTTCAACAAGGAGTTGATATTGTCCAACCTAAGAAAATTATATTCTTAAGATTAAGACCATCTTGTAAGGATATAAATACATGATTACAAAGACAATGTTTGTTGTAGTTGACAATACATACATATGTGTAAATTGTAGCCATAGCAAATCATGGGGTGGGACCTTGCTATCCATTCTTGAAACATGGTAAGTAGAGACTATACCACCAACCTTTCTAAATTGCAAGTAAACTAAAATTTATCAAGACCCATTTTTATGGAAATACCATTGAGAATGTCCACAAAAATTGTTGCAATACATTTGAATACTTAATTGAATGGCAATTGAAAGATGACCCAAAATACAATAAGTGAGGTATATCTTACACAAATAAGAAGGAATAATTTTTTGTAATTTATTTTCTACATAATCATGTGGAAACTATAAAAGAGGAATCTTGTTTATTTTTTAAAAATTATTTATAAATAAAATAAAATAAATCAATTATAAGATTAAAAATTTGAGATCAATGAATAGGATTGTAAGCCTATTCCATTCCAAAAGAAACTTTAAACATAAGAACTTTCTCACACCTTTATTTTGGTCCCTGTTGGTTCAAACAATCATAACAATGTCCACTAAAATTCTTCATTATATGCTCTTACCATTTAAAATCTCTTTATATCTACTACTTCTCTACATAGTCCATTTGTAGGTTATAAAGAACTCAATGTATAAATATACATGGAAATTTTATACACTTTTGAACCATGGGAGCTTATCCAAAATATTTCAGAAGTCTTAGAGAAATAAATGTGTTTCATCCAAACCCATACTACAAAACTTATATTGAAACATCATCCCATGTAAAACACAATCTAAAATCTCATTTGGTTGTGCTAGAAATGCACTCTTTATTTGCTTTAAATCATTACATGGAATGCATAGCCCAAAGTATGTAGTGAGGGCATGAAATAAACTATGCAGCTAATACTTATATAACTATAAAAATTTCTAAAAAAAAAAAAAAATAGTTCTAGATGAACAACAATAATGATATTAATAATATAAAATTAAAATTAAAATTAATAAATGCAACTAAAAGAATCTTTCATCAAATTTTAAAATCTTTCATATGTTTTTAGAATTTTCCATAACTTTGTATAACCAACCAAAATCCTATTTGGTTATTTAAACTTGTAAGACATTATGAAGCTTCCAGGACCTCTGGTAGAAAGCTCCATATGACTAAATTATATATTTTAGGAATAATTTTGGCAAAATTAAAAATACCTCAATTTAGCCAAATTATTATTGTGATACAAACAAAATAATGTATTTTTCAATTATAGTTATTATATGTCAAGGACAATCAAGAAAACTATGCATATTTTTAAATACATAACCTATTAAAAAATGGTATTTTCTGATTTATTATAGGTTTTTATATATATATATATATATAATGATATTGTTAAGAGTATATGTGTGGATGTATGTAATTTTATACAAAGAAAAAGTTGTTTTAGTTTTTTTAAACTAAAACAATTAATTTCAACACTATATCACAGGTCAAGAAAAAGGACTAAATTACAGTTTTTATGTTATTCATCTATTACTGTTTAAAGAATTATGACTATTTAAAAACAAGTTAGTTAAACAGATCATCCTGACGCCATGTGGGAATGTGGGAGCGTGATGGGAATGGAGTGTGTTTTATGTCTTTTTGCACAACATGGAAAGACACCCTCTACTTCAGCAATTTAATAATGGTCTTATTGTAATATAGACTATCAAAGGTAATATATGCACATATATATATATATATATATATATATACATATATATAAGTGTGTATTTTTTAATTACTAAAATTAATAAGTATTTCTTTACATTTTAATATTTACTTCATTAAAATTTATGAAATAGTCAACACTCCAAAATGAAAGCAATTACCACTATCTTTGTTGATATTGATAATAGTAAAGAATTTGAGATAACAAATTTTTAAATTGAAATAAATATTTTTTATATTTTCTCAAAATTAATAATACTAAGTTTACATAAAAACTATAAGATACTAGAATAAAGAAACAAAAAATATATAAATACATGCTTTACATTAATATCTATATAATCTAAAGACCAATCATTAAGTCACTTGTACTTGGATAAAATATAATGCGAGATCTCTTCCATTCACAAATGCTATCCAAAAATATTATGATTTTTTTTCTCTCATGCTAAACCACCAATATAAGGATGAATACACCATCATTCATATTCAGACTGTGCAAGCAAAAAAATTAAAAAATAATAAAATATAAATATAAAAATAAAAAATAAAAACAAACAAAAGAATGTTTAATATGTCAATATAGCACAGGTCCAATTGCGAATTCCCAGACAGACTAACCAACGTGGCATTCCCACGTACACAGTGCAGGAGAAAGCAAACGATCTTTTGATGCTTTTACTTTTTTGTGTTACTACTGAGACTTCGATTGTTAGAGCACTGACTGATGAAATAAGCATATTCCCAAGATTTCAATTTTAGGGTTCCCATAAAAAATTTGCAGCTGTGAAGCCCGTGAATCACAAAAATATTCCATTATGCCCATCAGGCTTTTTTTATGAAGGTCTTCTCCGACACATTCAAGCATTCAAATCATTTCAAACTCCATTAAATTCATGGTTTCTATTTCCATGTCCTTCGGAATTCGCATACGATAATATGAAAATAGTAAACTATGTAGAAAATCAAATGTAGGGCTCATCGAATATCGATGTAAAATTAAATTCATGAAGATGGTTGTGAATGAGATTGTATATATATTAAAAAAAAACCCCCTCAGTTCCATGTCGTCACATTGAGTTGTTGAAATCCCCAATTCTGAAATGCTTGTGGAATCCCACTAAAACTAAAAATGAAAATGGAAGGAATAAATAAGTAGGTGAATTTGTCTTGTTCTATTCTATTCTAAATGTTTATTTAATAATCAGTTAAGCATGGTTCATCCTGAAAAGAAGGTTTAAACGACGAATATGATTCTTTCTTAGAAAAGTGGCAGTTAGAATCTTCCTTTCTCTCTTTTCAAAAAAGCTTTGTTTATTTAAGGTAAACTAAATTGAAAAAAATAAAAAAAAATAAAAAAAAATAACCATTTTCTGAATCTTTAAAATTCTCTTTCACCATTGTAAGCAGATTATTTCTATTTCTTCCCACTGGGAAACATCACAGAAAATAAAACTTAGCCATGCTATATGTATTCATATGTATGATGAAATAAATAATCAAGTTAATCCTCAATTATGGATATCTTCACTCATTGCTATTCATTTAGGAAAAAAAATCTGCAATTGATAGGCAAATTACCCACTAACAGCTTTGCTTTTGAAGGCATTGTTCAATGATTCCCAGTCTTAATACTTGTTAGTACCAAGGCATTCATTGTTACACTTGATTGATATTGTGAATAATTTAGATTATTGTAGAATGTAGGCTCATCATAACAAATCCACATTATGAAAAAAGTATTAAAAACTAACACCAGAAAATAGAGAACTTTTGTTCAATAATGGAGAATGACGAGACTTTTGTTTTTATTTATTTATTTATTTTTTGTATTTTTCAAAAAGGAAAAAAAATAAGACGAAGAAGAAGAAGAAGTGATTTGAGTAGGGAGGGTTTTATTGAGGATATATGGTTTAAGAAAAAAAGCTATAAATAACCTTTTAAACACCTAAACTATTTCCTATGCAAGATACAAAGCTTTATTCACATATTTATTTATTTACTTATTTATTTTGAAATACACATACTGAATATATACACATTTTGTTGTGGACATGCATCAAAAATCTTTGAAGGCAATAGAGATAAATTGCACAATAAAAACAAGGCTACTTGAAAGGATGATAAAGTGCAAGTTGTAAGATTATAAAACACAAATATGATTTATAGCTTATCTTCAAGAAGACAATTACATCAAACACACAAGTCTAGGATGCACAAGAGTACCTAAGATGTGACTAGATATTCTAAAATCACTTCTACTCCTATGAAGATTCTTTCTATCTATCTATATATATATATATATATATATATATCACTCAATAACTTCCAATCTAATTGTCTAGTTGGGTACAAAATTCTCTATAAGTTAACTTATATCCTTTACTACCTCCACACAAAAATTCAATTATAAATTCATTACAAGTCTTTGGATATTGTCCAATCTCTAGGAGGTACTAAACATGTCAATTTCTAAGTACCTATGCACTAATTTCATCATATGTCAAAAATCTAATAATTAAATACCATGAATTTTTCATATACACCTTCTTAACTTAATCATCTACACATATGGAAATTTTGAGCCAAAAATTTGTCTAAAAACTTAAGATATGGAAAAATCCAAAACCTCTATTAAAAAAAACTTACTTACAAATCCTAGCATTTAACACTAACTTACACTAGCTCTCCTTCTTTTGTTTTGAATTGGAATATATCCATTCCTTCACATAAAATATAATTCTTTAAGATAGCTTTTTAATCTCACTTTTTGATTCTTCAAAGCTTTCTTATAACTCTCCATATACTTCAATGAGTAATAGTAGATACTAAAATCACATCCTAACTTCAAACAACCATATTTCTTCTATTACAACTCTAAATCACATATTTATTTCATCCAAATTTTAGCCCAAAACATAAGATTTTTGAATCCAATCTCCAAACTTCACATGAGTCGCCTTTCCTTGAAAGTTCTATCTTGTCCCAAAATGATTGCTTTAAAGTAGTTTTAAATTCCAATGTCATCTCAGATAACATCTTGAAGCCTAATGGACATGACTTTCAACCAATGGAAATGAAGTTCTCTATCACTCACCTTATCCTTTCATATAGGATGTCCTAGAAGTCAAAATATTATATCTTTGACTCCAAATCCCTTCTTAACTTCTTACTAAAAAATCTACAAGTTCTATCTTTGATTACAAAATTTAAATTATAAAATTAAATAAATAAGACAATTATTTTATTATATTTATTTTTTAATTTTAATTTTAATTTTATTTAATTTTATTTTTAATTATAATTCAAACTTTTATAATATTTCATATTATTTTTACATATTATACTACTTCTCCACACAACAACATGTCACTTGATCAAAGTACCTCTTTTTAAATAGAACTATTATCTGGAGCCAAACCACCAAATCAACCAATTTATTTCCTAACACCAAATGAATTGAAAGAGCTACAAAAGATATTTGACAAACTCTTAGAGAAGAACTTGATTTGAAAAAATATGTCACTATGGAAAATACTTGTAGTCTTTGTATCCAAAAATGATGGTGAACTTTGGCTTTGCATAGACTATCAAGGCTTCAATAAGTAGATTGTCAAGAATGCATATCCACTTTTACGTATGGATGATCTTATTGACCAACTTCAAAGTGTAACCATCTTTAGTAAATTGGACCTTTGGAGTGGCTATTGGAAGATACCTATTGCAAAAAAAGATATAAAAAGGAGAATATTTTGTATACGCTATGGATATTTTGAATGAATTATTTTATCTTTTAGCCTCACTAATGCTCCAACTTCCTTTATGGATCACATAGATAGACTATTTTGGAATTTTTAGGATAAGTATGTAGTTTTTTTTTATTGATGATATCCTCGTCTATAGTAAAATCCTTATAGAGCATTAATAATATTAATAAAAAGTGCTATGTTGGCTATAAGATAGTTGCTTCTATTGCAAGCAATCAAAGTATAAACTTTGAAAGTTGAAACTCATCTTTTTAAGGCATGTAGTATCTTCCAAAGACAAGTGCATGGAGCAAAATAAGATAAAAGCGATGGAAGATTAGCCAACCACTAAAGATGCTTTTGAAGTCTACTCATTCTTAGGCCTTATTGGATATTATTGTCATTTCATTTGGCAATTTGAACACATTGTTGGCTCATTGACAAGCTTTTAAGAAAAAGGTGCTTTATTTGAATAAAAACCTAGAGCATCAAAGTGAATTTAATAAGTTAAAAGAGGAATTTATTACTGCTCCAATTTTACAACCGTAAGAATCTAATCTTCTTTGTACACTTAACATTGATGCTTCCAACTTTGTTATTGATCCAGTCCTTCAACAAGACTTTGGTAGGGGCCTTCAACTTGTAGCATATGAATCACATAAGCTTAGTAAGTTAGAGTGCAATTATTCTACATATCATCGAGAATAAGTAGCAATTGTACATGCTACAAAGATATAGCAATATTATATGTTAGAGAAGCTAGTGATTGTTGGGAATAACCATCGGCCTTTGCTATATAATTTATATTTAGAAAATATAAAATCACAACATCATCATTGGAAAGAATAATTATAGCTCTTCAACATTCAACTTGAGTACAAGCAAGGGCAATAACACACCGTGCTAGATACCTTATTGTAGAAACCAAACTTGAAGATCAAATTAAAAAACAATGTAAAAATTGCTACCATTAGTAGTGTCATTTCAAATCTAACTAGAGGAGCAAAATGAAAGGAAGCTACATATTGGAATGCTTATTTTAAGATGGTTATCAATTGGTTGAAGGTGGACAATATATAGTATCAAGATTATCATCTTAATAAAGGCTTATTATATTTCAAGAAGAAAATTTATGTATATGACAATACTATATTCTAAAAACACATACTTCAAGAAAGAAAAAATATTCTAATATCTAATTATCTAGGGTGTGAAAAGATTCTAGAAAAAATCTCAAAAAAATGATTTTGGATAGGTTTGGATTGTGATATTGAAGCTTTTGTGTACTCATACGAGTCATGCCAATATAACAAAGTATGTAATATGGCATCTTTTGAGTTATTGTAGCCAATTCCACTACCTACGGTACGATGCAAGTATGTGACCATAGATTTCATCACGTGTTTGCCATAGATGCCTCACAATTACACCACAATTATTGTCTTTGTGGATCAACTCTCAAAGCAAATTCACTTGGCTGTGATGTACTCCAATATTGATGCTCCAACACTTATATGGATATTTTTTGACACTATCTTTTGTCACCATGGATTATCTCATGTTATTATTTCAAATCAAGATTTGTACTTTATAAGAAGTATTTAAAAAGCCTTATTCAAGCTACTAGAGATATGACTTGCCATCTCCATGACCTTCAATTCTCAAACAAATGGACAAACAAAGCATTTAAATTCGATCTTGAAAAGATATGCTATGGACATTTGTGGTGGTTCACGATAATGACTAGGATAAATATTTGATACTTTTAGAATTTTCTTACAATGATAGTATTTTAGTAAATACTAGTCATTTATCATTCTTCTTTAATATCGGTCAATATTTGATTACACCAACAACTTTCTATTATTCCATCAACATCAATAATCTAACAATGGAGGAATTTATACATTGGTTTACAACAGCCTTAGAAGAGGCATGGCATTGCCTCCCTACTGCATAGAATTGACAAAAGTAGTATGTGGATAACCATCGGTAATACAAGACTTTTTGAGAAGATGACCAAGTGTTACTTTCTATCACCAGCCTTTCACTTGCTACATCAACTCATGTCCGTAAGTTGACACCTCGATAGCTTTGACATTTCTATATTTTGCAGTGATTTTTGATGTTGGATACCACTTCAAGCTTTTGTCACATATTTGGATTCATCCAATCTTCTATGTTTTGTAGCTTTATGAGTTTCATATTGAACAAAGGTGCTTTTCAAACCAACACCAACTACTACTACCACCATTGGTTGTGATTGGTGATCAATAAAAGTATGAAGTGGACAATATTTTGGAGCATCGCTACCTTTGTCGTGGCAATGGATATTTGCAATTTCAATGCAAAGTCTTCTAAAAAGGTTATCCTATCCATGATGGAATGTGGGAACCTACACAAAACCTCACCTATTATTAAGAAATAATTTAGAGATACTATTGGGAGAAAAACAAGGATGTTCTATATAAGTAGAAGAAGATTAATTATAATAAGGTATGGATAAGATATTCGTATTATTGAAGCATAGAAATAGATAGTTGGAGCCATTTTTAGGAAGTTTTTAGAATTGGAGCTAGATTGATAGTCCATGTAGGATCCACCATCGAACATTCTAAAAAAGCTTAGGGTGGTTATATAAGTAGGATCCACCTTTAGACCTTTTAAAAAGAGAAGTTATCTTGATAGGGCCTATTATTAGAAATATTCTAGAAAGTTCTAAGATGGTTGAAAAAAATATAAATAAGATTGGCCAAGACCATTTGGATATTTGATTAAATATGACTTTGGCCCCTTTTTTTCAATAAAGTTTAGTTTGCATTTTTTTTTTTTTTTTTTTTTTTTTTTTTCTCTCTCTATTTTATTCCATGCAATTCTATTTTCTTTGTTTTGCCTTTCATTATTTCGTTCTATTTATTTCTATTCAATTTTGTTGTGGTTTGCTCTATCCTATATTGTAATAGAATTTATATTGTTGTAGATTAGAAGGGTTTTAGATCTTAGAGAGAGTTTAGTCCCGTTTCAAGATTAATCATCAACAAAAAAAGCTTAACAAAAGATATTTTTGCTAAATCCTAGTTTTTGAATACTTGACATTTTTAAGTTTATGCTTCTAAAGTTTTACATTGCATAGGATATTCTTACAATTCTGCAAACAAGTAATTACCAGTGATGAATCAAATGCTTAAATACAATGGCGCCTTTATATTGTTCTTTAGACAATCAAAAAAGTAAGTAATGTAACTAATTTTTAATAATATTTGGACTTTATGTAAATCAAAAAATTAAAAAAGATATATAATAATGGCAATCAACATCATTCTTATTTGTGAAAAATCAAAGATATATATGAGGGACTTGTGGAAGAAGTTTTAAGGGATTAAAGTTCATAATTTTCTTCACTTTTATAAATATTAAGGAGTTTTTAAATATCCAATTAAAAATTCAAGAGGTTCTTCAAATTAATGAGCTCATTATTTTAACTACATAATTTGATAAGTGAATCATTATGCTTGTATTCCTTGCTAAATCTTATTAAATTTTCATACTCTCTCATGTTGATTTTATTTCTTTACAAATATATTCTATATATTATAAAAATATTGAATGTATTTATTGACTAATAAAACATTACTCAAAATATTGTCTTATATGAAAAATTTCCAAATGCCACAAAAGAAAAACAAGCACAAAAATAAAAGAAAGCAAAAAAAAAAATCCACTTAAATTTGCCATGCCATTGAAATACAAAACTTTCATATCACATCACATCTTTCATAAAACCAAAGATTCAAAGCAAAAACCAATCCACCAAATATACTAGATTTATAAAGAAGCTCCATTCCATATATCACTTCTAGACATCACTCGACTTAGAAGCCAACATGCGGATCAATTAGAGTAAGTAAGAAGAGGTTGGATATAAGAATCGGAAACAGTACATAGATATGGTATTGGTAGTACCATAGTGCAATCATATAAGTAGATAGAATAAGTAATAGACTTTAATTTCTAAAAATAAATGATAAAAATTTTAACATTCAAAACAAAGTAATAAAGGAAAGAAGAGGAAAAAATGAAAAGTAAGTAAATTCTATGTGGTCCTTCTTAAAGAGACATCAGCCAAACTCTATGCAACATTTTTGTAGATAGCATTGAATAATGCAACTTTGAAGCAAAAGCAACCTTGAAACAATTCAACAATAAAACCAATTTGTCTATTTATTTTTATATTTTCTTTCTTTTTGTCTTGTCTTGATCTTTCTTTTTGTATTAATTTTCCATATCTAATAAGTTTGTTACATATATTTAAAAATAAAAAATAAAAAAATATTAATTGATATATGAATTTCAATATAAGATAAAACAAAAACAATACAATCTAAATTCTAATGCATCAATTCAAACTTTTGTTAGAGATGTTTTTATTCTAGTAAAAGTTTGTTTATATAAACTCCATATTTTTGGATTATTTCAGCAATATGTTTTTTAGAAGAAATTACTTACCTTACAACTCATCTATCACAATATAATGTAATACTACTTTACTACACCAATAC
Organism: Physcomitrium patens; assembly: GCF_059467195.1. Lineage (NCBI taxonomy): Eukaryota > Viridiplantae > Streptophyta > Bryopsida > Funariales > Funariaceae > Physcomitrium > Physcomitrium patens. The sequence continues at coordinate 4,734,658 of NC_143415.1, forward strand.
TCTACTATGTCTTCAAACTATTACAATCTGTACTTCTATTCAATGATATTGTCTTTCTAAAAATTGAATTCTTTTATCAACTTTGTATCCTTGAAGTTAAAGTTTGTTTGACAATAATGGTTGATAATGTAACATAAATTCAAATCTTTAGATTATTCTACATCCTACAACTCTTCATACTTGAATATCTTAAAATTTTTCTCTGTCAAAAGATCTCACAATACTACATAACTTCCAAAAAGAAATCAATCAAAACTCTAGAATATTTTGAATGATGGATATTTGATTTTATTGTGAAATTGCTTGAAGAATCGAAATTCTCAATTAAATCCCTTAATACCATCTAATCTCTTCATTGTCATAATATGCTTACAAATCTATGGAAAAGATTCCTAGTCATATTCATTGATTCATATGAATTTCTCTTTCATAGCAATGCTCATATTATGTGAAGTTTTTAACATTTAAAACTTATACACAATTAAATTCTACCACAATACCAATCTCTTATTCGAGTGTGACAACTAGTTTATATGACTCAACTATTAGCTTCAATTAATTTCTCAAAAGATTGTTATTAATCAATATCAATGTCCAAGACTACATGTTGTCATGATATAACATGGCTAATATGTGAAAAGGTGAATAAAATATCATATTTTTGAAGATCTTATTTCAATATATTATAACAAATTATCTTGAAAAAATAGTCAAGGGGTAGAAAAAATTAAAGGTGTTAATGCTGTCTTTTTTACAAAGTAAGCTTCTACTGACTTTGTAGGACCATAAATAGAGAAAAATAAGATAGATTAGAAAAATAAATAATATAAGCACTTTTGGAAAGAAATTGAGAGTAGTTTTTAGCAAAAATTACTTTAGAAACCTAAGAGCTGATACCCAGAGAGGATTGGTTATGAACCTAGGTCGAAATCAGACCCCATGGCATAAAACCGAGCTCCTATGGTAGTTTGACGAGTTCTTTTGTTGATCGGAGATTAGGATTAGAGAGGAGAATTGATAAGATTTCTATAGGCAATGATTTTGGGAAATTAAAGTAGATAATGTCCTTGTAAGAGTTTTGCAAAGTCAATGTTGTTTTCACTGACTGTGGATTTTTGGACAATAAAATAGGATTGATGTTTTGGGCAATTTCAAGAGTTTGGTAACAAATCTATGGATGAATTTTTTGGATTTGTGGATGTAGTTGTGCTTGATGTATGCTGTGAATTTGGATTTGATTGAATAGTTAGATTGAAAAGCATGAAGATTTTTGTGGATTATGGTCTTGGAATTCAAGATTTTGAGGACTAGTGAGGTTTCTTAGATATCTGTCAATTTGCTAGTTAGATTGAGGCAAAATATTTTCATAGAAGTAGTTAGCTTGATTTTCAAAAAATATGTAATGTTTGAGAGAAAAATAACAGTTTAATTTGGAGTAATTGGCTCAAGGAGATTGGCATCAAGGTTGGAGAAGAAAGACGGCTAATACTTGTGTAGATTTTAAGATTGATCTTCTTTTTGGTGAGTTCGATTTTCTTAAAAAAAATTGTGCTTGTTTTTAACTTATTTGTTAAGAGGTGTGCAAATTTTGAGTTAAAATCAATAATTCATTCATTAGTTATTGAGGTTTAAATCTACTATAGGAATTACTTGGAATATATTTAAGATTTGTTTAGGTTTTGGTTAGGATTTATTTACGATTTGACTAGGATTTATTTAAAATTTAACTTGGATTTGATTAAGATTTGACTAGGATTTGGTTAAGATTTTTTTAAGATTTGTTTAGGATTTGATTAGGATTTTGTTAGGATTTATTTAGGATTTAACTAGGATTTATTTAGGATTTGGTTAGAATTTATTTAGGATTTGATTAAGGTTAATTTAAGATTTATTTAGGATTTGACTAGGATATATTTAGGATTTTTTTATGATTTGGTTAGGATTTGTCTAGGATTTGGTTAGAATTTGTTTAGGATTTGTTTAGGATTTGATTAGGATTTTGTTAGGATTTATTTAGGATTTAACTAGGATTTATTTAGGATTTGGTTAGAATTTATTTAGAATTTGATTAAGGTTTATTTAAGGTTTATTTAGGATTTGACTAGGATATATTTAGGATTTATTTATAATTTGGTTAGGATTTGACTTGGATTTATTTAGGATTTGACTAAGATTTATTTAGGATTTGATTAGGATTTGATTAGAATTTGATTAGGATTTAGTTAGGATTTGACTAGGATTTTATTAGATTTTGACTAAGATTTAATTAAAATTTCTATTTTAGTATATTTTTGAATTTCAATGTTAATTCTTTATGATTTTTTTAAAAGGTCTCTAAGAATTCTTTGTGTTTCTTATATAATTCTTTTGAAATTTCAATTGAATTTTATCGATGTTTGATTATATTTGCTAAACTTTAATTGTAATTTATTTAAGAACTTATTAGAGTTGTTAAGACTTGTTGTTGCAATTTTCTTTTTATCTTCCACAACTAGGAGCCTGGTGCATTCTCAAGCAAAACTTCACGTAATATGACAATGTAGCAATGAATTAGATATCTAGATTTATAATGAATATTTGATTTCTTTGATATTATAAATAGATATTGTTATATATGAAAATAAGATTCTTTACTATGATTTGAAAAGATTTCAAAGATATATAGAGCTTGAATATAAAACAATCCATCATTAGTTTAAAACTAAAATTTAATAGTAAATGAAAGACAATCTTAAGAATTACTTGACCTATAGATGTATAGAAAAGATATCTAATAAGTAATCAAATAAATCTATTTGAATTACAATATATAGCAAAAATTTAGAAGTATTCCAAATTTATATGTTGTAATTGAAACAAATATAATAATTAAATTATTAGATGCAATATAATATTAAAGATTGCATGTTTTGTAATTCTTCACAAATGTAATCTAAATATGTATCTAAAGAATAAGAAGGTATCATAGCCACTTTATAAGCAAGAAATATAACAAAATTATAAGTCAAACAAAGATTTAAAGATTTATAATGTGTTTAAATTAAGAAGGTTTGTAACAATATGCATCAATAATTTGTTTTTGTTAAGTTAGAAGAAAGTGAAGTCATTCAATTAAAATAATATATTATTTCGAACATAAGATTTTATATTATTTTTTAACCACTACTATAAAAAAGCTCATTAATTTTATTATCCATCTATAATAATATAATTATCTTGATTTTAGAATACTGATTTCAATTCAATACCTTTAATCTCTATGCATATTTTAGTTAGCATATTATTACTTATTATTTGATTGAAATTATAATAATATAATTCTTTAATGAGAGTTATTTTCTTCAAATTCTCAAAGAAATAGTTGAAATACTTATTCAAAAGTTAAGAATTAAGTTTGATTTATTATTTGATGTATTATTATAATTATGGAATTATTATAAATATCTAGTTGTTTTATCATTTGAAATCTATATGAATCTTATCTTATTTTGTATAATTATTATACTAAAAAAAATTTTAATATAAAAATTAATAATAATATGTAAAGAATTAAAAATAAAGTATAAGATTTAAAAATTAGTAATAAAAATCACTTATGTTAGATAATAATTAGTTATCTAATTAATTGATTAGTTATCTTGGGTACAATATTTTATCTTTTTTTTTCCAAATTTATGAATAATATTCTTAATCAATTTCTTCATATTATATTTAAAATAGTTAATAAGAAAAAATTGATTTCAATTATAATAAGAAGAAATTGTCTTTGTGCCGCTTAGTAATATTTTTTTCATATATTACCTTAAATTTAGAATTAGATTTAGAATAAAGATAAGTCATAAATAAAAAAAAGTAAAGTATTTACTAATATACCTTGTCTAATATATATATATATATATATATATATATATATCAGTTAAGATTAAAATTCTAAGTATAACCAATTAATAAAAACATTTATTCATAAGAATGATATAGCCTTGATTGGTATCAAAAATACAATAGAAATAGAAATAATTTTTTTTAGAGTTTTAGACAAATGTTTGAAGAAAGGTATATGACTTTAAGACTATTTTTTATTTTTTATTTTTAATTTTAATTTTAATTTTTTACTTTCATAATGTGATATTAAGTTTAAGGGAATTTTTTTTTTGGATTTAATAAAGAACTTTTATTTTCTTAATAAAAATTGCATACTTATATAAAAAAAATCAATTGTAATTCACTTCTTAAGTCTAATAGTAGAATACAATGTCGTAATAATAAAATTAGAAACCTAAATGAATATGGTAGTTTTATAAATTTAATTAAAAAATAATAATGATTGTATGATGGTTTTATATTTGTCTTCTTTGACTAATACAAAACTATTTGCTACAACTTATGTATTTTTGTTTTCAAAATAAAATAAAAAAATCATCAAAACAAAAAATGTAAATTTTTTCAAATAATAGAACACTTGTTTATTCAAAAGAGGATCTTATAATAAAATTCAAAGAAATCTGATGCATTTGGAAAAAAAGAATCATTATCCTATACATTCTAATACATTTTTAACTAGTTTTGGACTTCTTAATTTTATCTCAAAACATCCACATTGGTACATCTTATACATCTTTGAATCATGTATATTTATTCTTATCTACTGTTCAAGCTCTTATGTAGCACACTACTTAATTTTTCATATAAATATACAATAAACATCTCTTTTGTTCAAATCTATTTGGAAAGTCTTTTTATTCCTCAACTAATGTTATTATCCTTTTCTCACTAGGTTGCTAGTTTGTATCAGTTGTAATTTTTGTTTCGAAATTAATACACTATAATTATAATACACACAATGTTGTACTTGTCCACTTACCAAACCTTTATATTGATGTGATGTTATTCTTGTTGATAATTTCTCTAGTCTAGTTTTTTTGCCAACAATTAAAATCCTACACACCTCATTATCTTCTTTTTCTTTCTCAATTATAGTTCTCTTCAAAATTCCACCATTCTTCAATGATATTTTTCAATGCATTCCATAGTATCACACAAATTCTTTGTTGTTGGATTTTCCATCACTGCATTCTACTTCCTGCTCTTATTGTCACTCTTGTTGTATTCTTTTTGTGCCAAACTTCTTCTTACTTCATGATTGACTTTCCACAATAGTAAATTTCTCTCTTTTGTTTTTATATTTTTTTTCTTTTTTTGTTTTTTATTTTTTTATTACATCTTTATTTTACTTTTTTTATTGCTCTCATTTATTCACAACTTTGTTGTTGTTTGCTACTTTCACAAAATCCATTGTTGTTTGTCCTTTCATTTTCAATCCAAACTTATGAAGTGTGCAATGTATCTAGTATGCTTCTAACTCAAATCAGTTGTAATATAACTTGTTGTTTGGCAAGCATAAGAAGAAATCCTTGTTCCATTTTCTAATTTGCCTATTGTTTTTCCTTCGATTACATTTTACCTTTGATTTTAGTTTGCCTCGGTACCTTACTTGTATAATTTTAGTTTGATCTTATTCACTTGTTTTTACTTGATCTCTTCTCGTTGTCACTATTGAAGTATCCACATTGAGTCACTTTATTGCTTTCTATGCTGAATTATTGAGCTGCTGATTTTTGGCACTCCAAGATAGTCTTCTCACTTTGTTATTGCATGTCATTTTCTATCACGCTTCAACTTTCACAAAAAAATCATTGTTGAGTCAAGTTGATTATTATTATTGGACCAATTTAGTACTTTATATCTTTGTTGCAATAAGTTGATGCTTTGTACACCCCCTAAATCATAGCGCATACAATCACATACCTCGAAAAGACATATCACATCCAACCGTATCCAATACTAGTCAAATAAATTATTAGAATCATCTGAGATAAAATTTGAATATACTACAATTTTAATCTACTTTTCAAGGACCTTATATGGTATACATGAGTTTAGGTCCTCAAAACTCATTCAACTTTACTTGCATTGCTCTTGATTGAAGTATCAAAAGAACATTGTGGTCAGATTTGACAACCTCATGTCAAGCAACACAGGGCTTGTTATTTAGAAGCAATCCACCAATTGCCTCGAGATAAGAAATTTCTCTAGTATCACTGATCAATCTTAATAAGAAAGATGACATAAGAACCACTGCAAGAAATCTTCTCGTAGGAGCTTAGTGCCACAAATGCCCAAGAAAAGAAGCACCTTGTAGAAGACCTAGTCTATTACCAAGACTCAAATTCAAAGATATAGAAGTTTCTCAAGTAAGCATTTCTTTAGATAAGCTTTCTTAAGATCTGAACTTTATACAAATAATATTCAATATTTTATGTATAAATATCTATGCAGAGTTTATAACTCAGTTTTGACTAGCAATGGAAAATGTAATGTGGATTGAAGAAGCGTAAGCATACAATACTATCATAGATTGTAGCATCCTCATCTGTTATCTTTTATATGATCTATTCATCCTCTAAAACTCGACATGTATTGTTGCAAGATCAAACTACATCAAGAAAGCAAGCGTATCTGATTTCTTCACACTCATAAGCTCATTACGCACACGATGGCCATAACTCCAAAGAAATAGGTTCCATGTCATAGAAGATCCATGAAAGCATTTTGAAGAACCTTGCCAACCACAATTGTGTTGAATTGAGAGAATTTGTTCTAAAATTGAGAAGAAATAATTGAAATTTGATATCCCACATTTGAGTTCATTTGCAAAACTACAATACTTGAAATGACTTGAGTTGCAGACAATACTAAGTCCTTCTCTATACAAAATAAAAATGAATTTTTGTTCTCAGCAATTCCATTCTGTAATTACAGTGAACAGGAGCTCATAGAGCAAAACACTTCATAATGAAGGTTTTTGCAACACCCTAGTTCTTTCTAGAACATCCCACAGTTCTTATGCTTACTAGCTTTTGAACTTCTAGTACAACCCTCTTTGCTTCCTTTGTAATGGAGGTGCCACACTGCGATCATTTTGGCTTCAACCATCTCCACGCTAACTGATTGACGAGGTGATAATGTGAAGTAGAGTGAAATACAACAAAGGAATTGTTAAAGGTTGTAATTAATTGCTTCAATCACTTGAAATTGTAGCTTATGCTTGTCTAACAAACATGGCATTAAAGGTAATTCAACTCTTCACTTAAATCATTTTTTGTATATGTCTTATTTTTTCAACCTTGTTCATTGCAACTAGTAAGCTGTTGGATATAACCTTGAAATTGTAGAGTATATCTAAGTCCAAATGTATTAAGTCTTGGATTGCATCTTGATGATACAAATGCTCCTCAAGTACGTTGTTTGGTTTTGACATTGGACCACCTTATCATTGTTTGCCTCCAGCTACGAGTTATGGATATCAACTATAACATGCTCAAGAAGTTCACTTTAGACTCCGAGTATATTGACATGGATGATATATTGGCAATTGATTAGGGTTGCGCACAATTGTAAATGCTTCAACTACAATGTGTGAATGTATACAACAAAGATTTGGAAGTAAATAGCAATAATTATCTTTTATTAAAGACCTTAGCTTTATACAACTTTTAAAAATTTATACATTGGCAAGTTTCTTATTTACACAGTTAATTGTAAAATTAACACAATGTATCAACCATTTTTTTTTGATAGTTTATGTAATTTTTTTTTCATAAACTATACATTGATGCTTTCTTCCAAGCCTCATTTTCTTCTAGACAATAACGTTGTGAGTAGAAGTTTGTTCATCCATAATTATGAATCTCTCAACTTATAAAAATTATAAACTATAATAAAAAAGAATTTATGAACATACCACTTCTGCGTCAGAACCTAAATTTAATAAAAAAGTTCTAAAGCAATCTATGAACATGAACAAGGTCTAGTTATGCAATTATAATATCCTTCAATGATTCACATATTTTCCATCTATTGAAGTTTAGTGGCTATTCGAAGAAGATGTAAAAAATTAAGAAAAATTATATTGAGTGACTCGTATTATGTAGGTGACTGCAGCTTCGTTGCCATTGCTAAGGGTTGTTTCCAACTTGAAGCACTAGAAATAAACCACTATCATACTATTAGAAGTACAGGGCCTCAGATGTGGATCATTCTTATTAGTAGAAAAAATTTCTTATATGGCATAATAAAATGTCAATTTTCTTCAGTTTTGCATGGCGTATGTTGATATTTAGACTTACATCAATTTAAAGTAAAGCAATGATTACTAATCATTGATACTTCTAAAAGATGTTTTGTAATTAATGAAGGGTTTTTTTTGCTTTTTGGTCATATTTTGCAGTTTTGTAGACACTTTGATTTGTTATTTTTTTTTTGAGGGTTTTCCTTTCAAACTTGATGTACTTTGTTACAAAAAAATCTAAGAGCTTGTGCTCAACTATTATCAAATAATAAGAAATAAAGGACTTATAGAAGTCAGAAAAGGTTGCAATCAGCTCGAGGCCCTGCATTTGATTGATTGTTCATCGATTGGTGATTTTACAATTTGTAGTATCTTAGTCTCTGTTTTTGTGATATGAATCTTTTAATTTGTTGTGGGCATTTGTGATTTTAATCGACTTGAGGAATATATTTGTTTATAAAGCTTCATCTCATCATAAAAGAATTCATGTTCAAATAGTTTATTTGATTCATTTATATCATTGAATTCTGATTTAGCAGAATAAAAGATGATGTGTTGATTGGAATAGGTCAAGGATGTCAACAACTACGGCTACTAAATGTGAGTAGATACCATCGAGTGGGTGATGTGAGATTAATCAGCATCGCTCAAGGATGCCCTCTACTCATGCACCTTGACGTCAATATTTGTCAAGTACGTCTACTACTGGACTTGAAAACATCACTGCTTGATAATATTTCTTGAATTTCCATCAACTTCATTGTTACAATAGAATATACATGAACAATATTTGACATTATTATCATTTCCATGATTTCGTGAAATACATTACAATCCTTGAAATAGTGCCTCCTGTGGTACAAAATATAGGAGATATATGCCTCGTAGCTTTGAGAATGGATTGCCTTGTTCTTAATGAGGTCTTCTTTCACACTATTGAAAAATAAGTGACGTAGGCTTAGGATAATTGGTGTCAAATTGCCAAACTATAGAATCATATTATATGGTGTACTGTCCTTGTGTAACCTCAGTTAGCATAGTTGTAATTCATTCAAAAAAGTTATTGCTGAGAAGTGGAAAACTATTGATCGCAGCCAAAGAAGACATGCCACCATCTTAATAGAGCTTTGCATAGATCTATGATTAATTTTCTATTTCTTTTAATTGTAGAAATCATTGCTTTTAGGTCAAAAGAAGGATTCACCACTATAAGAGAAACCTCATTGATGTAGAAGAAATGGTAAGTTTTATCAAGCTTAAGTAAGTATTATTACATTTAACAAAGATTTCACTTAGTGAGAAATTTTTCTCATTAGATGAGCAAAACATTGGACACTTGACTCAGTCACATAAGTAATCTCATTGATGCACATATTGACCTATTCTGGTATGGCCAGTAATCCAATTTGTATTTTGAAAGGTGCAAATAATAGCACCTCTATTTCTTGTTCGCTCCATAAATAAAAAGTCGCTATTACCATAAAAAAAAATAGTAAAAGAAATGAAAATTTGATCATACTAAGATTGTATTTTGTACCTGCATGATGTGATTCATTGGACAAACTTTGAATCACCAGAATGCTTGTCTCTGTTCATTTCTTTTTTTCAATTTATTAAAGTGTAGCATGACATCCTAAGTATTGTCAATGCAATATCAAAGTAAAAACATATACATTCATATTCATATTTATAATAGAAGATAATGATGGCAAAATAATACATTTATACTCTGCTAATAGTTAAGCCTTGGCAATGAAAATAATATTCTAAGTCAACATTCAATGATACTATATCAAGTCTCTCGAATCATTTGAAATAAAGCGATCCAAGGTACTACTTTTTTTGTTTGTTAGTTTTTCTATCTTTTTTTCTTCTTACATTATTTTCTGCTTCTTCTATCTTCAGTTTCTATCACTTGCAATTCGTCACCTAAGCCAATCGAATCCTTTGTTGTTTTTTTATCTTACTCTTGATACCAATGTTGAATAGAATTTGTAAGCTTTGTTCAAGCTACTAGGCACACAACTTGCCATATCCACGACCTTTTATTCTCAAAAAAATGGACAAACAAAGTATGTAAATTGGACCTTAGAAGATATATTATGGACATTTGTGGCGATTCACTATAATGACTAGGATGAACATTTGATGCCTTTAGAATTTGCTTACAATGATAATATTTAAGAAAGTATTAGTTATTTACCATTCTTCTTTAATATTCGTCTATATTTGATTATACCAATAACTCTCTATTGTTTCATTAATATCAACAATCTGACAATAGATGAGTTTATACAATGACTTATAATGGCCTTAAAAGAGGCATAACATTGCCTCCTTACCATATATAATCAATAAAAAGAATATGTGGATAATCACCCATAATACAAGATCTTTCAAAAGGATGACCAAGTATTACTTTCTAATGCCAATCTTCTACTTGCTACATCAACTCAAGTCTGTAAGTTGGCACCTCAATGGCTTGCATTTTTCTATATTTTTGTAGTGATTTTTGATGTTGCATACTACCTCAAGCTTCTCCCATATATTTGGATCCATTCAATTTTTTTATGTTTTGCAGCTTAAGAAGTTTTATATTGAATTAAGATGCTTCTTAGACCAACTCCAACCACCACCACCACCACCACCACCACCACTAGTTGTAATTGATGATTAATAAGGGTATGAACTAAATAATATTTTGAAACATTCCTACCTTCACCATGGCAATAGATGTTTGTAACTTCAATATAAAGTCTTCTAGAAAGATTAACCCATCCATGATGGAATATAGAAACCTATACAAAACTTCACTCATTATTAAGAAATAATTTGGAAATATTATTGGGAGCAAAATTAGGATATTCTATATAAGTGGAAGAAGATTAATCATAATGAGGAAGAGATAAGATATTCATATTATTAATGTATAGAGATAGATAGTTGGAGCTATTTTTAGAATATTTTTAGAATTAAAACTAGATTGGTGGCCTATGTAGGACCTACTATAGAACATTTTAGAATGACTTATGGTAGTTATATAAGTAGAATCCACCTCTAGATCTTCTAAAAGGAGCAAATATCTTGGTAGAACCTATTATTAGAAATATTTTTAAAAATTTCAAGATGGTTGAAAAAAGAATAAATAGAATTGGAAAAGATCATTTGGATATTTGATTAGATATGGCTTTGTTCTCTTTCTCTCAATAAAATTTGGTTTGCATTTATTTTTTGTTTTATGCTCTTTTATTATCTTTTTTTTTGTTTTGTCTTTCATTATTTCATTCTATTTAGTTTTGTTCAATTCTTTTCTGATCTGCTGTGTCCTACATTGTGATAGAATTTATATTGTTATACATTAGAAAGATTTTAGATCTTAGAGAGAATTTAGTCTCATTTTTAGGATCAGTTAACAATAAAATAAGCTTATTTAAAGATATTTCTACTAAATCTTAGTTGTTGAATACTTGACATTTCTAAGTTCATGCTTTTAAAGTTTTATATTGCATAGGATATTATTGCACTTCTCCAAACAAGTGATTATTAGTGATGAATCAAATGCATAAATACAATGGCACATTCATGTTATTTTTTAGACAATCAAAAAAATAAATAATGTAATTAATTTGTAATAACATTTGAATTTTATATAAATCAAAATTAAAAAAGATATATAATAATGGCAATCAACATCATTCTTATTTGTAGCAAATCAAAGCTATATGTGAGGGTCTTATAGAAGAAGTTTCAAGAGATTAAAGTTCACAAGTTTCTTCTCTTTTTATAAATATTAAAGAGTTTTTAAACATCCAATTAAAAACTCAAGAGGTTCTTCAAATTAATGAGCTCATTATTTTAACTACATAATTTGATAGGTGAATCATTATGCTTGTATTCATTGCCAAATCTTATCAAATCTTCATACTCTCTCTTATTGATTTTATTCTTTTAGGAATATATTCTATATATTATAAAGAACTTGAATGTATTTATTAATTAATAAAATATTATTAAAACTATTTTCTTACATGAGAAATATCTAAATACCACAAAAAATAATAGGCACAAAAATAAAAGAAGACAAACAAAAAAAATCCACTTGAATTTGCCATGCTATTGAAATGCATTACTTTCTTATTACATCACACCTTTCATAAAATCTAAGAGTCTAAGCAAAAATCAATCCACCAAATATATTAGATTTACATAGAAGCTTCATTTCATATATCACTTCTAGACATCACTCAACTTGGAAGCCAACATGCGGATTAATCAGAGTAAGTAAGAAGAGATTGAGTACAAGAATCGGAAACTAGTATATGAATATAGTATTGGTAGTACTATAGCACATTCACATAAATAGGTGGAATAAGTAACAGAATTTAACTACCAAAAATAAACAATGAAACTTTCAACATCCAAAACAAAGTGGTAAGGAAAAGAAAAGGAAGAAGTTGAGAGTAAGCAAATTCCATGTCGCTCCTCCTTGAAGAGACACTAGTCAAATTCTTTGCAACATTATCATGGATAGTGTTGAATACTGCTGCTCTAAAGCCAAAAAAATCTTGAAAGAATTCAGCAACAAAACTAATTTGTCCATTTGCTTTCATGTTTTCTTTCTTTCTTGACTTGATCTTTCTTTTTGCCTCAATTTGCCATATCTAATAAGTTTATCACATATGTTCAAAAAATAATAATAAAATATTAATTGATGTGTAAATTTCAATACAAAGTAACAAAAAAACAACACAATCTATATTCTAATGCATCAATTCAATCTCTTGTCAGAAATAATTCTATTCTAACAAAACTTTGTTTCTATAAACTCCATATTTTTGGATTATTTCAGCAATATGTTTTTTAGAAGAAATTTCCTACCTTACAACTCATCTATCATGATATAATGTATCACTACTTCAATACACTAATACTCTACTATGTCCTCAAACTATTGCAATCTGCACTTCCATTAAATGATGTTGTCTTTCTAAAAGTTGAATTCTTTTATCAACTTTGTATCCTTGAAGTTTAAATTTGTTTGTAAATAATGGTTGATAATATAACATAAATTAAAATCTTTGAATTATTCTATATCCCACAACTCCATGTATTTAAATATCTTAAAATTTCTTTTATCAAAAGATCTCACAATACTATATAACTTCCAAAAATAATCAATCAAAATTCTAAAACGTTGTGAATGATCGACATTTGATTTTGTTGTGAAATTGTTTAAGGAATCCAAATTTTTAATTAAATCCTTCAATACCATCTAATCTCTTCATTGTCACAACATGCTTACAAATCTATGAAAAAGACTCCTAGTCATATTCATTGATTAATATGATTCCTCTTTCATAGCAATGTTCATATTATATGAAGCTTTTAACATTTAAAATTATACACAACTAAATTCTACCATTATACCAATCTCTTATTGGAGTGTGACAACTACTTCACATGACTCAACTATTACCTTCAACTAATCTCTCAAAAGATTGTTATGAGTCAATCTCAATGTCTAAAAATACACGTAGCAATGAACTAAATATCTAGATTTATAATGAATATTTGATTTCTTTGATATTATAAATAGATATTGCTATATATGAAAATAAGATTCTTTACTATGATTTGAAAAGATTTCAAAGATATATAGAGCTTGAATATAAAACAATCCATCATTAGTTTAAAACTAAAATTTAATAGTAAATGAAAGACAATCTTAAGAATTACTTGACCTATAGATGTATAGAAAAGATATCTAATAAGTAATCAAATAAATCTATTTGAATTACAATATATAGCAAAAATTTAGAAGTATTCCAAATTTATATGTTGTAATTGAAACAAATATAATAATTAAATTATTAGATGCAATATAATATTAAAGATTGCATGTTTTGTAATTCTTCACAAATGTAATCTAAATATGTATCTAAAGAATAAGAAGGTATCATAGCCACTTTATAAGCAAGAAATATAACAAAATTATAAGTCAAACAAAGATTTAAAGATTTATAATGTGTTTAAATTAAGAAGGTTTGTAACAATATGCATCAATAATTTGTTTTTGTTAAGTTAGAAGAAAGTGAAGTCATTCAATTAAAATAATATATTATTTCGAACATAAGATTTTATATTATTTTTTAACCACTACTATAAAAAAGCTCATTAATTTTATTATCCATCTATAATAATATAATTATCTTGATTTTAGAATACTGATTTCAATTCAATACCTTTAATCTCTATGCATATTTTAGTTAGCATATTATTACTTATTATTTGATTGAAATTATAATAATATAATTCTTTAATGAGAGTTATTTTCTTCAAATTCTCAAAGAAATAGTTGAAATACTTATTCAAAAGTTAAGAATTAAGCTTGATTTATTATTTGATGTATTATTATAATTATGGAATTATTATAAATATCTAGTTGTTTTATCATTTGAAATCTATATGAATCTTATCTTATTTTGTATAATTATTAATTATCAAGTTGACCACTGTTATAGGGCCAATTCAATATTTCACATCTTTGCTACAACAAATCAATGCTTTGCACATCCTCAAAACCATAGCGCATATAATCACATACCTCAAAAAGACATATCACATCCAATTCTATCCAATAATACTTTAATAAATTACTAAAATCATGTGAAATAAATTTTGAGTATATTACAATTTTAATCTATTTATCAAGGATCTTATATGGCTTGCATGAGTTCAAGTCCTCAAACTTCATTCAACTTCACTTGCAATACTCTTGATTGAATTATCAAGAGAACATCATCTTCAAATTTGACCACTTCCATCAATGTCATTGGGCTTGTTATTTACAGGCAATCCACCAGCTACCTCAAGTTAAGAAATTTTTCAAGTGTCACTTATCAATCATAATAAGAATGATGATATAAGAACCACTATAAGAAATCTTATTGTAGGAGCACAATGCCACAAATGTTGAAAAAAAGTAGTACATTTTGGAAGATCTAGTCTATTATCAAGAAACAAATCCAAAGATATATCAATTTTTGAAGTGATTATTTTTGTAGACAATCTTTCTTGAGATCTGGACTCTATGCAAATAATATTCAATATTTTATGTGAGAATATTTATCCAGAGTTTAGAACTCAATTTTGACTAGCAATGGAGAATATAATGCAGTATTAAAGAAGTGTAAGCTTACAACAATGTCCTAGATTGCATCATCTCCATCTGTCACCTTTCATATATTCTACTCAACCTCTAAAGCTCGGCATGCATTATTGCAAGACCTAACTTCATTAAGAAAGCAAGCCTATTTGATTTCTTAACTCATAAGCTCATGACACGAGATGGCTACCACTCTAAAGAAAAAGGTTCTATGTTATAGAAGTTCCATGAAAGCATTTTGAAGAACCTTGCCAATGACAATTGTGTTCAACTTAGATAGTTTGTCATAGAATCAAGAATAAGTAATTGAATTTGACACTGCATGTTTGAGTTCATTTGTAGAACTACAATACCTTCAACAAACTTAATTGTAAACAAGACCATGACGTTCTGCACACAGAATACAAATGAATTCCTATTCTCCGCAATTCCTTTCTACGATTGTATAGAGCTAGAGCTCATGGAGCAAAACACTCCAAAACAAAGGTTTTTGCAATACCCTAGCTCTTTGCAAAACATCCTTTAGTTCTCATGCTCACTAGCTTCTGAGCTTCGAATGCAACCCTCTTCGCTTTCTTGCAATACAAGTGCCACATTGAGATCATTTTAGCTTCAACCATTTCCAAGCTAATTGATTGAGGAGGTGACAATATAAAATGGAGTGATATTTAGGAAAAGAATTTCTAAAGGATGTGAAAAATTACTTAAGTTGCTTAAAATTTATGGCTTTTGCTCATATAACAAATATGGCGTTGAAGGTCATTCAATTCTTCACATAAATCATTTTCTATATATGCCATGCTTTCTTAATCTAGTTAATTGCAATTGATAAGTTATCTGGCATAGCCTTAAAACTATAGAATATATATAAGTTCGGATGTATTAAGTCTTAGATTACATGTTGATGATATAAATATTCTTTAAGTACATTGTTTGGTTTTGACAATTAATCACCTCTTCATAATTTGCCTTTGGCTACAGGCTGTGGGTAGCAACTGTAACATGCTCAAGAAGTTTACTTTGGACTTCGAGTGTATTGAGATGAATGGTGTGTTGGCAATCGGCCGGGATTGTACACAACAGCAAATATTTTGACTATAATGTGTAAACATGTGTGACAAAGCTTTACAAGTTGTTGGCCATAATTGTTCTTTATTAGAAACTTTAGCTTTATATAGCTTTCAAAAATTTATAGACTAACAAGTTTTCTATTCACAGAGTTCATTAAATAATTAACAGATTGCATGAAATATTTTTCATATTTTATGTAATTTTATTTTGATGAATCATATATTGATGCTTTCTTCTAAGACTCATTTTTCTTTGGACAATATTATTATGAATAGAAGTTTGTTCATCTATGATATTAAATCTTTCAATTTAAAAAAATTACAAACTATAGCAAAAATACCTACTATACATTTTTTTTTGTAAATATACTACTTTTGCATGAAAACCTAAATTTAAAAAAAGAGATACATAGTAATCTATGCTCATGAATAAGGTCTATTTATGCAATCATAATATCCTTTATTGACTCACACATTTTCCATCTACAGAAGTCTAATGGCTATTGGAAGAGGATGCAAAAAATTAAGAAAAGTCACATACAGTGACTCATACTACATGGGTGACCATAGCCTAATTGCCATTGCTACGTGGTGTTTCCAACTTGAAGCATTGGAAATAAGCCATTGTCATAATATTCGAACTATAAGACTTGAGGTTGTGAGCCATTCTTATCGATAGGAAAAACTTCTTTTACAGTATAATGAAACATCAATATTTTATAATTTTTCATGCCATATGTTGAGGTTTAGACTTACATCAATTTAAAATGAAGCAATGATTATTAATTATTGATACTCTTAGGAGATGTTTTGTAGTTGATGAAAGGTCTTGTTTACTTATTGGTTACGTTTTATAGTTGAATAGACACTTTGGTTTGTTATTTTCTTTTTGAGGGATTTTCTTTTCTAACTTGATGTACTTTGTTGCACGGAACTTTAAGAGCTTGTACTAAAGTATTGTCAAAGAATAGACAATGAAGGACTTGTGGAAGTTGGAAAAGACTTAAGTTAGTTCTAGGCCTTGTATTTGGTTGATTATTCATTGATTGGTGATTTTTAAATCCGCTGTCCTGTTGCAACACAAGTATACCATGAAAATATAAAGAAAGGGGACTTTTATTAATGTTATGTTACCTCGAATATTGGGAGCAACGACCAATTCCAGTGCAAATACTAAGAGGCTAGGTTCAGTCAGCCCGTTACAGTCAGCCGAGGCATACTGAAATACTCCATTCGATTCCAATAACGAGAGTCAGCAGAAAGAGAAAGGACCAATTCAACGACGGGTGAGCCTGGTTCAAAGAGCCAATTGGATCCAATTTCAAGACATCCAATCCAGGTCCTATTACGGGCCTCTTACCCAATATGAAACCTGACTTGGTCGGGCAACCCAATGCGGTCCAATTACGGAAACATCCAAGTGTTACTACGGGCCTCTTAGCCATTATGAGACCTGAATTGGTCGGGCGATTCAATGTGGTCCCGATTACGGGGCTCTGATTCTGTTTTAGGCTGTTCCATCCTTTGTGCCATTTCGAGAACGTCCTTTCGGTAAAAAGATCTCTTAAAGGTAAAAACGGAGGAAAAAGCTCTGACGGCAGAGCCAATTCCGGATCCAAGATAGAAGATTGAAGAAATTCAGAGGCTAAGATTTGAAAGAGGAGAGAATTAGGATTAAAGGGGAGGATAGGTTAAGAAATGGAGGAGAGAATAAGTTTTTTTTGAAGGGTCAGAGAGTGAGCTTCATGCTTCAGGAGGGAGAAAAAAGACAGAGAATTGGGGTTTTTTTTCATAGGATTTTGGCAAGATTGTGGCAATCGTTGCTGAAGTCAGTGCTGTATTGGTGAATCGGGGTTTTAATGAAGTGGGTGTGATTACTCTTCACTGTTTTGTGAAATCGAAGTTACGTCTGTGATTGAAGGATTAAAAGGATGTCTATAGGATTGAGTATGCGGAGTGAATGAAAATTTTTGGGTTAATCTAATAAGACAGTCAGTGGATACAAGATCGTGAGTATAAAGCGGTATCGAAGATTAGCAGTTTGGGTTGTTCGGGATTCTGTGTAACTTCTAGAGACCTACCGGCTCGGACAAAAAGGATTTTGGTGAGCAGTCGAAGGACATCCGTATAGATTTACGATATATTCTTACAATCGTTTATATTCCAACAGTCAAAAATCAATAGACTGCTTGAATATTAGCGAATCTCTATACTGCCTTCTACAGCAAGATGCCCGATATCGTGTTGTAATACGAGTATATCGTGAAAATATAAAGAAAAGGGACTTTTATTAATATTCTGTTACCTCGAATATTGGGAGCAACGACCAGTTCCAGTGCAAATACTAAGTGGTCAGGTTCAATCACCCCGTTACAGTCAGCCGGGGCGTACTGAAATGCTCTGTTCGATTCCAATAACGGGAGTCAGCAGGAAGAGAAGGACCAATTCACATGACGGGTGAGCCTGGTTCGAAGAGCCAATTGGGTCCAATTTCGAGAATCCAATCCGGGTCTTCTTACCCAATATGAGACTTGAATTGGCCGGTCAACCCAATGTAGTCTAATTACGGGAAATCCAGGTCTTACTACGGGTCTTAGCCAATCTGACGTGAGGACCAATTTGACCCAATTACGGGAACATCCAGGTTACTACTAGACTCTAATCGAATATGAGACCTGAATTAGTCGGGCGATTCAATGTGGTCCCGATTATGGGGTTCGATTCTGTTTCAGGCTGTCCTGTTCTCTGTGTCGTTTCAGGAAACGTTATTTTTGGTAAATGGATTTCTTAAAGGTAAAAATGGAGGAGAAAGCTCTGACGGCGAGAGCCAATTTTGGATCCAAGCTTGACGATGGGAGCCAATTCCGGATCTAAGACGGAAGATTGAAGAAATTCAGAGGATAAGGTTAGGGGGGGATATAGTTTTAAAGGGAGGGTTTTGAAGATCAAGGGGATTGGAGAGAGGAGCTTCATGCTTCGGGTTGGGGAAGGAAAGACATAGAATTTGGATTTTTCTTCTTCGTAGAGTTTTGGGAAGACTGAGGCAATCGCTGCTGAAGTCAGTATTGTAATGGTGAATCAGGATTTTTAATGAAGTGGGTTTGAATACTCTTACTGTTTTGTGAAATCGAGTTACGTCTGTGATTGAAGGATTAAAAGGGTGTCTATAGGATTGAGTATGCGGAGTGAATGAAATTTATTGGGTTAATCTAACAAGACAGTCAGTGGATACAAGATCGTAAGTACAAAGCGGTATTGAAGATTAACAGTTTGGGTTGTTTGGGGTTCTATGTAACGTCTAGAGACCTACCGGCTGGGACAAAAAGGACTTCGACAAGCAGTCAAAGAGCATCCGTATAGATTTACGGTGCATTGTTGCAGTCGTTTATATTCCAGCAGTCAAAACTGATAGACTGCTTAACTATCGGCGAATCTCCATACTACCTTCTACAACCAGACGTCCGGCGCGTTCTTGAGCAGGAAAGCACGTAATACGACAAAAAGTAGTGAACCCGATGTGAAGGCTTGAGGTGGAAGGTATTGGATTTCGGTTGATTTTATCTTTATTTTTATGGAAAACGAAAATAAAAATTTTGAAGGATTTTTGGGAGGAGTTTCTGGTGGGGAGTCTTCTGAAGGACAAGGTATGCACATGGATCCGTCTATTGCTAGTATGTTTCAAGCCTTCTCATTTTCAATGTAGCAACAGCAAAGCAATGATCAAAAGGAAGCTTTGACAACCAAAGCATTGCAAGCAGTGGTCAATAAAATTGATCAATTTGATGGGAGGAATATTTCAAGGTATTTAAGATGTTATGTTCGTGAAATGGAATTAAATCGGATTTCTGAGAAGAAAATGGTTGCACTATTTGGACTTGCCACGATACCGGAGATAAGGGACCACATTACATCGATTACGGATCATTGTGGGAATTCATGGGAGGATTTTTCACATGCATTGAAAGACGAATATTTCTTGGACGATGCTGATCGCGTTACTAAGAAGCTGTTTCTGGGATGGATTGAACGGCCCAATAAGAATTTGCAAGCAATAGAGCTACTAAGGGAATTTGAGAGGCAGTACTCTCAATTATCAAAGGTAGAAAAATTGACATTGGAGCCGAACAAAGTTGATTTATTTCTTCAAGCTGCTGATGGAGAATTGCAAGGGAAATTAGAACTCCTTCTTGAAGACAAAGAAGAAAATGAAGGATTGACAACAAAGTGGAAGAACGTTGAAGATGCGGTGGGGTTGCTTACAAAAAAAGAAAGGAGGAAGGATAGAAGCAATATTTCGAAAACAGTACAAACACCCAAAGCTCCAGTACGTACAACACTACCAACAATGCCTACAGTTCAACCTTCGACATCCTTGTCAAAGAAAGCAGATATGGATATGGAAGAAATTATATGAGGAATGCGAGATCTTCAAATCAAATTGGCAAGACTTGAAGAGAATACTTCTATAAACAATTCTAAGAATGTTTCAAAACAAGGATTCATACAAAGATGTATTTGGTGTGATGATGCTTTACACCCTAGAAAAGATTGCAATGAATTTAATAATATGATACGGCAGGGAATTATTTGCTGGAAAGATGGGAAGATAGCATTGAAAAATAGAGAGGATCTTCTTCAAACCAATTTTGGCAAGGGAAGAATGAAAGCATTGGTTCAAGATTACTTAAAAGAGCATGAAACAGCAGCACGAGAAAGTGCAAGTTATGGTGCTAGAGTAGATGATGAAATTGGTGGAAGTACGGAAACTAGTGAGTTTTGGGCTTCTGCCATTTTTACAATGCAAGAAGGGAAATTACCTCGAGAAGCGTTATTGAGAACTGCAGCTACAATACGAGGTAGAACAGGTTGGGAGGATCTTGTTGAGTCTCTTTCAGTTCATACATATATTGCTAAGAGCCAACATGAAGCTTTGATGGAAGAAAAAAGACGAGGAAATTTTGATGATACTAGAGAAGGAAATTCTTTTAAGAGGCAAACTCGAGGAGACAAGGCTCGAGAGGCAGCTTCACAAGAATTGCCTGTAAAGGATACCTCATCATCATTGGGAGAAAAAACAACGGAGACAAAAGATAAGGGCAAATCAATTGCTTATAAGCTACTTTCTGACATTAAAGCGGCAACAAATTTGAAAGGGGTGTTGGGAGAATGTATATTAAACGCTAAGGTAGAATTTACATTAAAAGAAGTCTTGGAAATTGCAAAGAAGGAGTTTCATGATGTTATCATTGACAGCATTAAGCAAAAGAGGCAATTAATGGGTGAAACTGGAATGAGTCATGCTATTGATGCAAGAATATGTAGAGATGAAGAAGAGGTTGATATTAGTTACAAGCAACCAACAAATGAAAAGAATGGGTATAATCAGCGTGTACATTTCAAAGATTCTAGTGACAAGGAAATGGAAACCTTGAGCCATTATACTCGAAAGCATTGGGCAAGGGCAACTACTGAGGTATTGGTGAAGGTAGGAGATATAAAAGAACCAATAGTTGCTTTGGTCGACCATGGTTCTGAAATAAATCTCATGTCTAAAGATCTTTATAAGAAGCAAAAATGGCCAATTGATATAGAACATGGATGGGCAATACGAGCAGCTAATAACACACGGGGCGAATTATATGGAGCTTGTCCAGATGTCAAAATTTGGATTGGGGATGTTGCGACGGAGCAACATTTCTTCGTTTAAGATACAACATCTTATCCGTTGATTTTAGAACAACCTTTTATTACGACAACACGGATGGAAACAAAAGTACTTGACGATGGTTCTGCTTATGCAAGGGTACGGAGCGAAGATGGGAGGAAAGCTGTACAATTTCTAACAGTACCTCCTAACCATGAACGGAATCGAGATAGGTTGAGGGAGAAACCATTGCCAAAGATTGTTGAAGGATTTAAGGATTTTGGAGAGGTACCACTGTAAAGCGAGATTATGGAAGTACAAAAGAGGAGGTACTCTCGCGAGATGAAGGTACCTTTGATGCGAGTTTTATTGGTATATTGGAGAATGGAAATATTATGTATAAGAAAGTTGATGATTTTAAAAGAAAAGAAAGGAAAAGATTATATGATATTGAATGACAATTACGCAAGATAGGTACATTGCAAGATGATGAGAGGATTTTGGATGTTTATGAAGAAAATGGACTGGAAGATTCATTGGAATTGATTACATCTATTGGGTTAGGAGATAATGATAAGATTGTTGAGATTCATTCGAGAGAGGTTTATACCATGCTTGAATCGTTTCAAGCACCAGAAGTCACAGTAGTGACGAGATATAAACGGCAGATAAGAAGGTAAAGCCTGTTGCCAGACCATTACTAGAGGATTCTAAAGAACAAATGGGAGAAGCATCAATAGAAGCAAATTTAAGAGATCCAATGAGTATTGGACATCAGTTTACTGAAGAGACTTTTGAAGAATTGAAGATTGGTTCTGATGGTTCTTTATTGCCGGAGGAAATTACTTGCTTCAAAAAGATGTTGGCTAAACAAGGTAGATCGTTTGCCTTCGAATCTCATAAAATTGGGTGTGTAGATCCAAATATTATAACACCTATGGTTATCTTCACTGTACCGCATGTACCTTGGAATCTAAGACCGATTCCAGTACCGAGGGCACATTTACCTAAATTGGTGGAACTATTGAAAGAAAAGATAAAGATGAAAATATTGGAACCTTCATTTGCGCCGTATTCTAGTCGATGATTTACGGTACCTAAGAAGAATGGGTCACTACGATTTATTCAAGATATGCAGCCAGTGAATGCTGTAACTGTCAGGAATGCAGGAATTGGACCTATTGTGGATGAAATTGCTGAGGCGTTTCCTGGAAGGGCGATCTATTCAATGGGTGATTTGTATTCAGGTTATGATCAATTTCAACTTGCCGAAGGAAGTAGAGATATGACAACGATGAGGACACCGCTTGGATTGGTTAGAATGTGCACTCTTCCTCAAGGCGCGACCAACTCAATTGCGCATATGATGAATGGGATGAATAAGGTATTGAGAGATTTTATCCCGGAAAAGACTATGCCTTTTCTGGATGATGTTCCTATAAAAGGGTGCAAAGAAGGAGATAAGGATGAAACTTTAGATACGAGGGGGTGTCGCAGATATGTTGTTGATCATATACAAGATTGTAAAAAGATTTTAACTCGGCTTGGAGAAGTTCATCTTATATTATCGGGTATGAAGTCCGTATTTGGAGTACGAGAGGTTGTAATTGTTGGACATTTATGTGGATCTTACGGAAGAAAACCAGATCCAACTAAAGTTGATGCAATTGGAAGGATGAAAGAGGATTGTGATTCTTTAACAGAGGTTCGCAGGTTTTTGGGTGCATGTGTATTTTATCGAATCCGAATCCCTCATTTTGCTCACATAGCGGATCCATTATATGAATTATTACGCAAGGGTTACCAATTTAAATGGGAAGAAAGGCATATTCAGGCAATGCAAAGATTGAAGAAATTATTGATGTCACCTCCAATAATGAGGAAGGTTGATTATAAGTGCAATAGACCAGTGATTCTTACTGTAGACGCTAGTCCAATTGCCGTTGGATGGGCTGTGGGTCAAGATGATTCAAATGGGAATCGATTTGCAGTTCGATTTGGAGTTAAAGTTTTAAGTATTCGTCAGCATGCATATTCGCAAGTCAAAAGAGAACTTTGGGGAGTTATTTCGGCTATGAAAGCTGAAAAGGACTATTTGATTGGGGCAATAGTAGTAATTGAAACAGATTGCTTGCCATTGCTTGGAATGATTATTAACTGTTCAACGCCAGATATTGCAATGTTGAGATAGATTGCTTATATTAAGTCACTAAATCCAGAATTTAAGCATATCACTGCGAAGGACAATTTAGTAGCAGACATGCTATCTCGAGCAGGAAAGCACATAATACGACACCGATGCGTTCTCAAGCAGGAAAGCATGTAATACGACACAAGTGGTGAACCCGACGTGAAAGCTTGAGGTGGAAGGTATTAGATTTTGTTTGATTTTATTTTTATTTTTATGGAAAACGAAAATAAAAATTTTGAAGGATCTTTGGGAAGAGTTTTTGGTGGGGGTCTTCTAAAGGACAAGGTATGCACATGGATCCGTCTATTGCTAGTATGTTTCAAGCCTTTTTATTATCAATGTAGCAACAACAAAGCAATGATCAAAAGGAAGCTTTGGCAACCAAAGCATTGCAAGCAGTGGTCAATAAAATTGATCAATTTGATGGAGGGAATATTTCAAGGTATTTAAGATGTTATATTCGTGAAATGGAATTAAATCAGGTTTTTGAGAAGAAAATGGTTGAATTATTTGGACTTGCTACGATGCCGGAGATAAGAAACCATATTACATCGATTACGGATCGTTTTGGAAATTCATGGGAGGTTTTTTCACATGCACTGAAAGACGAATATTTCTTAGAAGATGTTGATCGCGTTACTAAGAAGTTGTTTCTGGAATGGATTGAATGGCCTAATAAGAATTTGCAAGTAACAGAGCTACTAAGGGAATTTGAGAAGCAGTACTCTCAATTATCGAAGGTAGAAAAATTGACATTGGAGCCGAACAAAGTTGATCTATTTCTTCAAGCTGCTGATGGAGAATTGCAAGGGAAATTAGAACTCCTTCTTGAAGACAAAGAAGAAGATGAAGGATTGACAACAAAGTGAAAGAACGTTGAAGATGCGATGGGGTTGCTTACAAAAAGAGAAAGGAGGAAGGATAAAAGCAATATTTCGAAAACAATACAAGCACCCAAAGCTCCAGTACGTACAACACCACCAACAATGCCTACAGTTCAACCTTCGACATCCTTATCAAAGAAAGCAGATATGGGGATGGAAGAAATTATACGAGGAATTCGAGATCTTCAAATAAAATTGGCAAGACTTGAAGAGAATACTTCTACAAACAATTCGAAGAATGTTTCAAAACAAGGATATGTACAAAGATGCATTTGGTGTGATGACACTTCACACACTAGAAAAGATTGCAATGAATTTAATAATATGATATGGCAAGGAATTATTTGCTGGAAAGATGGGAAGATAGCATTAAAAGATAGGAAGGATCTTCTTCAAACCAATTTTGGCAAGGGAGGAATGAGAGCATTGGTTCAAGATTACTTAAAAGAGCATGAAACAGCAGCACGAGAAAGTGCAAGTTATGGTGCTAGAGTAGATGATGACCTTGGTGGAAGTATGAAAATTAGTGAGTTTTGGGCTTCTGTTGTTTCTACAATGTAAGAAGGGAAATTACCTCGAGAAGCATTATTGAGGACTACAGCTACAATACGAGGTGCAACAGGTTGGGAGGATCCTGTTGAGTCTCTTTCAGTTCATGCATATATTGCTAAGAGCCAACATGAAGCTTTGATGGAAGAAAAGAGATGAGGAAATTTTGATGATACGAGAGAAGGAAATTCTTCTAAGAGGTAAACTCGAGGAAATAAGGCTCGGGAGGCAGCTTCACAAGAATTGCTTATAAAGGATACCTCAACATCATTGGAAGAAAAAACAAGGGAGACAAAAGATAAGGGCAAATCAATTGCTTATAAGCTACTTTCTGATATTGAAGTGGCAACAAATTTGAAAGGGGTGTTGGAAGAATGTATATTAAACGTTAAGGTGGAATTCACATTGAAAGAAGTCTTGGAAATTGCAAAGAAGGAGTTTCATGATGTTATCATTGACAGCATTAAGCAAAAGAGGCAATTAATGGGCGAAACTGGAATGAGTCATGCTATTGATGCAAGAATATGTAGAGATGAAGAAGAGGTTGATATTAGTTACCAGCAACCAACAAATGAAAAGAATGGGTATAATCAGCGTGTACATTTCAAAGATTCTAGTGACAAGGAAATGGAAACCTTGATCCATTATACTCGAAAGCATTGGGCAAGGGCAACTACTGAGGTATTGGTGAAAGTAGGAGATATAAAAGAACCAATTGTTGCTTTAGTCGACCATGGTTTTGAAATAAATCTCATGTCTAAAGATCTTTATAAGAAGCAAAAATGGCCAATTGATATGGAACATGGATGGAAAATATGAGCAGCTAATAACACACGAGGCAAATTATATAAAACTTGTCCAGATGTCAAAATTCGGATTGGGGATGTTGCGACGGAGCAACATTTCTTTGTTCAAGATACAACATCTTATCCGTTGATTTTAGGACAACCTTATATTACGACAACATGGTTGGAAAAAAAAGTACTTGACGATGGTTCTGCTTATGCAAGGATACGTAGCGAAGATGGGAGGAAAGCTGTAAAATTTCTAACAGTACCTTCTAACCATGAACGGAATCGAGATAGGTTGAGGGAAAAACCATTGCCAAAGATTGTTGAAGGATTTAAGGATTTTGGGGAGGTACCACTGTAAAGCGAGATTATGGAGGTACAAAAGAGGAGGTACTCTCGCAAGATGAAGGTGCCTTTGATGCGAGTTTTATTGGTATATTGGAAAATGGAAATATTATGTATAAGAAAGTTGATGATTTTAAAAGAAAAGAAAGAAAAAGATTATATAATATTGATGGAGAATTACACAAGTTTGGTACGCAGCAAGAAGATGAAAGTGATTTGGATAATGACGGTGACGAAGACAAACTGGACAAAGATGTAGAGAATATATTATAAATCACACAACAATTGGGTAAATTGGTGCATACCGAAGGATGCACAGGTTCAGAGGGGATAGATGTCGTGTTGTAACACGAGTATACCGTAAAAATATAAAGAAAGGAGACTTTTATTAATGTTCTGTTACCTCGAATATTGGGAGCAACGACCAATTCCAGTGCAAATACTAAGAGGCTAGGTTCAGTCAGCCCGTTACAGTCAGCCGAGGCCTATTGAAATACTCCATTCGATTCCAATAACAAGAGTCAGCAG
The DNA here is from genome assembly GCF_059467195.1 of Physcomitrium patens. Lineage (NCBI taxonomy): Eukaryota > Viridiplantae > Streptophyta > Bryopsida > Funariales > Funariaceae > Physcomitrium > Physcomitrium patens. The sequence continues at coordinate 4,761,953 of NC_143415.1, forward strand.
AAAGGAAAAGGACCAATTCAACGACGGATGAGCCTGGTTCAAAGAGCCAATTGGATCCAATTTCAAGACATCCAATCCAGATCCTATTATGGGTCTCCTACCCAATATGAGACCTGACTTGGTCGGGCAACCCAATGCGGTCCAATTACGGAAACATCCAAGTGTTACTACAGGCCTCTTAGCCAATATGAGACCTGAATTGGTCGGGCGATTCAATGTGGTCCCGATTACGGGGCTCTGAATCCGTTTTAGGCTGTTCCGTCCTTTGTGCCATTCCGGGAACGTCCTTTCGGTAAAAAGATCTCTTAAAGGTAAAAACGGAGGAAAAAGCTCTGACGGCGGAGTCAATTCCGGATCCAAGACGGAAAATTGAAGAAATTCAGAGGCTAAGGTTTGAAAGAGGGGAGAATTAAGATTAAAGGGGAGGATAGGTTAAGAAATGGAGGAGAGAATAAGTTTTTTTTGAAGGGTCAGAGAGTGAGCTTCATGCTTCGGGAGGGAGAAAAAAGACAGAGAATTGGGGTTTTTTTTCATAGGGTTTTGGAAAGATTGTGGCAATCGTTGCTCAATTCAGTGTTGTACTGGTGAATCGGAGTTTTAATGAAGTGGGTGTGATTACTCTTCACTGTTTTGTAAAATCGAAGTTACGTCTGTGATTGAAGGATTAAAAGGATGTCTATAGGATTGAGTATGCGGAGTGAATGAAAATTTTTAGGTTAATCTAATAAGACAGTCAGTGGATACAAGATCGTGAGTATAAAGTGGTATCGAAGATTAGCAGTTTGGATTGTTCGGGGTTCTGTGTAACGTCTAGAGACCTTCCGGCTCGGACAAAAAGGATTTTGGTGAGCAGTCGAAGGACATCCGTATAGATTTACGATATATTCTTACAATCGTTTATATTCCAACAGTCAAAAATCAATAGATTGCTTGAATATTAGCGAATCTCCATAGTGCCTTCTACAGCCAGACGCCCGGTGCGTTCTCGAGCAAAAAAGTACGTAATATGACACTGTAGTATCGCTCTTGGTTGTCACCTACTATGACATTTATACATTTGACACTATTACAAGGTAGATATTATCATTCTCACTTCCAATAACTAGAAATCATAAGTTTTAAATTTGTGTGATATTATTTTATGCATTGCACTTGTATGACTTCTTTGCCGATCTATAATATTCATGTTGGTGATCAAGGTATAGGAGCATTTGGAACCCATTGAGAGAAGGTGACAAATCTTAGACTTTATTGCTGTAATAGGTATCTTTTAATCTGTTGTGGACATTCATGATTTTATTTGACTTGGTGAATAAATTTGTTTGTGAAGCTTCATTCCATCACAAAAGAATTCATATTCAATTAGTTTATTTATCTTATTTATGTCATTGATAGCTGACTCAGCACAATAGAAGACAATGCTTTAATTGTAATAGGTCAAAGGTGTTATTAACTGTGGCTGCTAAATGTGAATAGATGCCATCGAGTAGATGATGTGGGATTAATCAACATTTCACAAAGATGCCTTCTTTTCATGCACCTTGATGTCAATGTTTGTTAGATACATTTACCACTAGACTAAAATATATCATGGCATGATAATATTTCTTGAATTTTCATCAGCTTCATTGTTACAATAGAATATACATGAATTATATTTGACGTTATTATCATCTCTATAATTTCTTGAAATGCATTGCAACTCTTGAAATGGTGCCTCCTTTGATGTAGAATGTAGGAGATATAAGCCTTGTGGCTTTGGAAACGGGTTGCCCTCTTCTTAAAGAGGTCATTCTTTTACACTATCAAAAAATAAAAAATGTAGACTTAGGCCAATTGGTATAAAATTGCCAAACTATAGAATCATGTCATATGATGTACTATCCGTGTATAACCTCAATTAGCGTGGCCATAGTACCTGCCAACTATAATTCACTCAAAAAGGTTGTGGTTGAGAAGTAAAAAATTATTAATCACACTCGAAGAAGACATGCCATTATATTAGCAGAGCTTTGTATAGAGCAATGATTAATTTTTTATTTCTATTAATGGTAGGAATTGCTACACTTGGGTTAAAAGAAGACTTCATCCCTATAAAAAAAACTTTATTAATACAAGAAAGATAGTGGATTTTATCAAGTTCAAGTACGATATTTTTTTACAAAAAGAATATATTCTTTCATTTTGACATAGCTTGTATTAACATATTTAACAAAGATTCCATTTAGTGAGAAATTTTTCTTGTTAGATGAGCGGAATAGTAGACACTTGATTCAATCACATAAGTACTTTCATTAATGAACATACTAGTCTATTCTAATATGGCGAGTCTCCCAATTGTGTGTTTTAGAAGGTGCAAATAATAGCACATCTTTTTCTCATTCGACCTATAAACAAAAAGTGATTGTTATTCAAAGAGAAATGGTAAAAGAAATAAAAATTTGATCGTATTGAGATTGCATTTTGCACTTGCATAACGTGATTCACTAGACAAACTTTGAAACATGAGAACGCTTATCCCTATTCATTCTATTCTTCCAACTTGTTAGAGTATAACATGACATCCTAAGTATTGTCGATACAATTTCAAAGTGGAAATATATACATTCATATTTCTAGTAGAGGATAATGATGGCAAAACGACACCTTTATACTTTGCAAATAGTTAAGCCTCAGCAATGAAAACAGGGTTCCAACTCAACATCAAACCATACTAAATCAATTTACTCAAATAGTTTGAGATAAGGCGATCCAAGATACTACTTTGTTTGTTTGTTTTTCTTTCTTTCTTCTTATGTTGTTTTCCACTTCCTCTATCACCATCTTCTATCACTTGCAGTTGGTCACCTAAGCCAATCAAATCCTATGTTGTTTTTTTTATCCTACTCCTGATACCAATGTTGAATAGATATTGTAAGCCCTGTCTGTTGTGTGCGTGTGTGTGTTGTGCTCAATGCAGTTAGGTACACCATTGTTAGTAGGCTCATTATCGTCCCTTGGATGATACAACCCATCAGTGTTCTTTTCATCCGAACCATCTAGGGTTTCAAGCGCACCACAGATCGTCGACCTCCTTTGACCCCTTAATCACTTCCCTTCGCCCTCTCGCAGCGAAACCCTGTCGTGTGCTCTCCCATCGCTTCGAATTGCTCGAATCTGTGCTTACATACATGACGCATGCAAACAACGTGACACCTCTTTGTCGCATGCAAACAACGTGATACCTCTTTGCCGCATGCAAAAAACGTGACACCTCTTTGCCGCATGCAAACAACGTGAGAGCGAGGAGCCGCGGATGCTAGGTAATCCTGTGGTTTTTTATTTTTTTTGGTTCCGAGATTGTTATGATGACTTTCTATGTTTCGAGTGTGGTGCTCGAGGTGATGCCCTGAAGCCAGACAATAGGGTTGATCGTAAGCTCATTTTTGGTGTACCCTATGCAAGCGCGTGAACAATCAAGAGGTTTTGGGTTTTTTAAGAAGATTGAATATTGTAGATATTATAAGTTATGATATTAATCTAGCAGAATTTCGAATCTTTTGCTATTGGCTTGGGTTGTCTTGCATTCTTGCGTGATGTGTACTGAGTATTTGTTTGTGTGCTTGTTAATTTTGTGATTCCGGCTTCAGGGATGAAGATTGGCAAGAAGATGATGGAGCATTGAACAGCATATCACAATTGTATCCTGGCTAGACTTGTGCGCAATCGAATTGCGAGGTAGGAGCGGATCTGAATGATGTATACAACGGAAGACTTCTACAACCTGGAATATGGTGAGATTATCTTCAAACTTGTTCATCTACGAAGATTCTTAGTCCATTTTGAGGATTGAGCTTTCTTTGACTCACAGTTGCAATCTCTCTGTGTCATATGTCTTGAAAGACTAAATGTGCTCAATCTGTTTGTATCATATATCTTGAATGACTCAGTGTTGTCAACAGAAGATCTGACCTGGGGCACTTCCACTGCATGTAATATTGAACTTTAGTCGGAGATTACATTACACTTGCAATGCTCTTGATTGAACTGTCAACAGAACATCGTACTCAGATTTGGTAACCTCTTGACGAGCTTCACCGGGCTTGTTATCAGAGTCAACGCACCAGCTGCCTCGAGATAAAAAATTTCTCCAGTATCACCGATCAATCACAACAAGAAGGATGATAAGGGATCGACTGCAGGAATCTCTTTCGTAAGAGCAAAGTGTCACGAATATCCGAGATAAGTAGCAAAAAACAGCACTTTCACCTTTGAAGAGGAACACCTGAAGCATAACTGCGGTTGTCCGAACCAACCAATGAGTAGAAGCTTCCATTCACTTGTAACACATTCAGGAAGACCATGTCTTTCACCATCGACAAAAAGTCTAGTTTGGAACGACACTTATCAGATAACGTCGTCCTGGGCAAGCATGTGATAGATAGAAGAACGAGGAAAGGCGATCCTGGATACTAGTTTTTTCTATTATATACTTTCTTCTTGTGTTTTTTTCCGCTTCTATCTCACCATCTTCTGTTTCATGCAGTTGGTCACCGAAGCCGGGCGAATCTTTTGTAGAACTTGAAGAACTTTTTAAAAGATTGGACCATAGAAGTAAAGATGTTCGATTTAAAGATTGTGAATTGGCAAACTATCTATCAACAAGATTGAGGAACTTGTAGTCTGTAGATGGTGGAGAGATGGATTTTTTGGAAGTATCAAGTGATATCAAAAATTTAGAGCTTGTGAGAATTATAAATGAAGGTGCATTTAAAAAGGTTTATGAATCAAAGTGGTTTGGACTTGCAATTGCAACAAAAATAATGGATGCTAGTTGGAATGATATGTTCATGAAAGAAGTGGGTATCTTGGCTATCACAAGTCATTCAAACTTGATCAAATATTATTATGCTGCCAAAAGTAATGCAAATGAGAATGGAGAGTGTTCAAAGATGAATAAATCAAGAGAAAACGGTTACTTGGTGATGGAATTGATGCAAATAAGTTTGAGCAACATATTGGAGGCAAAAAGAGCAATGCCATACTACTTTCTTATTGATGTTATTTATCAAATTGCAAGAAGAATGTGTTATTTACATGACATAGAAATTGCACATCGAGATTTAAAGTCGGAGAATGTACTACTTAATGTAATAGATGATGGTAAATCTGGTAATGGTTTACATTATGCTGTTGGGAAGTTGATTGATTTTGGTTGTTCAAAGATCAATGTAGGTAGGAATCCAAAAGTTAAAGAAAATAAATACATATATGGGACTTTAAGATACATAGCTCCAGAGATATTGAAAAGTACAACGAAATCAATAGAGATGTATGCTTTTGAAGCAGATGTGTATTCTTTTGCAATGACATGTTCGAAGATTCTTTCAGGTGAAGATCCATTTGATGGTATCGACACTAAAAAAGAATTATTGAAAAAGATTGAGAAAGGTGAAAGACCAAAGTTGCCTTCAAATTGTGATGATTTGAGTAAATTGATTGAAGAATGTTGGACTTTGAATCCTTCAAGAAGACCTAGTTTTGGGGACATTTGCAAGAGACTCATAACATTGAAAAAAAAATACTTGGTGGGAATTGATGTAGCCAAAATACCTCATTTTGGAGTATTTAAGAAAGAAGATCATAAAAGAAGTAAATCAAAAGATGTTAATATTGGTGATACATTGATAAGTTTTATATTAGAGATTTGGTGTGATATGAACCTTGCATTGGTTTATATGATTTTAAGATCTACACATTTAAATATGTGAAAGTTAATGAAGTTGTTTTGTCAAAATATGAATATGTGGTAAGATTAGTTTTTAGAAACTATAGCATGAATTATATATTTGTTAACATCTTGATTTGGTTAATTGCATAGGTACATGATTGTGAAGACAATATAATGGGTGTAGAACAATTTTTGTCAAACATCAAACAACTATGTAAGAATGGAATAAATGCATTGTGTTTTGTTGGTATGAGTGGAATTGGAAAGACCACATTAGAAAAGTTTACATTTGATACTATGCAACACATGTACAATGTATTATGCTTTGTTGAAGGTATTCAAAAAAAGGATAGTGCTCTTTCAATAATTTGCAAAGTTTTGAACCAACTAAACTTTGAATCAAAACCAAGGAGTTTAGAAGAAGTACAAGCTATGATGAAAGAAGTATTGATGAGCAAAAAGTTCATGATGGTCTTGGATGATGTGAAGGACAAGAGTCAAATCAATGATGTAGTACCTACAAATATTCTATGTTTTAACAAAGGTAGCATATTAATTGTGACAACTCAAAATTGGGAGGTGGTAAAAAGCTAACCTACAAAGATTCATAAATTTGATATTGGAGAACTAAACAAAGATGCAAGTTTGAAGTTGTTTACAGCTTATTCTTATAGGGATGGTGATGAATTGTCTAAAGAACTTATTGAGGTTGGCAAAGAGATTGTAAGATCTTGTAATGGACTATCCTTGAGTTTAAAAGTTTTGGGATCATTTTTCGGAGGACAAAAGAAGTTGAAATGTTGGGAAAGAGCTTTGCAAAAGTTAAGAAGAGGAAGACCTTTGGATGGAGATGAAATAGATAGTGAATATAAGCTATGGACTGTTTTGAAGATAAGTTTTGATGCCATGAAAGTTGAAGAAAAGAACATGTTTTTGGACATATGTTGCTTCTTTTGTAACAATGTGAAATGGGATGGTACAATCAAAAAAGACCATAATACAAATATGAACCAATAAAAAAAGTGGAGTTGAAGAGCAAGATGCAAGTATTGTTTTAGATATGTTGATTCATCAATCAATGATAAAAATAAAAAAAGATGGAGTAATAAAAGTGCATGATCAATTACAAGATATGGGATGAAATATTGTTAAAGAAGAAAAAGAATACAAAGACACACGAATTTGGATTGCAAATATGATGCCGATGCATGGAGTAACAACAAAGGTAAGACTTTCAAATAGTGGTAGAATAACTTGAATACAATTATTGACATAAAATAAATAATAAAGAAAATTAAAGTAGAAGACATTTGAATTTTTATTAAGTACAATATTACAAAACTTGTATGTTGCAATGTAAAATACTTAAAGATTTGTATACGGTTGAAGTACTTGATAAAGCTATGGATTGTGATTTCTAATTATTTTCTTGTCATGTTGATTAGTTGGAAGGTATAATTCTTAATTATAACATGAAAGATAACTTGAGAAGGTTTATTATGAAAGGATTACAATTTTTTTCTTTATGAATTTTTGTATGTAACATTGATACAAAGCAAAGTGAAGATGTCTTTGAAATATTCATGTTATTCGTAGAAAATGCAAACAAGTTAAAAGTTTTGTTACTAAGAAATAATCATTATCATTATCTTTATGGATTTCACAACAAAATAAAGTTGCCCTTTGCAATGTGTAATGAAGAGTTTTAAAAAGTATTTGAAGAATTGACAATATTGAGTCTAATAGGATTTACTTTTGGTGAACCACTACCTAGAACATTGTTTACATCTAGTACGTTGATGAGACTTGATTTAGATGGATCTATTGAACTCAATGTAATACATAATGGCTTTAAAAACCTTACAAATTTAATAAACATAAGATTACTAAATAACAAAACTTTAAATATAATGTCAAAAGAATAGACAAACATAACTTCTCTAAAAACACTTGATATAACTAGATGTGCAAGCTTGATAAGCTTACCAAATGAATTAGAAAATCTTTCTTCTTTTGAAGAACTTTATTTAAATCGTTGCTCAAGTTTGATAAATTTACCAAATGAATTGGCAAATCTTTCTTATTTAAAAAAGCTTGATTTAAGATATTGCTCAAGCTCAATAAGCTTACCAAATGAATTGAAAAATCTTTCTTCTTTAACAATACTTGATTTGAGTGGTTGCTCAAGCTTGAAAAGCTTGCCAAATGAGTTAATAAATCTTTCTTCTTTAGAAGAACTTGATTTGAATGGTTACTCAAGCTTGACATGCTTGCCAAATGAATTGGTAAATCTTTTTTCTTTGACAAGACTTAATTTGAGAGGTTGTTCAAGCTTGACAAGCTTATCAAATGAATTAGCAAATCTTGCTTCTTTGGCAAGACTTAATTTGAGTGGTTTCTCAAGCTTGACAAGCTTGCCAAATGAATTTACAAATCTTTCTTCTTTAGAAGGACTTGATTTGAATATTTGCTCAAGCTTGATAAGGTTGCCAAACGAATTGAAAAATCTTTCTTCTTTGACAATACTTGTTTTGAGGGATTGGTTAAGCTTGACAAGCTTGCCAAATAAATTGGCAAAACTTTCTTCTTTGACAAGACTTGATTTGAGTGATTGCTCAAGCTTGACATGCTTGCCAAATAAATTGGTAAATCTTTCTTTTTTGATATGACTTGATTTGAGTGGTTGCTCAAGCTTGACAAGCTTGCCAAATGAATTGGCAAAACTTTCTTCTTTGACAAGTCTTGATTTGAGTGATTGCTCAAGCTTGACAAGCTTGCCAAATGAGTTAGTAAATCTTTCTTTTTTGACAAGACTTCATTTGAGTGGTTGCTCAAGCTTGACAAGCTTGCCAAATGAATTAGCAAATCTTTCTTCTTTGACAATACTTGATTTGAGTGGTTGCTCAAGCTTAACAAGCTTACCAAATGAATTGGCAAATCTTTTTTTTTGAAAGCAATTGTTTTGGAAATTAGATTGTTTCCTATTATGATGGAGTCTATGCAAAAAAAAAGAAAATTTGGTCAAAATCTTAATGCTTAGGCATCCAACATAGAAAGAGTCTCCATAGCAAGTTATTGAAGACATCTTCTTTCTTGCCATGGCTAGCCTTAATTTGACCATTGAACAATCTATAGTCAAACTTGTTGTTGATTCCAAGAATGTGCATGACTTGATGGATTATCCCCTCTCAAATGTGAAAGGTCGATATAGATTTACAAATCACAAGTAAAAGCCCTCACAAAGATTAATTTTAAGCCTTTATTCTAATTAGTTTTTTATAGAAATAATTTTGGTTTGTTTTCTTAGGCTTATATTATCAGAAGCTCCATAATGGCTTTGTAGAGTATTCACTAGATTTTTGTAATGTGTTGTCAAAAATTGTGCAATATAATTGACTATATTTTTAAACTCTTGGATTTATACTTTGTAACTTTTGCTAATTATGATGGTGAGTGAATCAATCATCAATGCAACAAGCTTGAAAGAAGATGTTTTTGTTAAATCCTAGATGTTGAATATTTGACATTTGAAAATTCATGCCTCTAAAGTTTTGTGCTACATAGAATATTGTTGTACTTATGTAAACAAGGAATTGCTAATAATGAATTAATTGCTTAAATACAATGTTGCCTTCATGTTGATGCTTAGTCAATTGGAAAAGTAAGTGATGCAATTTAATTTGCAATAATATTTGGACTTTATGTAGTTATAAAAAAAAAAAAAAAAAATACAATAATGGCAATCAACATCATTTTTATCCATGAAAAATTAGAGCCATGTACAAGGATCTTATAGATGAAGTCTTAAGGGATTAAAGTTCATTAGTTTCTTCTCTTTTATAAATATCAAGGAGTTTCTAAATATCCAATTAAAAACTCAAAAGGTTCTTCAAATTAATGAACTTATTATTTTAACTACATATTTTGATAGGTGAATCATTAGACTGAAGTTCTATGCCAAAAACTTATTAAATCTTCATGCTCTTTTATGTCGGTTTTGTTTCTTTAAAAATTTGCTCCACATATTACAAAAATATTGAATGCATTTAGTGACTAATAAAATATTATTCAAAATATTGTTTCACATGAAAGATATTCAAATGCTATAAGAAAAACAGCCACAAAAACAAAAGTAGACAAAAAAAAAAAAAAAAAAAAAAATCCACTTGAATTTGAAGTGTCATTGATATACAACACTTTCATATTGCATCATTTTTTTTATAAAATCAAAGAACGTAAGTGATAACCAATCCATTAGAAAAATAAGATTTATAAAGAAGCTCCATTCCATGTATGACTTCCAAACACCACTCGACTCAAAGGCTAGCATGTTGATCAATTAGAGTAAGTGAGAAGGTGTTGGATGTAAGAACCGGAAACTAGCATGGATATGGCATTGGCAACAGCATAATATAATTATAGCAATAGATAGAATAAATAAGGGAGCTTAAGTTCTAAAAATAGATCATAAAACTTTCAACTCTAAAAACAGAGTGGCAAAAGAAAGAAGAAAAAGAATTAAAGAGTAATCAAATTTTATATAGCTCTTCTTGAAAGAATTGCCAACCAAACTCTTTGTGACATTGTCCTAGATAGCATTGGATTGTGCTACTTTGAAGCCAAAGCAATCTTGAGATGATTTAGCAATAAAGCTAATTTGTCCACTCACTCTCTTGTTCTCTTTCTTTCTTTCTTTCTTGTCATGATCTTTTTTTTGCCCTAATTTTCCATATCTAATAAGTTTATCACATATGTTCAAAAGCAAAAAAATTATAAAATATTAGTTGATGTGTCAATTTTAATACAAAGCAATACAAAAACAACATAGTGCATGTTCTAATGCATCACTTTGATCTCTTGTTAGAAATATTTCTATTCCAGAAAAATTTTGTTTTCATAAATTCCATATTTTTTGATTATCTCAGCAATATGTTTTTTAGAAGAAAATTTCTTGCCTTATAATTCATCTATCATGACATAATGTACCACTACTTGACTACACTAATACTTGAACATGTCTTAAAAGTACTGCAATTTACACTTCCATTCAATAATGTTATCTTTCTAAAAGTTAAATTCTTTCATCAACTTTGTATCCTTGAAGTTAAAGTTTGTTTGAGAATAATACTTGATAATGTAACATAAATTTAAATCTTTGAAATATTCTACATCCAACAATTCCACATATTTGATTATCTTTAAAGTTTTCTTTGTCAAAGGATCTTACAATACTACATGATTTCCAAAAGCAATTAATCAAAACTTTGGAATGCTGTAAATAATAGCAATCCACATATTATATAATAGGCATTGGATATTGTTGTAAAATTGCTTAAAGATTTCAAATTCTTAATTAAATCCTTCAACATCATCTAATCTCTTCATTAACATAACATGCTTGAAAATCTATGGAAAAGACTCTTAGTCATGTTCATTGATTCATATGGTTTCTCTTTGATAGCAATGTTTATATAATATATAGCTTTTAATATTTAAAAATTATATATAACTAAATTCTACTACAATATCAATATCTTATAAGAACATAATAACTATTTCATATGATTCAATTATTAACTTCAACAAATCTCTCAAAAGATTATTATGAATCAATTTCAATGTCTAGGAGTATATGTGGCAACCAACTAGATATCTAGATTTGTAATGAATAGTTGGTTTCTTTGAAATCACAAATAGATGTTGGTATGTAAGAAAATAAGACTCTTTACTATGATTTAAAAAGGTCTCAAAGATATGTAAAGCTTGAATATAAAACAATCCATCATTGGTTTAAAATTGAAGATTGAATAGTAAATGATAGACAATCTTAAGTATTACTTGAATAATAGATGTATAGAAAAGATATCTAATAAGTAATCAAATAAATCTATTTCAATTATAATAAATGTCAAAAATTTAGAAGTATTTCAAATTTATATTTTGCAATCAAAAAAAATATAAAAATCAAAGTATCAAATATTATAATATTAAATAGACATATTTTAAAGATTGCATGTTTTATAATTCTTTACAAATGTAATCTAAAAATATGTCTAAAGAATGGAAAGGAATTATAGCCACTTTATAAGCAAAAATTACAAAAAAAATATAAGTCAAACTAAGATTTAAAGATTTATAATGTATTCAAATCAAGAAGGCTTGTAATAATATGCACCAATAATTTTTTTTTGATAAGTTAGAAGAAACTGAAGTCATTCAATTAAAATAATCTATATATATATATATATATATATATATATATATATATATATATATATAAGATTTAATATTATTTTTTAACTACTACTACAAAAAGGCTCTTAAATTATATTATTTATCTATAATAATATAGTCATAATATTTTTATATTACTCATTTCAATTTAGTACCTTTAATTATTATGCACGTTTTAATTAGCATAAAATTACTTATTATTAAATTATAATTATAACAATATAATTCTTTAATGAAAGTAATTTTCTTCAAAATATTGAAGAGATAGTTGAAATCTTTATTCAAAGGTTAAAAATTAAGCTTGATGTATTATCTAATACATTATTATAATTATGCAATTGTTATAAATATTTGGTTATTTTTATCATTTGAAATCTTTATGAATCTGACCTTATTTTGTACAATTATTATACTAAAAGCCATTATAATATAAAAAATAATCATAATATTTAAAAGGTTAAAAATAAAATTTAAGGTTTAAAAATTAGTATAAAAAACCACTTATCTTGACTCATGATTAATATGAGTCATTATCTTGGGTTAGTATGAATCATGAATCAATTTCTTCTTATTATACTTGAAATAGTTATTAAGCAGCTTAAAAACAATAATACTTATTAAAATCAAGTAGATTCTAACTTAAACCAATATAATTCAATAAAGAATTCTCATATAATTGGTTAAATTAATAAAAAAATATAAATATAAATAAAATAAAATAAATATTTACTTAAATTTGTAATTTAAAATTACTTGTTTTTATTTTTTATTTTTTATTTTTTTAAATAGTTATTTTTAATAATCCCAAGCCTTGTAATAAAGAATTAAATTATTTTAAAATTTAGTATAAAAATAGATCTTATAAGACTATAATAGAATTTGAAAAGATCATAGTTTTAATATTTTTATTCATGTATTATTTTAAGCTTAGAATTAGCTTTAGGATAAGAATATATCATAAATATGAAAATTAAAGTATCTAGTAATATACCTTGTCTAACATATATATATATATATATATATATATATATATATATATATATATATATATATATCAATTAAGATTAAAATTTTAACTATAACCAATTTATAAAAATATCTTTTAATAAGTATGATATATCCTTGATTTATATCAAAAATATAAAAGAAATAGAACTAAAAAATTTAAGAGTTTTAGAGAAATGTTTGAAGAAAGATATATAACTTTAAGATTAGTTTTTTTTACTTTAGTAATATAATATTAAGTTTAAGAAAAATTATTTTTTAGATTTAGTAAAGAAAATTTATTTTTTTAATATAAATTACAAATTTATATAAAAATATTTAATTAAAATTCATTTCTTAAGTCTAATAGTAGGTTTTAATGATATAATAACAAAATTAAAATCCTAAATGAATATGGTAGTTTTAAAAATCTATTTGAAAAATAATAATGATTGTATGATGGTTTCAGGACAAACATAACAATTTTGTGAAGAAGAACCTCTTTGAAAAATACAAAACTATTTCCTAAAACTTATATGTTTTTAAAATAAATAAATAAATAAATAAATAAATAAATAAAATCAACAAAACAAAAAATATACATTGTTTCTAATAATAAAACACTTGTTTATTTAAAGGAGGAGCTTACAATAAAATTCAAAGAGATCTAATGCATTTGAAAAAAAATCATTACCTTATATATTCTAATATATTTTTAATTATTTTTAGATTTGTTAATTTTACCTCAAAACATCTACTTTGTTGCATCTTTGAATCATGTATATTTGTTCTTATCCACCTTTCAAGCTCTTATATAGCACATTACTCAATTTTGCATATAAATGCACAATAAACATATCTTTTGTTCAAATCTATTTAGTAATTCTTTTTATTCATCAACTAATATTATTATCTTTTTTTCACAAGGTTGCTAGTTTGCATCAGCTGTAATTTTTGTTTTAAAACTAATACACTACAATTATAATATACATCATATTGTACTTGTCGACTTACTAAACCTTCATGTTGATTTTATTCTATTCTTGTTGATAATTTCTCTACTCTAGTTTTTTTTGACAACAATTAAAATCCTACATACCTCATTATCTTCTTTTTCTTTCTTAATCACAATTCTATTGCAAATTCCACCATTCTTCAATCACACTTTTGGATGCCTTCTATAATATCACACAAATTCCTTATTGTTATATTCTACTTATTGTTCTTATTGTCACTCTTGTTATATTCTTTTTGTGCCATACTTCTTCTTACTTCATAATTGTCTTTCTACAATAGTAAATTGTTGTCTTTTGTTCTTATGTTTGTTCTTTTATTGTATCCTTACTTCATTTTTTTCATTGTTCTTGTTGGTTCACAATTTTGTTGTTATTTGCCGCTTTTATAGAATCTATCATTGTTGTATTTAGTCCTTTCATTTTCAATCTAAACTTATGAAGTATAAAATGCCTCCAGCATGCTTCTAACTCAAATCGGTTGTAAAACAACTTATTATCCTGCAAGCAGAAGAAGAAACCTTATTCCTTTTTCTAGTTTTTTTGTTATTTGCCCTTCAATTACATTTCACTTTTGAATCTAGTTCGCATTTGTACCTCACCCTCAATTATATTTCACTTTTAAATCTAGTTTGCCTTGGTACCTCACTCACATAATTTTAGTTTGACCTTATTCACTTATTTTTACTTGATCTCTTGTCATCGTGTTCCTTTAATTGTTGCTATTGGTTTGTCAACATTAACTTACTTTATTGCCCTTCTTATTGAATTGAATTGCTTAGCTGCTGTTTTTTGGCACTCAAAGGTAGTCGTCTCACTTCATTACCACATGTCATTCTCAATTGTACATCAGCTCTTGCAAACAAGTTGTCACTGAGGTAAGTTGATCATTATTATTGGACCAATTCAGTACTGCACACCTTTGTTACAACAAGTCGATGCTTTCCACACCCCTAGGTTCATAGCACATATAATCACATGCCTCAAAAAGATACATCTCACTTAATCCTACTAAGTAATATTGTATCAATTTGCTAGAATCATCTAAGGTAAATTTTGAGTATACAAAAACTATAATCTACTTATTAAGAATCTTATGTTGCTTATATGAGTTCAAGTCCTTGAACATCATTCTACTCCACTTGCAATGCTCTTGATTGAATTGTCAAAAGAACATCGTCTTCAAATTTGGCAACCTCTCATCGAGCATTATTAGATTGTTATTCAGAAGCAATCGACTAGTTGCCTTGAGATAAGAAATTATTATCAATCATAATAAGAAGGATGACACATGAACCAATATAAGAAATTTTCTCGTAGGAGCTCTATGCCACGAATGCTTAAAAAAAATAGCAAATAACATCACATTTTACTTTTCAAGTGTGATGCTTGGAACACAACTGTGGTTGTTTCAAGCATCCCATATGGATAAACTTTCATCCATTTTTAATTCTTTCTGGAAAATCTAGTCTATTACCAAGATTCAAATCCAAAGATATACCAGTTCCTCAAGCAAGAATTTTTATAGACAAGCTTTCTTGAGATTTGGACTTTATGCACGTAATATTCAATATTTTGTATGAGAATGTATGTCTAGACTTTACAACTCAACGTTGAGTATCGATGGAAAATGCATTGCAATGTTGAAGAAGTATAAATATACAACGTTGTTCTAGATTGCATCATCCTCATCTATTGTCCTTTATATGCTCTCTTCATTCTCTAAAGCTCAGCATGCATCCTTGCAAGACCAAACTATATTAGGGAAGCAAGCCTATCTGATTTCTTCATGTTCATAAACTCATTATGCACATGATGGCTGCTACTCCAAAAAAAAAGGGTCCATGTCACAGAAGATCTATGAAAGCATGCCGAAAAACCTTCGAAACTACAATTGCGTTTAGCTTAAATAGTTTGTCATAGAATTGAGAAGAAGTAATTGAAATCTAACATCCCACGTTTGAGCTCATTTGCAAAACATCTGCAACGACCTTGATTGCAGACAACACCATGCTCTTCTGCAAACACAATGCAAATATATTTCTACTAACTGATTGAGAGGGTGACATTGACCTTAATTGTAGACAACACCATGCCTTTCTGTATACACAATGCAAATATATTTCTACTAAATGATTGAGAAATGACAATGTGAAGTGAAGTGAAATACAACAAAGTAGAAAATGGAGCTTTTCTGTGGGGACTAAGGCACATGGAGATTGTAGAGTAGCGATAGTGATGGTAGCGGGGTTGAATTCTTACATCAAATACGTTGATGATGATAATAAGTGGCCATGGCCATTGAATCAAATCTGCTTTGCTTTTGTGGCTTTATGTTCCCTTGATGACTATACTTATTTCTTATTTCTTTCTTATTTTGGAGATATGTGAAGAATTAGGGTTGAGTATAATTGGGATATTAGATTCTCTAGTAAATGTGTTTTGAAATATTCTTTAGAATACACCTTTTTTGTAACAAAAAAATTCTAATAATAATACTCATAAGAAAAGTAAGAAATGTGGTGAAACTAATGTATAGTTTTTGAGACGATATCTTAATTTGGTGTATTTTTTATTTTTATTTTTTTTTTAATGATGCACCCACCAAACAAATTCTTTAGGTTTTATACAAAATAATGCCTTGGATATATATATATATATATATATATATATATATATATTTACTTTTTTTTTATCTTACACATATAGTCAAATGATATTTTTAAATTTTATTTATTCTTAATGAAGTTAGTGAGTTGAATAAAGCTATAATTGTTGTTCAAGCTGAAGGTATTGAAAGAGAAATAAAGAAGTTCATGTAAATGGAGTGAAATGTTACTACACATATTACATATTAGTGTGTAATATGGTTCAATAGAGATTAATTGAATTAAGATTCCAATATGATTTTAAGTGAATACATTACATAAGTACTAAAAGAATTAGGATCAGTGTTCATAGCCATTTAACTCTAACATAGTGATTGTTTTATGGTTACCATTTAATGAGATAGTATATCTAATTACAAACTCTATGACTTAAATCCTATAGAGAAATAAGTCACAAATATTCAAAATCATTGAAATGTGTTTTTTTTCTTCATTTTAATAATACCAAACTACTAAGAAATAATTGGCCTTGGCCTTCTTTTTATACTCATTATTTCAACATACTTGCTACATTGTTATTGTATGTATATGTTTTTTTTGCATATGAAATGTAATGTATAATACGTGAAATTGGTGCTTAGCTATTTTATTTGTATATATATATAAGGGATATTTATATATTTTTAATATTTGTATAGAATAATATTAATAATATTATTATTTTTATTTTCTTTTGATAATGTTTAAGTTTTTACTTTTCATATCTATGCTATGTTTGTTGTGGATAATTTTGCTACATTTGTTATAAGATTTAACCTCATAAATCTTCAAAACTTTATTTAAAAAATATTAATCTTTAAAATATTATCAAATCAACAAAATAATTTTATTAATTACAGGTTACTACATTATTGTTTTTTTGTTTGTTAAATGAAATGTCGGTGAAATGATTGAGCTTTAATTAAATTGCAAACATACACACTATTAGATCCTCAATGACTCTTTTTAATATTGGCAGTATTAGATATTTTTTTATCATTTTGCTTTAGAAGCTCTTGAACTATTATCAATATAACATAATGTAATTTTAACATATATTAATAGTTGACATAGATTTATTTATTGTCAAAGGAATCGAAATGAAAAGAGTGTCACAGTGTGTGTGTATTGATTTGTGCATGTACTTGTACTTATAATCTGAAATTGATGTGATATTTTTGAGTTGTAAAGTATGGCAGTGTGACAGTGAAAGTTTGGTATACTTTTTGAGAGCGGATCTCGAAGAAAACTGCCACATTTGTGGACACAAAAAAATGCCACAACTCAATGATGCATCGTCTTCGCTTTGGGTGCAACAAGACAACGAGTGCAACAACAGCACTCCACAAAAGCCATATCTTTGTGAATAGAAACATGAGAGCCAAATTGTGAATGTAGCTTAATGTTGCAGCATTTGTTCATGGCGTGGATTGCGAACACACTTTTACTCCATTTTATCATAGTCAAACCATAGTGGATCAGTCTATTATTTCTATGACACACATATACATACTCACTCACTCAAAATTTAGGAGCCCTACAAAAATCTCAAAGACTGGATTCTTATTGAGAGCATTTCCACATCTGACTTAAGACACATGCAAAAGAAACAGTCATTGCATATGTTGTGCATCAAACTTTCGTGAAATCAACAATCGTCGATCAGAACATACACTGTGGAATTCGATCATGGATGCAATTTGGGTTTCAGCTCAAGACAACGGTGAATGCAATGGAAGTGACAATCTCCTTAGTGAGAAGATATGTATGATAGGTGAAAGCATCGTATGCTATGATAGAACATGGGGTTGATTTTGGACATGACGAGGAGATTATAGCAAGGAGGATTGGTTGTTGTTGCTCAGGGAGATAGTTCCTTTGAGAAATGATTTGGTGACATGGCGATGAGTAGGAGGAGCAGATCCATGAGTTGGGTTAACCAGTGGAGGTTCATAATATGGACATTGAAAGAAGTGGGTTAGGAAAGATTAGGCAAGTGATTACACAGGACTAGAGATTATGGAATGCTTTTCCACGGTAACCATGGTCAGAGGTCCAACATCTTATTGATTTGGGATGGCTCGCTTCTGATGCTATGGCAACACAAGAGCCAAAATGTGGTTTGAATCGATGCATTGTCTTCTTGTAAGGTGCGGTAGTCAGGGTTTGAAGTATAATGGTTGGTAAGTGCAATGTGTCTTTGTAGATCGGCAAATGCTTCATGTGTTATACCAAATCTTGCCCTTGATTGCTAAAAGATTTGGGCAGAGTGTGTTGGCGGTGTAGTGGATTCATGTTTTGTAAATTCTAGCTAGTTTTTTTTTTTGTAGGATGTAAAATGGCTACTTTTATAAATGTTAATTTGGCTCGATATTTTGGTGAATTTTTTACTTGAGCTTAGCACCCAAGCTAGGAAAGGCATAAGTGCAAATTGAGAGGGCAATGCAACCACAGCCATGCCAATTGAATAATATTGACAATTACTTTTTGTCAGACTGTTGGAACATCAAGCATACTAAAGGGGCAAGATTTGATAAACTTGCTGTTGGACAAGACGCTAATAAAAATCATGAAATATGTGGATAAAAGGGACAGCGATTGAGATGCTTGCTCATTGATTTGTAAAAGATGGAAGACGCTGGAGAGCGCATGTCACTATTCTCCAATCTTGAGAGTGACGGGGCAGTCAGATGCATATTTAGCAAAGATGGTTCAAAGATTCTCAAGCCTATGACAAGTTTGTGTAGACGAGGGATTACTTGTTCCTGTACCTACCAATGGTCGGCTCTCATATTGTCAAACGCTTTGTCCTCATATGATGAGACCATTTCTTGTAAGCCCCATACATCGAATTTATCTTGCAGTTCACTTCATGATAAGTTATGGTGCCTTCAAGTCAAACATAATGTAATTTTAGCCACTTTTGAATTTTTTTTTATAGCTAATCTTGGATATTGTGACAATTGAGAAACTTCCAAGATAACAATGATATGTAAAGTTTTGAGAATAGTACACTCAGCAACATGCTGAAATCTAATAAAGAAAGTTGTTGATGTTCTTTAACGCCTTGATCTTTACTTTGAATGTTCTCTGTTGAATGTAATCTTCTTTTGGACAATTTTGAGGATAAACTATTAGTCAAATGGCTGAATCATTGCAAGTATTTTTTTGTTGGATATTCGTGGCAAGGTAAAGATGCAAGCACGACTTTGCCCTGAAAGAAGATGAGAAGTAGGCATCGCGTGGTGATGAATTATAAAGATGACAGCAATGACATTGCTTTGAATAATTTTTCAGATATATGGCTTCGATTTCTAGTGAAAGGATGCCAAAGATTAGAGAGTTTATCTCTCTTGTGGTGTTGTGCAGTGTCAAGTCACGACCTTGTCATTGTAGCAAATGCTTGTAGAGACTTAAAGGTCTTGGACTTGCAAGTATACGATCATGTCTACAACCATACTTTAATGTTTTTATTTATGTATATTATTGTTGTACTATCCCATTACAAAAACAAAGATTGTGATTTGTAATTTCCGCTTCCTAGGCTTGTTTGTGGCTGGGCTTCTTTTAAGTTTGTGTGGTAAATGATCCGGATTAAATTTTTAACTATGTAAAGATGTATTTATTAGAAGGAATTGTTGTAGGACTGTTATGTCAGGGACCAAGGTTTGAAGATCATCGGCATATATTATAAAGAGCAAAAAGAGCTGAATTTATATTTTTGTGAAAGAATCAATGATATCAATATAGTAGAAATCATTGAAGATTGTAGAAAATCGCTTTAATACTCAAAATTATAGCTTGTGCTTGTGTAACAAACGTGGCATTGAAGGTCATTCAGCTCTTCACCTAAATCATTTTCTGTATATGTCTGTTAGGGACATAGTCCTTAGAACCTTCTAGAGACAAGTTTCTAGAACCTTCTAGAGACAAGCTTCTAGAACCTTCTAGAATCAAGTCTCTCGAACCTTCTAGAAGCTTCTTAGTTGATAGAAGTTACTTGAGAAGCTTCCTAAATAGGAGTATATATTGGAATCAAGGCTGAAGAGTTCTTCAGTCTCGACAATACATCTCTTGGAGCTCTAGCTCACCTCTCTGGTGTTGTTCTTGTATTCATCTGATTAATCTAGTTCTTGCCAGTTCTTCTTGAACTTCTTGGTAGATATCAAGTCCGTATTCTGTGTCCGTGACAGTTTATCGAGACTTCACTCACCTCAGATATCAGAGCTAGTTTCTTCTTTGTTAGAGTGTGGATTACCCCTCTGCTTGGAAGTGTACTAGCACTTTAGAGGTTGCGGATTACCCTCCTCTAAACTGATACTTCTTTTGTTACAATATTGGAGTCTTATTTTTCTTGGAGAGAGTGGATTACTCCTTTTCTTGAAGTTCTTAAGGCATTTTAGAGGTTGCAGAGTACCCTCCTCTAAACCAATATTGTCTTCTTGTAGAGTCATTCCTGTCCTTCTCTTAGAATGGTCGGGGGCCAAGACATTAGTATGACGGAAAGTTCAGAGTCCAAGTTAGATGCTATCATGAATGTCCTCGCTACGTTATCACAAAGAACTGCAGAGATTGAAGGAGTCGTGGCAAGGCTTCATAATGATGGAGCATCTGGGATGGGACAATCTAGGTTGCACCAGCCTCAAACTTCTACACTTGGAGAAGCAACTTTGCCTCAGGTTCGACAAGCACCATTGGTTCTACAACATAAAGAACCCCGAGTTAGCCTTCCGGACAAGTTCGATGGTACACGTTCCAAGTTTCGAGGATTCATCAACCAAATCAAGTTGATAATAGTTTTACAGCCCAAACGCTATCCAACGGAGGAGTCACGTGTTGGGCTTGTTGGAACCTTACTTACAGGACAAGCTCTATCATGGTTTGCTCCTTTGTTTGAGAAACGATCGTCCATACTAAACAACTTTGAAACCTTTTTGGAGGCATTTGCGGAAGCATTTGGTGAATATGACAAGGTTCGATGGACTACAACAAAGATCTGGTCACTACTACAAGGGATGCGTTCTACATCAGTCTATGCATCGGACTTCAGGTAATTAGCATGCGATATCAATTGGGATGAAGAAGCGTTGATGAGTTAATTCTATTGGAGTTTAAAGGACGATGTGAAGGATTTGCTGTTAACTCTTTCTGATCCACAAACGCTCAACGAAGCTATTAGCCAAGCTGTGAAGTGCGATAACCGCCTATTCCAACGTCGCCAAGACCAACGTTCAAGACAACATACAGTTCGCCACACCCCAACTATGTCGACAAGCAGTGTGAATTCACATTCAGAGGTAGAAGACATGCAAATTGATGCGGTACATGTGAAATTTCTTACTCTAGAAGAAAAAAAGCGACGTATGGAGGAAGATCTATGCTTGTATTGCGGTGAAAAAGGCCACAAAGTTGAAACTATCCGAAGAAGCAAAATCGACGTATTATCAAGATTAGGGGTGCGTTTATTCAAGAAAATGAAGATGCCCAGCCACAATAGGAACCGTGCGGCTGGATAGTGAAATATTGTAACATCAACCAGGTTCCTTTCTTTCCGCTCAACCTGCCCTTTGTTTTACAATCCCTTTGCTTATTGGCCCTCAGAAACTGAGAACCTTAGCATTATTAGATTCAAGAGCATCTGCTTGTTTCTTAGACGAAGAATTTGTAAGGTGTCATAAGATCCCTTTAGTACAAAAATCCAAACCTCTTCATGTTGAGGTCATAGATGGACGACCTTTATTATCTGGTAGTGTCACCCATGAATCAGAACCTATAGAAGTGGCGTTTAAGGACCATAGTAGTCATATTATTTTCAATATTATTAGAACCCCATCAAATCCTGTTATTGTTGGTCTTTCCTGGTTGGAAAAGTATAACCCATTCGTAGATTGGAAGTTGCGGAAGATGACCTTTTCTACAAAACCATCCAAGACTAAGCCTAGTAGAAAACCCCGAATAAAAAAATCCTTATTTATTAGAGCAAGAGCATTTATAAGATTGTTCAAAGGAGGCACATCGTTTGTCATTTATGCGACTCCAACTACCGGGGAGAAGATCTCGACAGCAAGTATACCGGAGCAATATAAGGATTTTAAAGACGTGTTTCAAAAGAAAAATGCCGACATGCTACCGA
Source organism: Physcomitrium patens (assembly GCF_059467195.1). Classification (NCBI taxonomy): domain Eukaryota; kingdom Viridiplantae; phylum Streptophyta; class Bryopsida; order Funariales; family Funariaceae; genus Physcomitrium; species Physcomitrium patens. The sequence continues at coordinate 4,784,675 of NC_143415.1, forward strand.
AACACATACCATATGATTGCGCCATAGACTTACAGGAAGGAGCACAACCGCCTTTTGGTCCAATCTACAATCTATTGCAGATGGAGTTGGTGGAGTTGCGGAAGTACATCGACGAGAATCTAGCCAAGAACTTCATCCGTCATTCAAAATCATCAGGTGGAGCACCCATCTTATTTGTGAAGAAGAAAGATGGCTCGTTGCAAATGTGCATGGACTATCGAGGCCTCAACAAGGTAACAAAGAAGAATCGTTACCCGTTACTCTTGATTTTTGGTCTCTTAGAACAACTTGGACGTGTAAGGATCTTTACAAAAATTGATCTAAGGAGAGCTTACAACCTCGTACGAATCAAGGAAGGAGATGACTGGAAGACAGCATTCCGTACAAGGTATGGCCATTTTGAATATAATGTCATGCCCTTTGGTCTTACCAATGCTCCAGTGGTCTTTCAACATATGATGAATGACATTTTCTGAGAGTACCTTGATGATTTTGTTGTCATCTATTTGGATGATATTTTGATATTCTCCAAAAATAAGGAAGAGCATGAAAAACACGTTCGTTTGGTATTGGAGAAACTACGCGAGCGAAGACTATATGCCAAGTTGGAGAAGTGTTTATTTCACTAAATAGGGATGGAGTTTCTGGAATTCGTTGCGACTACGAAAGGCTTGAAGATGGACCCCAAGAAGGTGGAAGCAATTGTGTCTTGGGAGGTTCCGAAGACGGTTAGAGATGTACAATGCTTTCTTGGTTTTGCCAACTTCTATCGAATCTTTATCAAGAATTACTCTCAAGTTGCTGCTCCTCTCACTCGGTTGACATGCAAAGATAAGCTGGAATGGGGACGTCTAGCAGAGAAGGCGTTTAAAAACCTGAAGACCGCATTTACTACGGCTCCACTCTTGGTACATCCAGACTTTACAAAGGTCTTCTATTTAGAAACTGATGCTTCAGATTTTACTTTGGGAGCTGTACTTTCACAAATAGGAGAAGACAAGAAGCTCCATCTGGTTGCATTCTATTCTCGAAAGTTCTTTGCTGCTGAAATCAATTATGAGATCCACGATAAGGAACTTCTTGCTATAGTAGATTCTTTCCAAGAATGGCATCACTTTCTTGAAGGAGCTGCACATCTAGTGACCGTATACACAGATCACAAGAATTTAGAGTATTTCATGTCGGCTCGAGTTCTAAATCGACGTCAAGCTCGATGGAGTATGTTGCTATCTAGGTTCGATTTTATTATCACTTATCGACCTGGAAAGGAGCAAGGACTATCTGATGCCTTATTGAGGAGATCGTATCTTGTACCAAAGGCTGAAGAAGCAGCGTTTGATCAACAATGTATGACATTGTTGAAGCCAGAGCAATTTTAGCTTTGCGCTACTATTATGCCAATTGATGCTGACTTCCTAAATCAGGTACGTGCCGTAACCATTGAAGATTTAGTAGCCATTGATATTAAGCAGCGTGCCAATGACGACAAGTTCAAGGTGGAGGGAGATCTTTTATACTTTGAAGAGTGGTTAAATATCCCAAAAGGACCAGCACGACTTCGAGTTCTTCAATCTCGCCACGATTTTCCAACTGCGGGACATTTTGGATTCAACAAGACCTTGGAATTTATTTCTCGAGATTTTTGGTGGCCCCAAATGTAAAAGGATGTGAAAGATTTTGTCCTCTCCTACGACATTTGTTTAAGATCTAAGAATCCTCGGTATCGCCCTTATGGACTCCTACAGCCATTGCCGATTCCACGTCGACCATGGTCTTCAATTTCCATGGACTTCATCACGGACCTGCCATCATCGAACTCATTTGACAGCATCTTTGTCATGGTAGATCGGCTTACAAAAATGACACACTTTGTCCCTTGCAAGAAGACATCATCCAGTGAAGTCATAGCAAGGCTCTTTCTCGATAATGTGTATCGATATCATGGACTACCAGATGATATCGTATCACATCGAGGAACCCAATTCGTATCAAAGTTTTGGAGATCTCTCTTTGAGATAATGAAGGTGGATATCAAGCTTTCTTCGGCTTTTCATCCTCAAACTGACGGTCAAACGGAACGGGTGAACCAAGTCTTAGAACAATACTTACGATGTAGCATCAACTATCAGCAAGACGATTGGACCACATATCTGTCGCTAGCCGAGTTTGCATATAACAACACCCTCCATGCGTCGATTCAATACACACCATTCTTTTCCAACTATGGGTATCATTCAAAGCTTGATTTATTGAGTTCATCAACAAATAATAATCCAGCAGCTGAAGGATTTGCGAAACAACTATCAGAGCTTCAAAATACGTTGAAGCTTCAATTACAATCTGCTCAAGAATCTTACAAGGCGTCTGTAGATAGATTTCAGAATCAAGCACCTACTTTCAAAATTGGAGATAAAGCATGGCTTCTTCGACGGAATATCAAGACCAAGCGACCATGTGATAAGTTGGACTATCGAAGATTGGGACCATTTATCATCCAAAAGCAAATCAATCTAGTGGCGTACCGTTTGGAATTACCGGCTTCTATGAAGGTACATCCAGTCTTTCATGTTTCTTTGTTGGAGCCTTATCGAGAGTCATCTTTTCCTGGAAGAGTGCAATGTCCGCCACCTAGTATTGAGATCGATAACCACGAGGAATACGAGATTGAAAAGGTGCTGGATTCTCGGTGAAGGTGGGACAAGTTGGAGTATCTTGTTCATTGGTGCGGCTACGACATTAATGAGCGAACGTGGGAGCCAACTGAAAATCTCACCAATGCGTCACAAAAGATACAGGAGTTTCATCAACAACATCCTCATAAACCTAAGCGGGTTCGACAATAGCTTCTTTCTGAAGCTTGCTCACCCAAGAATATAAGAAAGGGAGAGAGCACCACCAAAATTTGTAGTTGATGTAGTTATTTTCTCCAAGATAAAATAGAATTTTTTCAGTAGCCATAGTTTGGTCTTCTGATATGGATAGCCAAGAGATAGATACTATGCTAGTCAGATTATCTCAACCAACTAGTTCACGAAGGCGACCCCGAGATGAAGAACCACCTGCACCACGACGACGACGGAAGATACCAAGTAACCGATCACTGGTGATTGTATTTGAGTCCGAGCCTGCTTACGATGGTCAACTAGAAGGCATATTTGCATGACAATTTCACAATGAAGACACGGAAGTTCATGCTTGGTCAGAAATTGAAGGAGTGGGCCACTACCATTGGCTTCAAGGGCCGATGATCCACTTACCTCGTGAACAACAGTTGGAGTTCATAGCAGACGTTATGCGATAAATCTTCATTTTCTTGCGTTGGTACTGATTGACAATAACATTACTTCTCAGAGACCTCGAAGCTAAAGGAGGAGGTGATGTTAGGGACATAGTCCTTAGAACCTTTTAGAGACAGGTTTCTAGAACCTTCTAGAGACAAGCTTCTAGAACCTTCTAGAATCAAGTCTCTCGAACCTTCTAGAAGCTTACTAGTTGATAGAAGTTACTTGAAAAGCTTCCTAAATAGGAGTATATATTGGAATCGAGGCTGAAGAGTTCTTCAATCTCGACAACACATCTCTTGGAACTCTAGCTCACCTCTCTGGTGTTGTTCTTGTATTCATCTGATTAATCTAGTTCTTGCCAGTTCTTCTTGAACTTCTTAGTAGATATCAAGTCTGTATTCTGTGTCCGTGACAATGTCTTGTTTTCTCAACCTAGTTCATTGTCATTAGTAAGCTGTCTGGCACAGCCTTAGAAGTATAAAGTCTATAAGTCCAAATGTATTAAGTCTTGGATTGCATGTTGATGATACAAATGCTCTTCAAGCATGTTGTTTGGTTTTGACAATTCAGCACCTCATTATAGTTTGCCTCCGGCTATAGGTTGTCGATACCAACTGTAATATGCTCAAGAAGGTCACTTTGGACTCCGAGTATATTAAGATGGATGGTATGTTGGCAATAGGTCGGGATTGCACACAACTGCAAATGCTTCGACTACAATGTGTGAATGTATACAATAAAGGTTTGTAAATAGTTGGCTATAATTATCCTTTATTGGAGACCTTAGCTTTATACAGCTCTAAGAAATTTACAGATCGGCACGTTTTCGATTCGTACAATTCATTATACAGTTAATAGAATGCATCAACCATTTTTTTTAATAGTTTATGTAATTTTCTTCTGATGAGCCGTGCATTGATGCTTTTTTCTTAGATTTGTTTCTCTTTAGACAATAATATTGTGAACAGAAGTTTGTTCACTCGTGATATTGAATTTTTCAATTAAAAAAATTTACAAATCATAGCAAAATTGTCTTTTATGTATAATTTTTTTGTGAACCTACCACTTTTGCATAAAAACCTAAATTTAAAAAAAGAGGTGCAAAGCGATCTATACTCATGAACACGGTTTAGTTATGCAGTCATAATATATTTTACTGACTCACTCATTTTCTATTTATAAAAGACTGGTGGCTATTGAGAGACAATGCAAAATATTAAGAAAAATCACATTAAGTGACTCATATTACATGGGTGACCACAGCCTAGTTGCCATTGCTAGGGGATGTCTCCAACTTGAAGAACTAGAAATAAACTACTATCATATTATTGAAACTGTAGGACTTTGGACTGTGGACCAGTCTTGCTCGTGAAAAAAGCTTCTTTTAGAACAGAGTGAAATGTCAATATTTTTGAGTTTTTCATGCTGTATGTTGAGGTTTAAACTTACATCAATTTATAATGAAGCGATGATTATTAATCGTTGATACTTGTAGGAGATGTTTTGCAGTTGATGAAGGATTTCATATTGCAGCCTCATGCAAGATGAAAACAACTATCTTCATAGAGTTTCTTTGTTTGTACTAGGACCACTTTCACACCTTAGCCTCTTGCTTGACACACTCCATGTTTATTTTTGAGGAGTCATAAAATGTAAAAACATAAATTATATTATAAAAATAGAAAAAATTATAAGTTTTTAATTTTTGAAATATTTATATTTATTAATATTTTAAATAAAAAATAAGAAGAAAATTGCTTACAGATAGATTGATAATTAAATAAGATTTACAAACATTAGAATCAAATAACAATAGAATGCATAATTGTTTTGTTTAGCTTGCTATATAGGCTACCACTTGTGTATATATATAGGTTATTTTTTATCCATTAACTAATATTTCTTACTTACTTGATAATATTTGTTGGAATGGAGGTTATTCTTAGGTGATAAATTTAGATCCTATAATTAATATTTCTTTCATAATTGATAAAATTTCTATCCATTGAAGTTAAACAAAAGTAGTAAAAAAAAAATACAAACAAACATATACCAATCAAACATACATATATATATATATATATATATATATATATTTTCATAGTGGCAAGATTATGTTTTTTTTTAAGATAACATAAAATATCTAAAATAAATTTTTTTCAACTATAAATTTTTTAACTATAAGAAAAAATCAATGATTAAGTAATAATTAGTCTTATACTTATTTTGATTTTTTTATGTAAGTTGTTATGATGTTTTCTACAAAGAGAGATAATCCACTTTCTTTTAGGAAAATATCAGTGTTAGAAAATTTAAAAATTTGTTCAAAAGTAGGTAGTCTATAACCTTCAAAACATAATAAAAGAAGTTGAATAATCCACTTATTTTTAAAACAAGACAAAAACAGTAAATTAGCACTATTATCAAATTGTCAAGGATATGAATTTCAAGAAAAGAAAATCCTTAATACACTCTTGTATCACTGAAAGGAACTAGAAAGTCACTCAAAGATGATATAATATTGAACTAGAATGGCTATTGCCAAAAACAAAAAGACTAGAAAGACTTGAAACAAGACTAAGAACTAGAAAAGCATTGACAAGAGTAAAGAAGGCTTCACTCTTGTCTCCATATATACTCTTAACTAGGAATTATGTGGCAATGTCCTATAGCACCTCCAAAATATGTTGACTTTGCAAGATACATATCTCAACTTGCAAGGCAAGTATTCTATATGTGCGCCACATAGTTAGCTTGTTCCATAAGCCATCAACATGTAGTTAATTTGTTGACCAACTTTCTAATCTACCAATCAACTACAAACACATGTAAAGTCAGAATAGCATCTATAAAGCTTTTAGGAAGCTTTTCTAAAAAGAATTATTAAATTAATCTAATTTTATTTATTTATATCTATTTTTATCTAATTTTATAGATATTTATTAGAATATCTATGTACATCCATGACATTTTTTTTAATTTCTTCAATTAAAAATACAGTCATACTTCAAGATCTTTTTAGGTGGTGTTGTCTATAGATTTAAGAAAGACCAACTTTTGGTTAACTTGATCCACTGCCTTCAATATCTACATCTCTATTATATTATTTGTAGCCTATACTTGTTCGTATAATGCCTTTTTTTCTTTGCTTTGATTGCATCTAATTATCTTTGATTGCATTTGTAATCCATGATTGATCCATAAATATCCTCTTTATTTTTATAATCCTTACATGTTCTTATTTTCATATCATCACCCTTGTATCCAAAATTTGTCTTCTTTTAATTTTTTTGCCTAAAGAACATGTATACAAGCCTCAACGTATTGTCTGTACTTTGCTTTTGTAAACCTTTTGCACTTGTACATAGACTTCTTTCCACTTATTCACATTGTATTTTACATAGCTCTATTTTATCATTAACAAATATTGCAACCTCCTACCAATATGCCTATATTCATTGTATTGATTTAAAATGCACTTTCAAATATCCCAACTCTTTATTGGTTGTCAACAATCTTATTTTGCAACACATACAATACAATTGTTCTTTCTTCTTACATCAATATATCATATCCTTCAGTCCAAAGAATACTAGACTTCCTACTTTTGTAACTTAAGATATTAATTTATTTCCTACTATAATTAAGTCCATGCAAAAAAGAAAAAATTTGGTCAAAATCTTAATGCTTAGGCACCCAATATAAAAAGAGTCTCCATAGCAAGCTATTGAAGACATCTTCTTTCTTACCATGGCTAATCTTAATTTGACCATTTAACAGTCTATAATTGAACTTATTATTGATTCCAAGGATGTGCATGAACTAATAGACTATCCCTTCTTATATGTGAAGGTGGATATATGTTTGTAAATCTTAAGTAAAAGCCATCACATATATCAAATTTTAAGCCTTTGTTCCAACTAGTTTCTTATAAAAATAATTTTGATTTGTTCTCTTAGGCGTATATTATCAAAAGCTCTATAATAGCTTTATAGAGTGTTCACTAGATTTTGCAATGTAATTGATTATGTTTTTAAGCTCTTGGATTTATTTTTGGTAACTTTTGCTAATCATGATAGTAAATGGATCAATCATCAACATAATAAGCTTAAAAAAAGTTTTTTTTTCAATCCTAAATTTTAAATATTTAACATTTGAAAATTCATGCCTCTAAAGTTTTGAGCTACATAGGATATTATTGTACTTATGCAAACAAGAAATTGCTAATAATGAATTAAATACTTAAATATAACGTTGCCTTCATGTTGATGCTTAGACAATTAGAAAAGTAAGTGATGCAATCTAATTTGAAATAATATTTGGACTTTATGTATATATATATATATATATATATATTACAATCAACATCATTTTTATCCATGAAAAATTGGAGCCATGTACAAGAGTCTTGTAGGTGAAGTTGTAAGAGATTAAGGTTCATTAGTTTCTTCTCTTTTATAAATATCAAAGAGTTTCTAAACATCTAATTAGAAATTCAAGAGGTTCTTTAAATTAATGAATTTATTTTTTTAAATTCATATTTTGATAGGTGAATTATTAGGCTCAGATTCTATGCCAAAAACTTATCAAATCTTCATGTTCTTTCATGTTAGTTTTGTTTCTTTAAAAAAAAATTCTACATATTGCAAAAAAATTAAATGCATTTAGTGACTAATAAATATTTCTCAAAATATTATTTCATATAAAAGGTATTTAAATGTTATAAGAAAAAACAACCATAAAAATAAAGTAGATAAAAAAAAAAAAAAAAAAAAAAAAAAAATCCACTTAAATTTGAAGTGCCATTGATATGCATCACTTTCATATCGCATCACTCTTTTTATAAAATCAAAGAGTATAAGTGATAACCAATCCACTAAAAAAAATAGTTTTATAAAGAAGCTCCATTTAGTGTATCACTTTCTAACATCACTTAACTTGGAGGCAAGCATGCAGATCAATTAGAGTGAACAAGAATCAAAAACTAGCACATAGAGCTTAAATTTCAAAAATAGACAATGAAACTTTCAATACTAAAAATGGAGTGGCAAAAGAAAGAAAAAGAAGAGATAGACAATAAGCAAATTCTATGTGGCTCCTCTTGGAAGAGTTGCCAATCAAATTCTTTGCAACATTATCCAAGATAGCATTGGATAGTGCTACTTTGAAGCCAAAGCAATCTTGAGATGATTTAGCAATAAAGCTAATTTGTCGACTCACTCTCTTGCTTTTGTTCTTTTTTTCTTTCTTTCTTTTCATGATTTTCTTTTTTGCTCCAATTTGCCATATCTAATAAGTTTGTCATATATATTCAAAAGTAAAAAAATAATAAAATATTAATTAATATGTAAATTTTAATACAAAGTAACACAAAAACAACACAGTCTATGTTCTAATGCATCACTTTTATCTCTTGTTAGACATATTTCTATTCCAGAAAAACTTTGTTTTTATAATCTCCATAATTTTGAATTATCTCAGTAATATTTTTTTTAGAAGAAAATTTCCTGCCTTATAATTCATCTATCACAACATAATGTACTACTGCTTTATTACACTAATACTTAACCATGTCCTAAAAGTACTGCAATTTACACTTCCATTAATTAATGTTATCTTTCTAAAAGTTAAATTCTTTCATTAACTTTGTATCCTTGAAGTTAAAGTTTGTTTGAGAATAATAGTTGATAATATAATATAAATTTAAATCTATGAAATATTCTACATCCAACAACTCCACATATTTGATTATCTTTAATTTTTTCTTTCTCAAAGGATTTCACAATATTGCATGACTTCCAAAAGTAATCAATCAAAACTATAGAATGCTATAAATGATAGAAATCCACATATTATATAGTAGGCATTGGATTTTATTGTGAAATTACTTAAGAATTTCAAATTCTTAATTAAATCCCTCAATATCATCCAATCTCTATATTATCATAACATGCTTGAAAATCTATGGAGAAGACTCCTAGTCATATTCATTGATTCATATGATTTTTCTTTGATAGTAATATTAATATAATATGAAGCTTTTAATATTTAAAAATTATATACAACTAAATTCTACCACTATATCAGTATCTTACAAGAGCATAACAACTATTTCATATGATTCAATTATTAACTTCAACTAATCTTTCAAAAGATTGTTATGAATCAATCTCAATCAATTAGATATTTAGATTTGTAATGAATAGTTGGTTTCTTTGACATCACAAATAGATGTTGGTATATAAGATAATAAGACTCTTTACTATGATTTGAAAAGGTTTCAAAAATATATAAAGCTTGAATATAAAACAACCCATCATCAATTTAAAATTAAAGATTGAATAATAAATCATAGATAATCTTAAATATTACTTGAATAATAGATGTATAGAAAATATATTTAATAAGTAATCAAACAAATCTATTTTAATTATAATATATATATCAAAAATTTAGAATTATTTCAAATTTATATTTTATAATTAAAAAATATATAAAAATTAAAGTATTCAATTTATTATAATATTAAAAAATACATAATTTATAATTCTTTACAAATATAATCTAAATATGTGTCTAAAGAATACGAAGGTATCATATCTACTTTATAAGCAATAAATACAACAAAAGTGCAAGTGAAACTAAGATTTAAATATTTATAATGTATTTCAATCGAGAAGGCTTGTAACAATATGCATCAATAATTTATTTTTAATAAGTTAGAAGAAAAAGAAGTCATTCAATTAAAATAATCTTTCATTTTAAATATAAGATTTTATGTTATTTTTTAACTACTACTAAAAAAAGGCTCTTGAATTATATTATTTATCTATAATATAGTAATCATATTTTTAGATTATTCATTTCAATTTAGTATATTTAATCTTTATGCATGTTTTAATTAGCATAAAATAGCTTAATATTTGATTGAAATTATATTAATATAATTCTTTAATGAGAGTTATTTTCTTCAAATTGTTGAAGAGATAGTTGAAATATTTATTCAAAGGTTAAAAGTTAAGTTTGATTTATTATCTGATGTATTATTATAATTGTGCAATTTTTATAAATATTTGATTATTTTATCATTTGAAATATTTATGAATTTTACCTTATTTTTTACAATTATTATATTAAGAGAAATTATAATATAAAAAATAATCATAATATTTAAAAATTTAGAAATAAAATATAATATTTAAAAATTAGTAATAAAAATCACTTATCTGACATGATTATTAGTATAATTTATTATCTTAGGTACAAAATTTTATCTTTTTTTCCAAATTTATAAATAATAATTTTAATCAATTTCTTCTTATTATACTTGAAATAGTTACTAAGCAGCTTAAAGACAACAATACTTATTCAAATCAAGTAGATTCTAATTTAGACCAATATAATTCAATATAGAATTCTTATTTAATTGATTCAAATAATTAAAAAATATTAATAAGTATGATATATCCTTGATTTGTATCAAAAATATAAAAGAAATAGAAATAAAAAAAATTAGAATTTTAGAGAAATATTTGAAGAAAGATATATAACTTTAAGACAATTTTTTTACTTTAATAATGTAATATTAAGTTTAAGAGGAATAATTTTTGGATTTTATAAAGAAATTTTATTTTTTTAATAAAAATTAAATTTTTATATAAAAAAAATTAATTAAAATTCACTTCTTAAGTCTAATAGTAGGTTATAATGATATAATAACAAAATTAGAAACTTAAATAAACTTGGTGGTTTTAAAAAAATATTCGACAAATAATAATGATTGTATGATGGTTTTAAGAAAACTACAACAATTTTGTGAAGAAGAACCTCTTTGACTTATACAAAACTATTTGCCACAACTTATATATTTTTTAAAAATAAAAATAAAGAAATAAATAAGTAAAATAAATAAGTAAAATAAATAAAACAAAATATATAAATTTTTTCAAATAATAAAACACTTTTTTATTAAAAGGGGGATCTTAGAACATAATTCAAAGAAATCTAATGCATTTGAAAAAAAATTATTACCTTATGCATTCTACTACATTTTTAATTAGTTTTGGACTTCTTAATTTTACTTCAAAACATCTACTTTATTGCATCTTATACATCTTTAAATCATGTATATTTTTTCTTATCCACATTTCATGCTCTTATATAGTATACTATTCAGTTTTTCATATAATAATGTACAATAAACATCTCTTTTATTCAAATCTATTTGGCAAGTCTTTTCATTCATCAACTAATGTTATTTTCTTTTTCTCACCACGTTGCTAGTTTCTATTAATTGTAATTTTTTTTTTAAATTAATACACTACAATTATAATACACACCATGTTATATTTGTCCACTTATTAAACCTTTATATTGATGTGATGCTATTCTTATTGATAATCTCTCTACTCTAGTTTTTTTGATAACATCTTATTATCTTCTTCTTCTTTCTTAATCATAGGTCTATTTCAAATTCCACCATTCTTCAATGACACTTTTAGGTGCCTTCTATAGTATTTTATAAATTCTTTATTGCTGCATTCTACTTATTGCTCTTACTGTCACTCTTATTGTATTCTTTTTGTGCTAAACTTCTTCTTGCTTCATAGTTGTCTTTCCACAATAGTAAATTACTCTCTTTTGTTCTTACATTTATTTTTTTATTGCCTCCTTACTTCATTTTTTTTATTATTCTCATTAGTTCGTAATTTTGTTGTTGTTTGTCTCTTTCATAGAATCCATACTTATTGTATTAAATCATTTCATTTTCAATCCAAACTTATGAAGTGTAAAATGTGTCCAACATGATTCTAACTCAAATCAGTTGTACGACAATGTATTATCTCTTAAGCCTAAGAAGAAATCCTTGTTCTGTTTTCTAATTTGCCTATTATTTGTTCTTCGATTATATTTGACTTTTGAATTTAGTAATCAAGCTTACTAAATGAATTGACAAATCTTTTTTTTATAGGGATGGTGATGAATTGCCTCAAGAACTTATTAAAGTTGGCAAAGAGATTGTAAGATCTTGTAATAGACTACCTTTGAGTTTCAAAGTTGTGGGGTCATTTTTAGGAGGACAAAAGAGATTAAAATATTAAAAAAGAGTTTTACAGAAGTTAAGAAGAGGAAGACCTTTGGGTGGAGATGAAATAGATAGTAAATATAAGCTATGGACTGTTTTGAAGATAAGTTTTGATGTCATGAAAGTTAAAGAAAAGAATATATTTTTGAACATATGTTGCTTCTTTTGTAATAATGTGAAATGGGATGGTACAATGAAAGAGACTATAATATAAATATGGACCAATAAAAAAAGTAGAGTTGAAGAGCAAGATATAAGTAATGTTTTAGATATGTTGGTTCATCAATCAATGATAAAAATAAAAAAAAAGATGGAATAATAGAAGTGCATGATCAATTACAAGATATGGGACAAAAGATTGTTGAAGAAGAAAAAGAATACAAAGACACACAAATTTGGAATGCAAATATGGTGCCAATGCATGGAATAACAACAAAGGTAAGACTTTCAAATAGTGGTAGAATAACTTGAATACAATTATTGATATAAAATAAATATTTAATGATAATAAAAGATAAGACATTTGAATTTTTATTAAGAACAATATTACAAAACTTGTGTGTTGCAATATAAAACACTTAGAGATTTGTGCATGATTGAAAGTACTTGATAAAGCTATGGATTATAATTTCTAATTATTTTCTTATCATATTGCTTAGTTGGAAGGTATAACTCTTGATTATAATATAAAAGATATGTTGAAAAGATTTATTATAAAAATAATATACTTTTATTTTCTACAAATACTTATATGTAACATTAATTCAAAGCAAAGTGAAGATGTCTTTGTATCAATGACATGAACTGAAAGAAGATACATAAACCTAAAAAATTTGTGTCAAAAGAAAAGTGACCAAATAGAAATAAAGAAGTATATATTTTAAAAGGAAATTGGAATGACTATCACCAAAAGATTAAAAAAAACTAGAGACTCTTGAATTTAGATAAGAAGCAAGAAAAGAATTGACAAGAATGAAGAAAGCTTCACTCTTGTCTCCATATATACTATCTACTTAAGATCTATGAAAAAACATTTTATAAGACCTCTAAAAACGTGTTGACTTTGCATGACACATATCTTGACTTATAAGCCAAGTTTTCTATATAGGCACCACATAATTAGCTTGTTTTGTAAGCTATCAATACATGTGGCACATAGGTAGTTTGTTGACTAAGTTTCTAACCTATCAATCAACTAAAAACATATGTAAAGTCAAAACTGTGTCTAACAAGCTTTTAAGAAGCTTTTCTAGAAAGTAGTATGAAATTAATTTATTTTTATCTAATTCTACTTATTCATATTACTTAGATAACAATTATTATAGATATATATCCATGACATTACCTCCATTTTTAGGGACGAGTTCTACAAGGAGTGGTGATCATATGTTAAGAAAGTCTAAGATGTAGTGAATTATATTTGCCACATACTCTGATCTTTCTTCCCTTCAAAAGTAGTTAATAGGTCCTCTCAGCCATCAATAATGTCCCATTCTAAGGCGAGAAGATCACCCTGTAATTTGATCATTGTTGAAACCTTTGTAACTTCCTTCAAATAAAACATTTGTAATATCATCAAGAGTTTGCCTACTTCCAATAAAATCACCAAGCATTGAGAGTCTTTTCTCACATCATGATGACAAACATGTTGTATCTTGTCATTTATTTGAGGAAGAACATGTTATTCTTGAAGGTCTTCATCTTTATTAAGTCGTCTTGAAGGTTGTGATAATTGCAATGTCTTGTTCAGTAAGTCATCAAATGATAGCTTTTAAGTTGAATCTGCCAACTATTGATTTTTCATTTTTCCTTAATGCCACAATTATACAGAAACTACAAATGAAGATAAAAGATAGAATGCAATCTTTCTTGAATTATGTATCTTTTATAGCAAAAGTTTGTTATCCTTCATCTTAGTTTTGATGGATGTTATTGATGAAAAGCCTCTATTATCTTTGTTGCATTTGTAAGATTCTTTATTGTCTCCCATGTGTATTTATTAATATTATATCTGCCCTAGTGGATAAGATATTCTAACTTATTTTGGGGCCGCCTTGAGTCTAAAACTTCTTCCACTTCAAACTCTTCATTATTATCTATTTTTATAGGAGGACGTAAAACTTATCTTTTTCTTAGTATGTTCAAACTCTTATATGGTTTAAGAAGAGACACATGGAATACAAGATGGATTTTTTTTTACTTTTGTAGATATAATTAATAATCAATTAGATTGATTTTTCCACAAATAAGAAAAGATCCAAGCTTGTAATAGTCCAACTTGTCACAAGGATGAATAGTCTTCATATTATGATGTAATAACCATACCTTGTCACCTACATTGAATTGTAGTTATTTCTTTTGATAGGCATTCGAATTGATCTTTGTTGTTCTTGAGCTTTCTTTAATTACACCTTCATTGTTACATATAGATCTAACAAATAATTTGTCAAATCTTTTATCGTAGGATTATTAACTTTGAAAAGTGAAAAATATCAAGTCATGGATGGTAACCATAATTAGTAAAGAAATATATTTGTTACATAGAAGAATATATTATATTATTATAAATAAACTCTATTAATAGTAAGATGGTTTTTCAATTGTCTTTTTGATAATTGATAGTATATCTTAAATATTATTCCAAAACTTTGTTTACTTGCTCTGTTTGTCCATCAATTTGAGGATGAAAGGCCAAAGAAAATTTTATGTCTATCTTTAGAACCTTAAAAAGGATTTTCCAAAATCTTGATATAAATTGAACCTTCCTATTTGAAATAATATCTTTTGATAATCCATGATATCAATAGATATTATCAAAGAAAAACTTGAGAGTTTCTTTACCAATGATAGATTTTGTGTATGATAAAAAATATATCATTTTGATAAAACAATCTACTATCACAAATATAAAATCATACAAACTTGATACTTTAAGATTCGTAATAAGATCCATAGAAACAAAAGACTATAGTTGTTCTGGAATAGGTAATGGCTGAAGTAGTTGATAAAGTTGATGATGAGGAGTTTTTGACCTTGAATAAATGTCACATGATTGAACAAAGTCTTTTACAGCCTTCCACATTTTTGGCCACCAAAAATCATTAGATATTAATTCCAAAATCTTGTTGTATCCAAAATATCCTATTACTAGAAAGTCATGATGTGCTTGAAGAACACGTAAATGTACTTCTCTTTTTGGAACATATAGTCATCATTTGAAATAAAATAGGTTGTTCTTGAACTCAAACTTTGAAGTATCATAAAACTTAGAAGAAGTATTCTTGATATCATGAACAAGAGGATCAGATGACATACTTGATTGAATTTTCTTAAAAAAAAATTGAATTAAAAATAAATGTTGATTTCACTACTCAAAAATGAAGTACTTCTAGCTTCAATAAAATTATCCTTTGTTAATCAAAAGGAGCATCTTCTTCTTTAGGTGTAAGATAAGAACATTTAAAAAGGGCATTGGACAAATCTTATTGTTTTCGCAGTTGATAAGTGATATTGAACTTGAATCTTGATAAAAATATGCTCAAAAAAGCTTAGCGATAATTCAAAATACATGTTGACATGAAATACTTGAGATTCTTATGATTTGCATATATGATGATTAAACTAAAAGCGCCTTCTAGATAATGATGTCATTCTTAAAAAGAATCAATAATTGCAAGAAGTTCTTTGTCATGTATCTCATAGTTAATCTTGGCTGTTGAGAATTTCTTAGAATAAAAAGCTATTGACTAGAGCTTGTCATCTTCTCCTATTTGTGACAAAATAGTATCCATAGCAAAATTTAATGCATCTATTTCCAAAAAAAATGCCTTCAAAAAGTCAATTCAATAAAAGATTGGTGCAAAAATAAATGTCAACTTTAAGGCTTTAAAAGATGCTTTAGCTTCTTTGTTCTAATCAAATTTGTCTTTGCACATAAGATGTGTAAGAAGAGCTGCAACTTAAGAATTTTTTTTTGATGAAGATCTGATAGTAATTGACAAAGCCCAAAAAGTATTGAACATCTCTTATTATTATTGAAATCTTCTAATCTATAATAGTTTGAACCTTCTTCAAATCCATCATAAGTTCTTTGTTTGAAATAATATATTCTAAGAATTTAACTTGAGTAGTATGGAATATATACTTTTTCAAGTTAATATACAATTTTGTATCTCTAAGTTTTTGTAATACATAGCAAATATAAACTTTATAATCTCCTATGTTCTTAAAATAGATGAAAATATTGTCTAAATAATAGACACTAAAATCATCTAAAAACTCATAAAAAATATCATTCATAAGTTATTGAAAAGTAGTTGGTGCATTTGTGAGTCCAAAAGGCATGAAATTATATTCAAAGTGCCCATACCTTTTTAAAAATATAATCTTCTATTCATCTCCTTCTTTAATGCAGATCAAGTTGTATGCTCTTCGTACATCTATTTTTATATAGATCTTACCTTGATTTAATTAATCAAGAAGTCTAGATATCAAGGATAAAGGATACCTATTCTCGATGGTAATCTTGTTGAGTCTTTGATAATCTATGCATATTCGTAGTGATTCATCTTTTTTCTTTACAAATAAGATAGGAGCTATAATAAGAAATTTTGAATGACGTATGAAATTCTTTGCCAAGTTCTCGTCAATGTACTTCTTGCGTTCGGCCAACTTATTTTGTAATAAATTGTAGATTGGACCAAATAGTGGATAACTTCTTTTTTTAAGATCGATTCAACAATTATATGGATGATATTTCAAAAAAATATCTTAAAAATCTTGATATTAACTTAGAAATCTATTTAAAGTCTTTTCATCATTAAAAATAGATGTGGCATAAATAACAAAAGGTGATCCTTCTTTTGTAACATGCAAGAAAGCTTTTGTAACTATAAGTATGGATTTGGCTATATTAATTTCATGGCTTTCTACAAAACTCTTAATAGTGCTCTGAGGAAAGTCAAATTTATAAGAAATCCAATCTATGAGAGGATTATATTTTTTTAGCTATAATAAACTTAAAATGACCAAATTAGAGAGAGATTTAATTATATTAAAAATTATGCAACAATTATAACTATTTATTACTATATCTACAGGAAGTATTTTGTGAGTAATATCTCTAGAAGATAACAGATGGCCATCTATGACTTCTACATGTATGAGTTTAATTTTTTTATATTAATGGTATTTTATAGCTTTTAACAAACTTTTCATATAAAAAATAAGATAAGACTCCTGAATCTATTAAAGTAGAGGCTTTGTAATTATTAGGTCTTAAATACACATCTATTGTAAAATAAAGAGAAGATTTTGAGGAGACAATAGGACCTTCATTTGTATAAGATTCCAACTGCACGGTCCCTATTGTAATTGGACAAATTCATTTTTTGATATTTTTTCATCTTTGACAATTTTACTCCTCATTTTATAGTTGCATCATTTCTTTAGACAATGTTGAGCAATGTGCTTAGCTTCTCTACAATATAAACATAGTCTTTTTTGACAATAACAAGTCTTTTCTTGTTGAATAAGAGGTTTAAATATACCGCATCAATTTACATGTATTTTACTTTCAAATGTTTAGATTGAGAAGTCGTTGGTGTTGTCATTGAATTATAATAACATGAAGATTATTTTGCACGATTCTCAGATTGAAACTTAAAAAGTTGATTGTCTTACTTCACAACAAAGTTAATTGCTTGACTCAATGTCTAAAGATCAAGTAAGTTGAGCATCAATTTCTTTACTTCATATTGTAATTTATAGAAAAATTGGATAATAAGGACAATATCATCCCATTTGACATCGATTGCTAGTTGTCAAAATTGTGAAGTATATGATATCATTGATCGATTGTCTTATTGCAAGATATGAATTTTATTGATTGCAACACAAATTGCATCATGTTTTTCATACATAGATCAAAACTCTATAAAAAAAGCCTCTAGATTATTTAATATTGGATCTTGTCATTCAAGAAAAGATGAAACCATAATAATGTCAAACTTTAAAAAAGTGTATCAATAAATCTAACTTATGATCTTTATGTTGAATAACTTTAAGATTAAAGTTCAATCACAAGTTGTACTTGATTGATAAATCCTCAAAACTTAGATCTTGTGCCATCAAACTTCTCGAGTAAGGCAAGTCTAGATTCTCTAATATTGAAAGGATGTTTTACAATAAGAGAAGAGATGTGATTTGGTGTAGATGTTGAAGCGGCTCCAATCATGTTTGTATCTTCACTTCCTCTCATTTTTGTTACTCTTGGTGGTCATAAACTAAGTGGATGCATGGCAATCATCAACTTCTTTAATTTTTCTTAAATTTGTGCCATTGCATTTTTCATTTCAAAAAGCTTTGCTGTGATAACATTTAGAAAAGAAAAAAAAAAATCTAATATTATTCAAGACAAGTAAAAGAGAGGACTTAAAAACAAAAAAAATACTAAGAACAATATTAATTTAGAAGAGGATAATTCGCAACTTTTAATATGCTTATGTCTTATCAAGAAAAAAAATAATCTACTCTTAATCAAGAGAAGATAAAGCTCTAATATTATAAGTATACTCTTGTCGATCTATCGAGGACATAAACTGAAAGAAGATACACAAACTTGAGAAATTTATGTCAAAAGAAAAGTGACAAAATAAAAATTAAAAAATATGTATATTAAAAGTAAATTGGAATGGCTAATGCCAAAAGATAGAAACTAGGGACTCTTGAATTTAGACTAGAAGCAATAAAAGAGTTGACAAGAGTGAAGAAAGCTTCACTCTTGCTTCTATATATACTATTTACCTAGGATCTATGTGGCGACATTCTATAAGACCTTCAAAAACGTGTTGACTTTGTATGACATGTATCTTGACTTGCAAGGCAAGTTTTCTATATAAACGCCACGTAGTTAACTTATTGTGCAAGCTACCAACACATGTAGCACATGGATAGTTTGTTGACCAAGTTTCTAAGCTATCAATCAACTACAAACATATATAAAGTCAAAATAGCATCTAAGAAGCTTCTGAGAAGCTCTTCTAGAAGATAGTATGAAATTAATCTACTTTTATCTAATTCTACCTATTCATATTACTTAAGTAATAATTATTGTGGATTTATATCCGTGACACTTTGAAATACTTATGATTTTGATAAAAAAATACAAAGAAATTAAAAGTTTTATTACTAAGAAATAATAATCATCTTTCTACTTTTTATATCAACAAAATAAAGCTATTCTCTACAATATGCAACAAAGAGTTTTGAGAAGTATTTGAAGAATTGACAATATTGAGTCTAATAGGATTAACTTTTAATAAAATACTACCTAAAATACTATTTATAATTATTATATTATTGAGACTTGATTTAGATGGATCTATTGGACTTAATGTAGTACAAAAAGATTTTAAAAATCTTAAAAATTTAACAAACATGAGATTATTTAATAAAATAAAACTTTAAATATAATGTCAAAAGAATAAACAAATCTAACTTTTTTAAAAATACTTAATATGAGAGGATGCTCAAGCTTGACAAGCTTGCCAAATGAATTGATAAATCTTTCTTCTTTGGAAGAGTTTTATTTAAATGAATACTCAAGCTTGATAAGCTTGTCAAATAAATTGAAAAGTCTTTTTTTTTTTTAGCAGCATTTCATTTAATTGGTTGCTCAAACTAGACAAGCTTGCCAAATGAACTGATAAATCTCTCTTCTTTGAAAAGCCTTAATTTGTGTAATTACTCAAGCTTAACAAGTTTTCCAAATGACATGAAAAATATTTTTTTTTTGAAATATTTTATTTGAATGGTTGCACAAGCTTGATAAGCTTGCCAAATGAATTGACAAATTTTTCTTCTTTGGTAGAGCTTGATTTAAATGAATGCTCAAGCTTGTGAAGTTTGCAAAATAAATTAGAAAGTCTTTCTTCTTTGATAAAACTTGATTTGAGTAGTTGCTCAAGCTTGACAAACTTATCATATGAATTGGCAAAACTTTCTTCTTTAGAAGAATTTTATTTAAATGAATGCTTAAGCTTGACAAGCTTGCTAAATGAATTGTTAAATCTTTCTTTTTTGAAAAGCCTTGATTTGAGTAGTTGCTTAAGCTTGACAAGCTTGCCAAATAAATTGAGAAATCCTTCTTCTTTGGAAGAGCTTTATTTAAAATAAATGCTGAAGCTTGACAAACTTACCAAATGAATTGACAAATCTTTCTTCTTTGACAACGTTTCATTTGAGTGGTTGCTCAAGCTTAATTTTCTTTAATAAGACTTTATTTGAGTAATTGCATAAGCTTGAAAAGCTTGTCAAATGATTGGCAAATCTTTCTTCTTTGACAATGCTTGATATAAGTGTCTTATCTAAAATGGCAAGGTAGTCAAAAATCCTTTCAAGGTTTAAAATTTGATATATTTACAATACTTGAATATAGACATTGTTTAAGCTTGATAAGCTTTGCAAATGTTTTTTCTTTAATAATACTTACTTTGAGAATTTTTTCCAATTTCATAGGCTTAACAAATAACTTAGCAAATCTTTCTTGTTTAACAATAATTGATTTGAGGGATTGATTAAGATTGTTATGCTTGTCAAATAAATTTAAAAGTATATCTTTTTTAAGAGGATTTAAGTAATGACATTACTTAAGCTTTGCAAGGTTGAATTATTAGTTGATTTTTTTATTTTTTGTTTTTAAGACTTAAAGTTATTTATATTTCTAAATTGACAAGTTTGTAAATTAGATTAGGCATATATTTTTTAGTAGAAATTTATTTTGATTTCATGTTTAGTCCTAATATAATAGCTATATAACTTGAATTTTTTTGAAATTGATTGAATTTTTAAATTACCAAGCTTTTTGAAAAAATTCCTTATAGTTTTATTTATGTTAAAAACTTTGTAAATTGGTATAAAAAAAACTTGTTGATTTTTATTGTATTTTATTTTTAAATTTATTCGATTTAGAAACTATTTATAATATATTTTTTAAAAATTCTCTTTTCTAAAACATCATGGTTTTTTTTTATGCTTTTTTTATAGTTCTATAAAATACATTTGTTAATGATACCTTGCTGCATTATTGTTTTTTGATTGTTAAATCAAACGTCGGTAAAATGATTGAGCTTGAGCTTTAATTAAACTGCAAACATACATACTTATTAGATCCTGAATGACTCTTTTTAGCATTGGAAGTATTAGATATTTTTTTTTACCATTTTGCTTCAGAAGCTCTTGGAACTATTTTCATTGCAATATAATTTAATTTCAAATATATTAATAGTTGGCATAGATATATTTATTATCAAATCAATCAAAATGCAAAATTGAAAATAAAAATGTGCTGTGCTCTTTTGATTTTTTAACAATGTGCAGTTCATGCATTCATCATAAAAAACGTGAGATTGATGAGAATCGAACCAGGAATGTGACTTTATAAGCCATAAATAAATCACGAAATATACGGGCTAAAATGCATCCGAAAACATTCAATTCTCATGGTTGCACAAAACGCTGTATTATCATGCAAAAGCAACAAAGAAGTTGTCAATGGAATGAGGGCAGAATACAAAAAAAATAAAATAAATAGAAACCATTTTCCAACGTTCAAAATTTTAGAACATATTCATGCACAATTACACCCAAATCCAAACCCTCAAAAATAGTGTCACATAGCAGAAATGTGCATTTAAATCTCAAGTTGCTTTACCGCAAAAACTTCCACAAGTCAAATCTCTACCTCGAACAAGACACAAAGTACTAAAAATAAATTTTGTATTCACATAATCAATGTGGACCACCACCACCAATACATCCAACAAACAGCGGCATGTGTCACAATGTGATGTGTTTATCGCAACCAAGCACCCCATCATCCACTTGAACCACTGTTTCAGCACACGTTTCAATGGGGAACTCAAATCCAACAAAGAAAGAGATAAAAAAGAAAAAAGAAAATCACATTGCTCAATCGCTTGTTCGCAGGGCACAGTGTTGTTGCGACAGAAATGGAAAAACAAACACCAAGCAGACGCCTCCTCGCCCATAGATGTAGAAATACAAAAAAAGGGGCTCCCCTATCAATGGACAGCTTCAAACCGCGGCGAGCCCCGCA
Source organism: Physcomitrium patens (assembly GCF_059467195.1). Classification (NCBI taxonomy): domain Eukaryota; kingdom Viridiplantae; phylum Streptophyta; class Bryopsida; order Funariales; family Funariaceae; genus Physcomitrium; species Physcomitrium patens. The sequence goes on from NC_143415.1 coordinate 4,807,161, forward strand.
ATGGTTGCGGAGTCAATCGCCTTTGTCCCTAAGAAACAGGCGTAGCTCTGCACCGGGCTCCACTCTTGCCCCATCCCAGCCCAGCCTACCCCAACACAACTCTACACAACACGGCGCCAGCAAACTGTCCCGGCGACGAGCCCACAGACACCGCCACGAGGAGGAGGAGGAGGAGGAGGAGAGGCCCCGTGATTGCGAGGCTCTGGCTGCTTGACTTCAGGAGTGAGCGCCGGGTGGGGGGGAATCAGAAGAGCGCGTCCCAGCCCCGAGGAAATCGAGGGTGGACTACTACTTCCGAGGGACTCGGACCGCGGTGTTCGTGGTGCATTTTTCCCGCATTTGCTTGAGAAGGGAAGGGAAGAAGAAGAAGGTGGGGGGCGAGGGTGAGGAGGAGGAGGAGGGAATAGTAGGGGAGAGAAAGAGAGCGAGAGAGAGAGATAGAGAGTGGGTGCTGGTGCTGTTGTAAGGCTGCCTGTCTGCCTGACTGCATGCCTGCTGCTTGTCTGTGTCTTGGACGATTCTATCCTCCGTCACTCCACGTGCTGTTGCTCTGCAAGAGTATGCTCGTTCTGGCGCGTCTGCCAATTGCCGGGTAGCCTTTTTGGTGCAGGTTATTGCTTCCAGTGCCCGGCCTTTTCGTCGTTGCGGACTGATCTGTGTGGCCTGTGCAGGGTGTGTGTGTGTGTGTGTGTGAGAGAGAGAGAGAGAGAGAGAGAATGAATGGCGAACGTGAGAGACGGTTCCGAGGTGGCGGGTCGTGGTGCGTGAGTGATTGTGACAGGGATTGTGGTTCACGACGTGGTGCTTGGGCTGAGAGGGATGTTTGGACCTGCTGGATTGGGATTGTGGGGGGTGGTGAGTTTGGGTTTTCCAGGGTTCTGTGTTGCAATCGCGCGATTTGGACGGTTTCCGGAGCTGGGCTGGTCGTGAGTGGAGAGATTTGGATGCGGTCATGATGGGCTGGGTTCGATATCCAAGTCGCGGTGACTTTTATTTATTTACCTCCTCGGTTCCGTTAATGCGGTTCGAGAAGCGCAGAGTTTGGAGCGACGAGGATTTTTATCTTATTTTTTGATTCGATCGCCTCCCTCTGAGGGCAGCCTTGTCAATGGTGTTCAGCCATTGTGGATTTTGCCAGCTCGATTGTGATGTGGATCTGAAGAGGGAGGTTTGGGTTGATCTTTTCTGATTGATTGGTGCTCGGATCGCCTCGTTCCGAAGCTCATGACTACAACCATTGTTGCTCGGGAAGTGAGTGCTAGTTACAGTCGCCGATAGATTTTGTAAGTTGTGGAGGGTTGGAAACTGGGTGCATTAGCGAGAACGCGGCTATTCAGGTCCACACTTTCATAGGGGATCTGCATGGAGCAGGAGTCATAGTCACCATAGTCCTCCTTCGTCTGTTATGATTTGTAGTTCCTGCACTGGCATTTCAGTGTATTGTGAAACTGCAATGCCGTTGAGTTGTCTGAAATCTTTGTCTTCCATCAATTAGCCCTTTCACGAAGTGCGAGATGGAAACTGTTCAATGGTCCTTCCTGTGGTTGCGCTGTGGTCGAAGGAGCTCAGAGTTGAAGAGATTAGCAATTAATCTCAATAACATCATAATTTTTTCTGGGATTCGAGCATATCAATCATCTATTAGCGCAATTTTCTTTCCATTGAGGAACTCATATCTACAGTCTGCACTAGAGGGGTATCTCCGCATGGTTCAACCGATGGCGAGCGCCTGAAGTTCCTTGGAAGTCCTTAGATTGTTGGGTGTCCTTCTGGTCTGGTGACCTAGAGCTAGAATTGTAATATCTCTTCTATAGCTTCTCGTTGCTGACATTTTAATAGGTCTGATGTTACTTTTTTTTCCTACCTTGTGGATGGCAGGTTTCAGTTGTGCTGGAGAATTTAGGTTATGATCGAAGCATGTTTTAAGGTGCTGAAAGAGTATGTCCTATCTCTACTTGTTTTGGCATTTTACTGAGATTGCTCGAGTTGGGTTTAGCCTGCCAAGAAGGTGGACATTTGGCTGTAGGATGTAGTATCGTGACGATGCAATTGCATCGCAACTATGGCTTTTTGGTGATCCTGTGCAAAGACAAGCTCGTTTGCATCTGAGGCATTTTTGAATGTCTACTGGCAATCTAATGGGGGCACACAGCAAAGTATGAGATTAATGTTGTGCAAATATACATGGCCAGGTTGTACACTCTGTTATTTATTTTTGAAAACAATTTTAATTTTAATTTTTTATTCTACGAATTGCGATACAGATACATCTGCCTCGTAGATTAAAGAGAGCCCCTCGGTTGAATCACATTACCTTCGAAGTTTTTTTCAATTTGGTGGACGGTTATCGTTCAGTGAAGTTTTCTGGATTTATCTAGGACATTGGTTCTTAGATCGAGCTGGGTGGCGCTGGGAAAAGCACAGATGTCCGAAGGGGGATGTTTTAGGGAAAACAATCATGAAATGGATTGATCGATTCAGAGAGAAAGTCCACGCACAGTTACCTTTATCTCCGCGAGCTGCCCGACAGTTTTCTGAGGAGGGCGGCAGCCCTCATTTCAGGTGAGATTATGATACTGTCTCATATCTTGTTTGTGTTAAAGGTTTTAGATCATTCTGAAACCACTCTTTTCTGGATTGGACTTTCATCAGGCATGAAAAGGAATCTGTTGTTGTTAGTGATCATTTATTTCCATCTCTATATTTTTTGAAGCACAAAGCCTGTTGTTTTGATACAGCGGACATTCTCGATTGTCTCCGTTCTTTCTGTCTCGGAATGTGCTATTATAAGAAGACGTCATATACCACATGAGCTCGACTTGGTTGTTATGATCTGGCATCCATTCTTAGAGATTAGTGTCGTTGGGTTTCTCAATTTCTTCCTGTTAGTCTCTTGCTTACGTCGAACGTCGCATGTAAACGGGGGAGAGAGAGACAGAGAGGTCTGGAGGGTTATCGAAGTCTGGATTTGAAGAGCACTTGTTGGAGACACGTAGAGCGGAATTGTGCATCTGTAAATGGTTTATTACTGTCCTGGTTTCAGAATACGGAGTTTCTGTTCAAGCCCAATGTTCTCTCCTCTTCTGATCAAATTTCCCGTGTGTTGAGGTTGTCAGGGATACAAATGAGTCCGAACAGGACTTCAAGAGGGCATGGGATGACTTTCGCTCTGCAATCGAGAAGGTACATCTTTTTGTACAGCTTTCTGGAGGTCATTAGTTCCTAACATCTTGTTTTAGATGTTAAATTTGATTGAGCACTAGACGACGATGCTTTTTGAAGAATCTTCTAATACTTCATCTGTTATGTCATGCAATAGTTTTGTGGTTTTACTTTCTGGTTTATTCTGAAATTAAATGGGTATATCTGTACAAGTTCACCGCATATCTTACTTGTGGCCATGTTATATCTGTCTGGTCTAGAACTTTCAGCGGCTTGAATGTGAACACTTACGTATCTTACCGACCTTGCTGTCAACAGGGACTTTTTGTCGTACTGAATTTTTCTTCTCTGCACTTTTTGTTTTATGCAGGAAAAAGAAGAAGCTCTGGAGAATGTCATAAGCCTTTTCTGCAAGATCTCTCGGCGAACTGGCAATCCTGCCAGGCTTGCTCAGACGTACGGCTCAATCATAACCGCCTTCTGATACACTGATGTATACTCATTGAACTTGATCAGGTTCAGTTAGAAATCCATCAAAGACGAAACAATCCGTAAACACTTGACAAGGTCGACACCAATTTGTGAAACTGTTTGGTTGTTTGGCAGACTTGTTGATGGGCGAGTGTTCGCATTTGTGGTTGCGAAAGCACTTGTTACGGACATCGAGAAGCTGCTAAAGACCAGCCCCGATGAGCAGTTGCAGCCAAATGCTATTCTGAACTACTTTGGTGGAGAAATAAAAGTATGACCATTTGTCATATCATAGTTTAGTGTAAACAGAGTAGTATGTGACTAATTTTCTATGGGGAACATTGTATATGTTTTGCATCATGTTTCTTGTACTTATCCAAGTTTTTTTTTTCAAAGTTACTTCTTTCTGTGATAGAAGCAAGGGTTATGGGAAAGATTGGTAACTTCAGATTTATTAGTTTCTATTTCAAACTTTCACTCCTTTCGAATTGCCGAATATTTAAATTAATTATTTGAGTACATGTGCTGATTATCGTGGTTTGGTTATGTGTATGCAGGGAGACGTAAGTGCTGGTGGCAACCTGCTTTTCGCTCTTGAAGGCCTTGTTACACCGGTATTCTTCTCTCCCATGTCAGTGCATTGGCAGTTGTTGCTATTTATCGATGTTGAAATGGTTCGTAGATTGATTGCTGATGCTTTATCACCTTGGATTTTTGAAGGAGTTTTTGTTCCACTCCATAATTTTGGCTTACATGGGTTTTCGTCTTTACTACAGTAGGTGAAGCTGTTATTTTAGTTATTTTAACATTTTTCTTCACTTCTACTTGCACTGAAACAGTTGAGCCTCAGTATTACATTCTTTCTACCTTTGTATTGGTAGTTAACCAATGCCGAATGACAGTGCGATTCAACTAATTATGTCCTCGTTTACCATTGTTTCTTCTTTTTTGTGCAGCCATTGGACGTCCAGCCACTACTCGAAGCTGGCCTTCTTTCTTCTCTTGTTATTGTTCTGTATCACCTTCTCTACTCTGCTGACTCTGCCAGTTCATTTAAGGCAGTGGACAGTCCTACATCTCTGCATAGCCCGAGATCCACAGATGGTAGTGGAGACGAGAACAAGCGAACTGCGGTATGTCCACGAGGATTTCTCCCAAGATGAGAAGATTTGGAAATTTTCCTTAGCCTTTCTAACTTAATCATTTTGTTTGGAAGGGATAGTACAGCTATGTTATTATTCTCAACTTGTGTACATTACGTAGTTCTTCACGTGATTTCACTTGCTGATAGTTCGCTCCCGTTGACATTTCAAGTCTCAAGTGTTCTCTGGTTTTTCTGTGCAAAACTACGGTAGCAATTTAATCAGTGATTTAGAATGATGAAGTTGGTTTGAGGAGATCGATGCCGATTGAAAGCTCGAGTATATAGATGCTTATCATATGCTCTCACCAAGGTTATGCGACATTGACGAGAATCACCATATGTTCTGATGTTATGTTTTTGTTTGCACTTTCAATGTTTAGGTCTTTTCTAGCGTTGTTCATTTGATGAAGGCATTGGCACGGCATCCTGGGGCAGCACAAACTTTGGTAGAATCTGATAGATTTCAGCGCATGTTCCATATGGTTTTTATGGGATATAAAACGCCTTTGATACCCCCATCTCAGAACAGGGAGATTATAACAACCCACTTGGCACAGCTCTACCGCCACGTTTTACAGGTTGGTCACTTTCTGTACATCCGTAACCACCACAAGGATTTAATATTTGACAAATTTTTCTACGAATGAATTTAATTTCTTATGAAGGTCTGCATCTTCTTTAGGCCGAGATTTGACCACCTAGCTCTTGGACATACCCACAGTGGTGACTTCTAAGAGCATCCTGGTAAAATTTCGAACAGAGCTTCTCTTTAATTTTTCTTGTCTTTCCTCTGTAATATTGGTAATGATGCAGATATTGGAGTTGTTGCTTAATAGCGATAATGGTGGAACTGCACAGTATATTCAAAATCAAGAGCTGGTGCGTCTAGATAGGATGCATCCTTGTGTATTTGAGAAAGTAATCGCTGGACAATGTTCTTAATATATGATACACTCTGATGTTGCTTCTTTTTGTACATACCGAATGTCATAGAATAGCTGTTGTTACTAGAGTACTTCTGTATTTCTTTTAGCTACTGTTTTCTATACACGATTTCAGGGAGGGCAAAATCTTTTACTGTAAGCTGGACATTTTCTTAACGTTTCAAATACCAGTCATATATCCTATTGTGGAGTAACATGTATCTTAGGCACCTGCTTATTGTGACAAGTGGGTGTGGTGGTGTAGGTTAAAGTACTCTTGACTCCTGTTATGAACTTTGTGGAGCATTCTGGTGATGACAGCTACATCGTATCTGTTGTTTCCCTAATCAAGAATGCGATTCAGCTGTCTTGTCGATCAGGTATTTCCAGCTTTTGGGGCTTAAGTTTGTCTGTTGCTTCGTGCAGATTACACTTGCATCCATCCCAAGGCAGTACATGGTGTTAAAGTTTTGTCAAAGCTCTTGTCGGATTATATGTTGCTGTATTGTTTAATCTTAGCAAGTTCTTGCAACGTTCACTTTTCAAATTGATCATTGAAGATGTATATTTTTACTTTTACTTTCGTGATAAGATGTAGCACAAGAAGTTTGTGTCGGGTGCTCAGGCTTTATGTTTTTTTGCTATCAAACCAACAAGTAAAGTTGCTTATTAGCCGATACATAGTAATTTGTAATGCAATTCATCTACGATATCAAGCCACTCATTTACTTTTAACGACAGGTCTTGTGGAGCTAGTTTGTTGAAAGCTAATTGTAGGTGATCTATTCGTTGATTTGATACTTATTTCCACGTTGTTGTAACTACTTCGTCTTTTTCCTTTATATTGCAGAGGCTGGCGGAGTTTGTTTGAAAAAGAACCTTGAGAAAGAAAATGGTTATGATCTTTTTTTGCAGCTAGCGTTGAAACTTGCCGAATCGGCACGTGATATATCTACTGAGAATCAGACAGTAGATCGTGAAGTCATACCACCACAATTGTTGCGGTTGTTGGACATTATAGGGGAGTTAGCTCAAGTTGGGACCGGAAAAGTTGGTGTACATTCTGGCAGTGCAATTGCAGGAAAAGCTGGGAGACTCCCGTCAGGTAATCAGTTGAATTCGAAATCTGAAAGCACTGGGTCTCCTGTCGGAGCGTTTCTGGATGGGAAACTTCGAGATCCTAACTCCGTTCAGATTTTCCAAGATCTCTTCTTGAAAACAAACATTATCGCTTTGCGAGTTGAATTATTGGATCGCCTGCTTCGACTCTTTGCTGGTCACCCGGACAACTACGGTTTTGTCCAGGAACTCCGAACAATGGCTCTTTTTATCCAAAATATGGGAAATTATCCATCTGTACTACAGGAACGTGTTTTAAAGGTTCTAGAATATGCAGTTATTAGTGCCAACTGTGTCCCTGATCAGGAATTGTTTTCACTGTGCTACTTGGTCCAGCAACCATTGACATCGTCATTAAGAATAGCTATCTTAACATTCTTCGAGAAGCTTCTTTCCTTCGACAGGCAGTACAAGAAGGTACTTCGAGAAGCTGGAGTTATGGATTTGTTAGTGGACGATCTGAAGAAATGTGAACCGCCAGTTAGCTCTGCTCAAAGAAGTTTTAAGAGTGACGCGAATCCAATTAGAGCCAACAGTGTTGGTATTCTTCACCTTGAGCGGGAGTATTCGTCATCTCGTAGTCAATTTATATTTGAAGATGCAGCCACTAATGTGATAGCATGGAGTTGTTTAATCTCCCTATTGAGAAAAAGTGAGGGGAATCAGGTGATGTTTCGGAAGTTGAACGGGGTTGCGGCTGTGTTCCCACTTTTGGCAGCCCCTAAACATCGGACCAATGTGTTAAAGCTACTTTCATGTCTTATACTCGAAGACTCGAACCAGGTAAAGGGTGGCCGTCAGAATTTCCTCTCTTTTCCTGTCAATCCTGTGATTTATCACCCTCATTTAAGGATGCTTCATAATTGATGAATTTCCTGACGGTGGGCCCATTCTTGTCTCTGCTTATTTTCTTTCATTATGTTTATTAAAATACTCAGCTTTAATATTTAATTTAAAAACTGAGGATGTCGGACGACGTGTGCAATCAATTTATGATGACATTTATCAGATGAATCATTTGAGCATCCGCAACTGAGTGTGACAACTTGATATTGTTTCATGGGAATCTCTTAAGGCGCATAAGGAAGACCTGAAAGCTCTTATTGAAGCAGTCCATACGAGCTCTGTCAAGAACTTAGAAGGAAGACAGTGGCGAGTAGAGCTAGAAACTAAAGAGGATGTTTTGTGGATGATCTGGAAGGTTCTTGTCGCAAATCCCGCATTGAAGATTGTTTTTGGGGATGCTCAAGGATTTTCTCTTCTCCACTCAGTCCTTGAGAGCATTCAAGCTGATGATCATTCTGTAATATCAAGCCTCAAGTCTCGACTTGATGAATATTCTGGGGAAGACTCGCCCTCTCCTACTAGAGTAAATTTGCGAACTGAACTCTTCATTGCTCTTCTGCACGTCGTGGTTGCAGCTGTGGCTGAGACCCCCATGAATCGCAGTCTTCTGCACGAGTTTCTTCTATCGCATAATTTTAAGCGACTCTTGTGCTCTTCGGGATTGATCTGTAAAGATTTTGAGGAAAAATTTGTCGAGCTTTTTTTTGATCTGGCACTTGAAAAAGTTCACTCGCCTTCTCAGAATGCTCGAGGGCTGCCAATCCTGCTACATAATGACAAAGTTGGCCATGAATATTTCCAACTTCCTGGAATCCGTGGATCTTTTGTGGTTGATCTAAATCAAGCTCGGGATGAGGAAGAGGTTTTCAATCCATCTGCTATTGAGGTTCTTCTGTTTTGTCTGTTGCAGTTCTCTTTGAAACTGCAGATGCGGGTGCTCATACGTCTGAAGATTATCGCAGGGGCTAGTCCTCGCAATCAAGATGCTCTTAGTGCTGTTGGTAAGTGTCTGGCAATCATATATTTGGTTAATCTACCATCTATTTCTGTGGACAGGGTCTAGGTAGTCATATTATTGTCTTTGGTAGTGAAGCATATAATTCATAACTTGAATGTTGTCTCACTTTAACACCCAGACAATCATGTTTGCTAGTTCTTAACTTTTCGTTAGAGCAGGCTGCGTTGGCCTACTGTTGGAGGCGATTCGACTCATGCTGCCAAACCCTTCATCCCTGCTTACTTGCGCCCTTCAGATAGTGGAAGTACTGGGGTCTTTCAGGTAAGTTCCACTCTATAATTTTCATATGAGTCATTATCTTGCTCATTTTTTTAGACCCTCTTCCAGCTTTAGCATTTTTGTGTGGTGTGCCAGTGCGTTATGCGAATTGCTTTCATTGATCCTTATTTCATTTCCAGGCTCTCGTCGTCTGAGATCCGCACCCTAGGGAGATACATTTGGCAGAATCGTGATGGATCAGGAGGTCAAATTGGGAAAAGCATTCTGGAAACAGTGAGAAGGATGTGGTCCATAGAATTCGTTCCTGATAGTCTCTCTCTCTCTTCCTTCGTTGAATTTCGGATGTCACGTATGGGGCACGCATGCATTCGAGTTCCTTTCACTGATAGGTCGTGGCCGCCAGCAGCAGGCTATTCTTTTGTTTGCTGGATTCGCTTGGAAAACTTCAAAGATCAAATTGCGACTGTAATAGAATCCAGTGTTCCGAAATCTAATTTGGCTGGTAAAAAGCAGAGCAGCTCAGGTCCCGTTCTCCGGATCTTTTCCGTTAGCACAGCTGAAGAAAAAAGCACAACCTGTGTGGAGTTGTTTATGGATGACTCGGGGGGTTTAAAGCTGGTTACTAGTCCCACATCATTTTTATTCTTCAAGGGCGTTCATCTAGAAGAGGGCAGGTGGTATCACTTGGTTATAGTTCACAATAAGCCAAATGCTCTGGCAGGACTTTTTCAATCCAGTGTTGCTTACCTATATTTGAATGGCAAGTTATGTCACACTGGAAAGCTTGGTTATGCGGCAACTCCTGTTGGGAAGCCATTACAAGTGAGTGGATTCGATGACCTTAACCACTCGTTTGAGAATCATCGTTTCAAATCAGTATTTGAAACATGTGGTTTTCTACGTTCATCCAATCATCATGCTTGTTTTACATTATCTTTGAAGGTTATTGATTGTATCAATAATCGTGACGAGTACTAAAGTGTCCGTACTGTTAATCACAATGCATGTGTGCAAAATTGATTTAACACGTAAGAATAAATAGGCTTATCTACTTTTCATTGTGTAACTTGAACAGGTGATCATCGGGACACCTGCCGCTCAAGCTGAAACATGCTCAATATCATGGCAGCTTGGGTCCTGCTACTTGTATGAAGAAGTGCTCCCAGCAACTGCTGTTTTCTTCATGTATGTTATGGGGCGATCTTACCGGGGTTTATTTCAGGATCCAAATATTGTACGTTTTATACCTCAGGAAGCTTGTGGAGGTGGAAATCTTGCTGTCTTGGAAACTTTGGATATTGAACAACAATCAAGTTCTGTAGCTCAGAGAGAAGGATCCGTGAGGGGAGCAGGAGGTTCATTGAAGATAGAAGGCAGGGGATCTATGTGGGATATGGAAAAGTTTGCCAAAATTGCACATGTCTCGGGTCGGAAGTTGATATTTGCATTTGATGGTACTTTCTCAAATGCGTCAATATCGACAGCCGCCGTTACAGTGGTGAATCTTGCGGATTCTATGTCGACAAGCACCTTTCCGTCTGGCGGTAAGTATTCGTTTTTGAGTTTTTTATGGGTTGTTTAGGGGTGCTATACGCAATGCATAGCTTGATTGCTTGTAGAGAAGGTGTGAATCACTAACCTTCAGCTGATACACGTGATACTTGTATGCATGTTCCAGGTGTACCCTATGCTGCTGAAATATGTGGCGACACCCGTATCTGCGCTCCATTAAATATTGCTGACAATCTACGCAAGGTTGGTGGCGTAGCCGTGGTTCTGGCAATGTTAGAAGCTTCCAAGTCTTGGGACATGCTATACTTGTCTTTATCCCTACTCCACAGTGTACTAAAGTACAACCCTCGGAACGTTCGGGATATGCAGAGGTGCCATGGTTATCACTTGTTAGCCCTTTTCCTTCGCCTTCGCATGAACTATTTGGACAAGCAATGCCTTCTTTTTCTATTCAAGATTGCTAAATGTCAGGCTGCACCAGCCTTGAAAACATTTCCTAAATCGGAGAAGTTAGTACCCGCACAGAAATCAATGTCGACTCAAGAACCTGTTAGACAAATTTCTGGAATTCCAGATTCCATAAATAGACTTGTCCAAGCAGATTCTGATACAGATTTCGACTTAGATGTTTCCGGCAACCCTTCAAAATTTGATGATCAGGATTCATCCTACGGGTCTATGTTTGACTCTGTGGAAAGTTTTGGACAGGACAGCTCCATAGGTCCAGGAATCTCTGATCTTGAAGTTGTTGACACAAGCACCAATGATGATGAAAGCGATGTATTATCAAATCCTGATATAGTAGAACATGTTTTATTAGACTGGACCGTTTGGTCGGATGCCGACGTGAGCATGCAACTGACTATTATTGGGTTTATAAGTCGTTTAGTATCTTCTAAACGATATCGTGAATATAACATGACAGTCCTTCGCCGTCTAAATCTCCTGCAGCATCTGCTTGTGATATTGCAAAGAGATGTTAAAGATCGAGTTTGTGAAGCTGTGGTGGACCTTGTGACGTCAATCTTGAAAGATGGATTCATCTCATCAGAGCTTCAGCTGGTGGCAGATTTTGTGGTGATGACATTTGACCCCTCGCCATCGATCGAGGGCACTCCTGTTGTCACTCAAGAGTCCACGAGTAGCCAGGTATGTCATTCTGTCATCAAGTGCGTAGGGTTTATTACACTTGTTTATTTTTAATGCCATTGTGTGTTATAATTGTCAAGTTGGGTGCCTTACAAATCAAATGCTTCCGATTCAAAGGTTTGAGACCGAAAGTCTATTTTGTGCGAGAGTTCATGTGAAACTTCTTGGCTATTGCAGGTGAAAGTGCGAAATTTGTTGCTAGACAAGTTCATTGATCTACAGTTTTTCATCAAATCTGAAGAGTCTAAAACAGTCGAATGGAACAAGGTTGTGTCCGCGAGAGTGATAAATTATCTATTGGATGATGCTGTTCATCATTGTAGCATGGGACGAGTAATCACAATATTGGGTCTTTGCCTTGCGACATCTGCCACATTTGCAGCCAAATTCAAGAGTTCAGGAGGCTACCAACACTTAGCACGTGTACTGCCTTCTTTCTTTGATTCACCAGATATTTACTTCATTCTCTTCAAGCTCATATTCAACCAGTCTGTGTACCCGAGACAACCGGAAGTGCGAATGCTAGATTTTCATGCTCTGATGCCTGGTGATCATAAATCTGGAGATATTTGCTTCCCAGAGTTGCTGGAGGTAGTCATATGTATGTGTAAGGCTGCTTTTAATAAAGTAAGCAAACAATCTCTGACGGCTCAACAGTCTGGAAATTTATCCGAATTTAGTGCATCTTCACGGAGCTATTCTGGCGCGGTCGAAGATTCTGGCGAAGATCTTCAGGTATGGTATTTTTTCCCATGACCATGAGGGATGGCTCCTTAAGTAACTCATGAAAACAATCGCTACTGGGCTACCCTTTTATGTTTCTTCTCTTTGACAATATTCATCGTCATAAATTTGGATTTAGTTTGGCATAAATAATAGAATTGTTTGCACCTTGAACATCTTGGAGAGTGATTTGCAGGGCGAGGCTTTATTACACAAGACATATGCTGCACGGCTCATGAATGGAGAGGCCGCTGCCCCTGCTTTGGTAACATCAATCTTGCGGTTCATGGTCGATCTCGCCAAAATGTTTCACCCCTTCACCCTTGCATGCAGGCGCATGGATTTTTTGGAGTCCTTAGTTGATCTGTACTTCTCTTGTGCAAGGTAGGTTTGGTATACTCCATTTCTTCTAGTGCCATTATCACTAAGGTGTCATGGCTGACCATTGTGCTTTGGGGTTTACTGATTGAAATGTTTGAATATGATGGATGTATTCCCGGATGCGACAATTCTTATGGTCGTACTGGATGCATTTGTATTTTATTGTAATTGTGCTTTATGTGTGTCTGCGTAACACCACTTTCAGATGAAATATGATACTTCATCATCGTTATGTTTTCTCGCTTTTCCTTTTGTTTCTATGCTGAAGTATGTTGGTATTGGTTCACTTTCTTGTGAATACAGATCGGCCGGTGCTCTACAATCAGCTCAAGAAGCTTTGGCGCATTCGATGCGATCAGAAAATGGTGAAGAATTATTTTATGCTGATGGTTCTTTTTCCACACTAGTGGATGGAACTGATTATCAGAAGGTGAGTAGATTGAATGACTACGAAACGAAACTAGAGAAAGGTTTCTCTGGTGATTTGACGGCAAGTGAATTCTCAGAATATCCCGTCGACCCAGTCAACGACATGATTTATGATATTACCGTGGAAAGTTCGGGCTGTTTAACAAATTTTGATGGACAGTCACTTAAACCTTCAATTGGAGGTAGGTTTGAGTTGAGGGTTCGATGTTGAGCTGATTTTGCAATCACGTCATTCATATATACCTTTTCTTTCCATATGGCCTAGACTGCAAGTCTTTACATTGTGGTGTCGTCAAATATGCTTTTTTTGTTATTCGAAGCCTCTATACCTGTACTGAAGCTCATGTAAAGTTTGTATCCACTGCTACTATTGATTAATTTCCTCCAATCACTTTTTACTGATTCGTTTTGCAGGTCCCGAGTCCTCACCCAGATGGATGCAGGGTAACTCTCCGACTGCTTCCGAAGTCTCGAGCTCAGTAGCCACTCCCAAGGCTCAGAATGTGGGCTCCCCCGTAGGATCATTTGTTGGGGGTCCTCATGAGGCATTCTCTCGCCTTAGGACATTATCGTCATCCCTCACTGGTGCATATATAACCCGCAGTGAAGGAGATTCAAGTTCACGGCATAGATCGTCAGCATTCTTTTCTTCCACTCCACTAACTCCTCGCAGCGAAGCTGATTCTTTTTATAGCGATTTTGGAGCGGCTTCATCTGGACGTTTTACTCCAAGAGCCAGCCCTGATGCTATTGTTATACCAAAGCTCTTACTCCAATTAGAAGCCATGGGGGCTTCAGATGGCTCCTGCGCTTGTAGTGCATCTGCAATACTTGATCTAATTGGGGAAGTTCTTGCAGATACTTTGACAGAGCATCCTAAGGGGATGTGTGTTGTGGAGGCTGCTGTTGAGGCTGTTCCACAATACGTTGGATCAGACGGTATGCTTGTTTTTCAGGGTCTCTGCCTTGGTCGGATGATCAATTTCTTAGAGAGAAGGCTATTACGCGACGAGGAAGAGCATCTAAAGAAACTCGACAAGAATAGGTTTGGCTCTTTCTAATCTACCGCAGTAATGATGCCAAAGATTTTGTTTTGATTTTTTCTTGATTTTTGTTGAACATTTATGCAGATTGCCTTTTCTCATTGCAATGTTTCTTCTTGTGAAGACGAGGATTATGAACACTCAGAATGATGCTTTGTGATATTTTCTGCTTGTTCACACAGATGGGCACCTAACCTTGACACATTGAGCTGGCTTTTAGCCGATCGCGCGTTTATGGGAGCCTTTGCAGATCCCGGGGCAGCCATCAGGGTTTTGGAGTTCCTCCTTGCAATGCTTCAATTGGCTAATTCAGATGGGCGTGTTGAAGAGGCAGTCCCCGCTGGCAAGGGCCTCCTTGCACTGGCCAGAGGGGGGAGTCGTCAGGTGGAATCTCACGTACAAGCCCTACTGAAGAATACAAATCGTATGATCATGTACTGTTTGTTGCCGGCTTCATCGGTGGGAGGACTTGGAGAGGACTCTCTACCTTCGTCTTTCCAACGAAGTTCAGATAGTCTTCTTCGAAGCTTAGATAGCTTACGCTATGGTGCTGAAGGAGGCTCCGGAGAATTTAGTACTGCTTCGCAGGAAATTGACAAAGCTACTGTTTTGCAGCTCATTCTTGCAAACAAGAAGCTTATTTTTTGTGCGAGCAGTGTGGACCCAGAACTCTTGTGTGCGCTTTGTGTGAATGTTACTCCGCTTCTATGGGATCCTGAGCCAAGCACACGTACCTTAGCAGTGGACGTCTGGAGAGCACTTGTGTTGCATCGAAGCCCTGCCCTTGAAGACATCTTAATTTGGAGAGGAACTCAAGTATGTTTCCATGTGTTCTGGTCTTGTTCTTTTCTGTCAGGGACCATCTTATTCAGATTGTAATATTTTATTGAGTTCGAAATTGTGGCAAAGGTTTCACTTTGAATGCAACTGAGTATGTAACTCGACGCAGGGTGCGGCGAATGTGGATGTGCTTCACAACGGCTTCAATCTTCTGCTCACGGTGAGTTCTAAAGAGTTCTATGCATGGATTGAGGAATCCTGGGGTACAGTGCGCAAGGTGCTAGAACAACGGGCAGCTGTTGTGTGGAAAGAGTATTTGCAAGGTACCTTGCGTTTTCCAGGGGTCAGAATCAAACCTTTGGAAGGACGACGGAAGAGAGAAATGAACCGTCGTTCGAGAGAAATATCAAAGCTTGATCATTTACATTATGAGCAGGTCGCCAAAAGCCGTTGTGGACTTGAGCAAGGTAATTTTAGTTATAGCATCCCTACTAACCAGTACTGGCTAGTTGTTTCTGAACAATGTTAACTTCATTCAATCATGAATCCATCTCTGAGCCTTGTCTGATTCTCAGGAACAATAACTGGAGGTAAATTCTGAGAAAATATGAATGATTGGCTTTCGTGTGCGCAGTCCGGGAGTCTATTGCAGCCGAGCTGCGAATGCTACGGCAAGACAAATATGGTTGGATGCTGCATGCTGAAAGTGAATGGAAATCACATGTCCAGCAATTGGTTCATGAGCGGGGTATATGGCCAATGGCATCTGCTGCAGCTGATAGAAAAGCTATCTGGCAATTGTCTACCGATGAGGGTCCCTTCCGCATGAGAAAAAAGCTAGAGCGACAGACAATTAATCAAACTGACAACTACGATGCTAAGCTCGAGGTCAGTTACATTCTATAGACTGAAATTCTGTACTAATAAAATCCAATTGGTTTTTATCAAATCATGCCATCTTGACGGAAGTCCATAATTTAAGTGCATTGTTTTAATGCAAATGTTGTCATTCTACTGCGTTTCTTACGGTTAGGTATTGATTTTTCAGGGGGAAGACTCTTTTGGTCTTGAATATTGTCGCCGAGTGAGTATTGGAAGGGACAGAACTTCACCTTCCTTATCTACAGATCACCCAGACTTTAAAATGCATTTAAGAGTTCAAAGCAAGGATTTCAGTTTCCATGATTCATCCGTAGAGGATGAGGGTGATCCCACTAAAGCTGAAGGCTTGGAGGAAGATGATTCCTTGTCTGCTCATGGACAGTCGAGTGATGATCAGCCTAGCAGTGGTACCACCGCGGAGAATCAAGTTCCTGTTCGCAGGCGAAGTGAGGAAGGAAGTCAACCAGGTGGGAGGGAAGATGTAGATTATCTATACGGCTCCGAAGAATGCAAAAACACTGGGGATTCACAAAACAAGGAATTCGACATCCATGAGGATGGGGAATTTTTAATACGGCCATATTTAGAACCTGGAGAGAAGGTTAAATTTCGCTACAATTGTGAACGAGTTCTTGGGCTGGATAAACGTGATGGCATTTTCTTAATTGGAGAACAGTGTCTGTACGTGATTGATAATTACTACCTCGATGAAGAGGGATGTATCAAGGAGAAAGGGGACGAAGGGGACATATCTGTGATCGACCGGGCTTTGGGGGTCCCAATGACAGGGCCAAATGATTCTCAGGATGATATGAAACCATCATCGGGTAGTTTTGGTGAGACGGTGGCCTCTGATCGGCTCGGCGGTCGGGCTTGGGCATGCAATGGAGGTGCTCGGGGAAAGGAAAATGTTAGTTCAATTCTTCCATCTGTATACATCGTGGGTTTAATTTCATATCTTGAATTATCACTGCTCATTTTACAATCCACAATTACTCCCTGGGAAGTATTGAAATGTGTGCTGAAGGATCCAGGTAGCTTTTAAATGTTCATTCTCAATTTGACTATATTTTTGCACGTTTAGAATATTAAGTTAATTCTCTGTGGGTTTTCTCTTTGAAAGATTCTAGCTGGCCGCAACATGCAGCATAAATGGCACATGTGGAAGTTGGATAGTGTTCATGAGCTACTAAAGAGGCAGTACCAGCTCCGCCCAGTGGCCATCGAGCTGTTCAGTATGAATGGGGTTAATGAATTACTTGTTTTCCACAAGAATGAACGTGATGAAGTTTTCAAAAATTTGCTGGCTCAGGGCCTTCCGCGCAACAGCATGTAATTTGCCAGCTCAATGCAATTCTACTGATTGTTTTATTTCTGATTAAATGAAAATATATTGCTACTCCTGATTGTTGCACGCTACGCCCAGAAGGTTGGGCAATTGACATGCTTCGCGAATGACATTTATCTCTGTTTCTCGTGTTAATCAGGTTGGATACAACTATTTCGGGGGTTTCTAAGCAAGAGGGCAATGAAGGGGGGAGACTTTCCAAGTTGTTAGCTAAGTCTTTCAGTAAGAGGTATGGTGAAGCCAAAGTTCTTTATCTGCAGTATTCTGTCTAAAATGCCCCATTCGAATCTTCTCAAGTAGGGATATCAGAATCATGATTTCATTTAATGATTCGTATGTATTAGACCAAAGCACACTCATTGACTTGGATAAGATTTTTTTGGTATCTGGTATGGAGTTCATAACGCCATTATTTTCCTTTACACAATGGCAATCAACGTGTTTCTTTTTTGGTGCGGTGCAGGTGGCAGAATGGTGAGATTAGTAACTTTCAGTACCTCATGCACCTGAATACTTTAGCAGGGAGAGGATACAATGATCTCACGCAATATCCAATATTTCCATGGGTTCTTGCCGACTATGAGAGTCAAGAGCTGGACTTATCAAAACCAGAGACTTTTCGATGTTTAGAGAAGCCTATGGGTGCCCAGCACCCACCTCGTGAAGAAGCCTTTAAGACACGGTAAGGGCGCCAACCTACACGCTCAATCTACTTTGAACGCTGAACGCTGAATGCTGAACGCTGCAAATGCTAAAAGAGTTCTTTCAAAAGTTGAAGGCAATGGTGGGTACTAGTGTACAAATGTACAGATAAGCTTGTCTATCTAACTGTTCTAAACTCGATTTGGACTTCCGCAGGTTCGAGAATTGGGATGATTCTGATATCCCAAGATTTCATTATGGTAGTCATTATTCGAGTGCAGGAATTGTGCTCTTCTACCTCATCCGTCTCCCTCCTTTTAGCTGGGAAAACCAGAAGCTTCAGGGTGGGGGTTTCGATCATGCTGACCGTTTGTTCAGCAGCCTGCAAGAGACATGGCTTGGTGCCAGTCAAGGCAATACTGCTGATGTTAAGGAGCTTATTCCTGAGTTTTTCTATCTTCCAGAGTTTTTAGAAAACAGATGCGAGTTAGAACTTGGTACGACACAATCTGGAGAGAAGGTGAGAACCCTTTCGAACAATCTCCTGAAGAGATCGGATTGGGTTTATAATCATAAATGAATCGTATGATATTTAAATGGTGAATCGTTGAGGTAATTTTTTAAGGAACAGTCGCAATGCTGTTATATATTATTTTGCCCGAGTGAGAAACTGTGTATTACAGAGTATACTGTAATCTAAGGTATTCGTGAAAATATTTGTGATCGATGGTGAAGTTCTTCACTTTGCGTGCTTGTAACTTAGTTTTTGAATAGAGAATTTTCATAGCAGAACAAGATCCTGAACTACTGATATGGTTTTTGTCCAATTACTAGATTGACCACGTGCAGTTGCCACCGTGGGCAAAAGGCAGTGCAATAGAGTTTATTCGTAAGCATCGTGAAGCGCTGGAATCTCAGTATGTCTCAGAGAATCTGCATCACTGGATCGATCTCATCTTTGGGTTTAAGCAGCGCGGCAAGGTAAATCCCTAAAGCCAAGCTGGAAATTATTGTAGGCAATGTTTTGCATAATATAATTTAGACGTTGTATTACAACACCAATCGGTTTGTAATATCGGATGAACCTTGAAGTTGGTATTAAGGTGCCCTCACCTATTACTGAACAGGATGTTTGGCTTCTCTACGAGTCTTAAAGCTTCCAATTAATCACCCCGCAAAGGGAGTAGTAATGATTGAGATATTTGTAATCCGTGCAGACTTTCTATTTGCACCTGTTTGCAACAACTGGTAAATGCTTCGTGACCAGTCCGACTCACCAAATCACTTGTTTGCCAGACCTGAAACTTAATATTTATTTGATTGGCTCTGTTGTCTTCAGGCCGCAGTTGATGCCACAAACGTGTTTTATTACCTCACATATGACGGGGCAGTTGATATCGACAGTATTCCCGATCCGAACATGAAAGCTGCTATACTGGCTCAAATCAATCACTTTGGCCAGACACCCCGCCAGTTGTTTCCAAAGCCCCACCCGAAACGAAGATGGGTCCCAAGGCCCGCTCTCGCACTCATACCCTATTCTTATCATACTGTTGTTCCTCAGGTAACCATCAAACTCATCACCATGCTTCTACTTGCGTTTCAATGCTTGATTGCAATTTCTATCGTTTATGGAATGCTGAGATTTCATTAAAATTTTGTCCTGTATTTTGTTTGTTAGCTTATTAAGTTTATTTTCTTGTGGTCTTCTCCGTTGCATTTGCAGGAGATTCGTACAATGGGATCAAGGGTGTCTCAGATTGTGCTGCATCAAAACATTCCTCACATTGCCACTACAAATAGAGCACTGCGACCACCCTCGTATGACAAATATGTTGCATGGGGCTTCCCTGATCGCAGTCTGCGGTTAATGGCTTGTGATCAAGACAGAGTGCTCTCAACCCATGAGAATCTCCATGATGACGGGCCTGTAACATGTGCAGGCTTCAGTAGGGATGGCCAGATCCTTGTCACAGGTAAGACAACGTCCAGGTTATATCTGCAGATTATATCCAATTATATGTATTTATGTGTGTGTGTGTGTATATAGATAGATTGGTGGCTACATGTACTACATCCTGAGGCTTCCTGTAATATGCCTCATCACAATCTTGAAAACTCCGTTCTGCTTCTGCTTCTTAGGTGGAGAAGATGGAGTGGTAGCAGTCTGGCGGCTCACAGTTCCCACAAGCAACAATTCACCACTTCATCTGCAACGATCATTGTGTGCGCACACACAAGCTGTGACTTGCTTAGCAGTCTCCCTTTCGTACAGTCTGGTGGCGACTGCTTCGAAGGATCAGACTGTCATTTTCTGGGACTTGACTAAACTTGAGTACGTTCGCCAAATGCCCGAGCTGCCAGCACCTGCCACCGCCCTTCACATTAATGATATGACTGGTGAAGTTGTGACAGCCGTCGGCTCAGTGCTGACAGTTTGGAGCATAAACGGAGACTGCTTAGCTGCTGTAAATACCTCGCAGGCCTACTCTGATACAATTCTTTCCATTACAAGTCCACAAGTCCCTGACTGGACAGAGGCAGGGTGGTATATTACTGGGCATCAATCGGGGATGATCCGATTGTGGCGCATGCAGTTCGACAGTCAGTCCAGTACAAACAGGATGTCTTTGTTGCGCACAAAGAGTGGTGATCCGTATACAACCCCAGCTAAACGTGGGAACAGTGGCCGCACCAGTTGGATAGTTCCACCAGGGACTTCAGGACTCAGAAGGTTGAAATCAGGTATAGCGACTGCAGAAGACCCTACCAAGATGTGTATCACTGGTGGGACGCCTGAGTTCCAGCTTGTTCTTATTAAAGTGCTGTCATGGCATAAGGAGCCTGTGACAGCACTTTGTCTTGGTAACGATTTGAAGCAGCTGTGCAGTGGTGATAGTGGGGGTCATGTGGTCTCATGGACTTTATTGGATGATATCTCCAAGAACCCACCTCTGCTTGGATCACTTTCACAGGTGAGTTTTCTGTTGTATCTCTTTCTGTAAATTAGTACACGGGAATAGTTTCTGTAACTTGTTATTTATAAGCAGCAGATTGTTAATAGTGTAAAGCATGGATAAGAGTAATTTTTGTGCCGAATTTTTGAAAAGATTGAAGCAAATACTGAAGAGAATCTTAAGTTCATTGTTTCCCTTGCCGTGCAGTCCGACACATGCACCAACTGCGACACACATGTTATGGCAAGTGAGAGGAGATACTACTGCAGAAACTGTGGTCACGTTCTGTGTTTTGAATGTTCTGATTCTCATCAGCTTCCATTAGAGGATCTAGGGCATCTACTTCCTGTTCAGGTGTGCGAAAAATGCTACCAGTCGCGGAAGACAACCCATCCAAAAGTGTCTGCAGTGGTAATGGATCAACTAGACGTAGTAACGCAAGGGCCTTATTTAAAGAATCATTCCAGTCTTTATCGATTTGACAGTAGCAACATTTAGAAAGAATTAGATTGGGGTTGTGGATTAGACCCCCTCGTTAACCATCTAATTGTATATACTTCTAGCTACATGTGATTAAAACAGAACTGAGCGTTGGCAGGTGTAGGGTTTAGATGTATCTGCCGATGAGATCGAGCACGATACCGATCATTGTGCGTCCAAGTACGAACCGAGAATTGAGATTATTTATTCTCCAGGTACTTTGAGGGTGCAATTTTTTACTTTTATATCAGTGTTTTACACTGTCCTATTTTCTAATTTCACGATCCGTATTTTCTACTTTTCACGTAGTGTTGTCCTGCATGCTTGGTATGACCGTTGGAACTTGGCATGCTCACACTATTGCACTAAATCATGGACTAGTCACCCAACTTTAGCTTGAAACGTGATCCTTCAACCGAATGCACACGATTCATGGTCGTGTTGTAGACGGTTCATATTATGCATGACGTTGCACAGAAAATTGAACATAGGGACATACCTATTCAAATAGCCCAACAGTCCTAGGAATTGTCTGGATATCAAATAATAAACAAAAGAGGCTGTCTATCTACCACAAGACTTGCCAATCACCGACCTTCCACGATCCTCTTATTCTGTGGTTAGATACCGTGATTCGCTGGAAGTTGGATTATCTTTTTCCAATCAAACATCCCATCTTGCTTAATGTCGATTTAGATAATTCTACGAAGCTGCTGTTGCTTCATACTTGTGTTCGTGTCAATAGTGCTTCTGATGATAAATAGAATTGCCTCAGCTTGCTGGTACTTGCAGCGGACAGGCGACAAGCTTTACTGAATTAGTTGTCTGTTTTCAAACTCTTACCTTTGTCTGCACATTGCCAGAGGATGTCTCCTCTTCTCTGCACACACAAACCTTAGCACATGTGCTGGGTAATGAGATGCAAAGGCAACTGATGAATTCCGATAACATGCCATGTTTCAAGGTTTGGTTTAAAATTCATAATTAGATTAACTTATAGCAAACAGTACATGCCTCAAATCTAGGGAATTCTAAAGAAGTGAATACAACAAGAAAAACCTTTTCTAACCATGTATTTTTTATTTGTTTCCTGTGCTCTTAGTTGCCAGCTGACAATTTTGACTGGACTCATTGCGTCACCCACATGTCTCGAAATTTAGAAATAGGGGAGCTGGGGATCATATTTGAATGATGTGTCACTTCGACAAAGAATCATATTACTTACTTTGAGTTGTCATTTGAAGCTTAAGTTCATACAACTACAACAAAAGATGTTTAATTTATTTTGTCCTTTTTCTTTGCTAAAGTCTTCCCTCCTTCTAGCCCCACAGTTCCACCATAATCGTACTTATCCTACTCAAAGCCTTAGCAGTTGTGCCAATAGAATTTTTTTAGGCATGTCTCTATTTCTTTTTCTGCTGTTGAAATTCAACACATTATAGTACCCTGCGGACAATTTTGGCAAATAGCTGTTACACTTGCGACTTTTGAGGAGTTTCTTCTTTAGCTTTTCCCAGTTACACTGTTGAGTGGGGTAGGAAGCCATAAATATCTTTGACAATGGCCAAGACTCTGATGCTCAATGTGTGTCATTCATGTTCGTTTTGGAAGCACCAACAAGTCAGTTGTATATGCATAAGTAATTGCATAATAGAATGTATACACGGTAGTGGAAACTTGCGCCAATTAAGAACAAAAATAGATTTTATGCATTCTACTAGATTTTTTTTCTTCAAATAGATTTCATGTAAATTCCATATAAATTTTGGTTAACCTATATATATATATATATATAAAAAAATTTAATTTTATTTCTAGTGAACAGAAGTTTATATTCTAGTTTAGTAGAATTTATGTCGATGAAAAGTTTTTCTTAATTCTTTTGTTTGTGTTTTCAAAGTTGGTCTTTTCTATAAAAGTCTTCATTTCTATTACATAAAAAAATGGATATATTTGTTAGTGAGATCTTAGATTTTGCAAATCATCCTTGATTGATAATTACTTTGAAGAGTCTATTCAAAACAACAAACAAATTTATGAATTTTTTATGCTTACTAGATTGTTACCTGATATTTTGTAGTGCAACTTTGTTTGCCACCCTCAAATTGTTTGAAAAAATTCAGTTCAACTTTAAAATCTTCTTTTCCATGATCCCAACTCTACAATAAATTTATTTAGACAAATATAAATTATGTTCACAAGCAATTTTATTTTAGAAAAATTACAACATAGCATTAAAAATTAAGTTTATATCAATGTGGCTAGAATCCACAAGTGGCTATACATAATGATACTAAAGTTATATTATTTTAATTTAAGATTTAATTATGATAAAATTAATTTTTTTAAATCATAACCTCAATGGAATACATGTATATTTACGCTTCCTTGAAACTGAAATCAAATAAAATGTTATTACTTTGAAGATATTTCTTTCAAAAAAATACATCCTATATGATGAAATTGGCATGTGTGTAGAATTTTTAATGTAGATAATTTAATCAAACATTTGACCATCTATAAAGACAAAAGCACCAAGTTATTAAAGCTACAAAATATCTTCAAAAAACACCTTGTGTCATAATCCTCTCTGTAAATGATTATTCATTTTGATAAAACCATTGAAAATTAGACGATACAACTTATGTCCTCCAAAGGAACAACAAAAGCTTAAAAATAAATAATTGTCATATTCTAATAAAAATATGATTAGAGTATATTACGTCAAGTTTTGTTACCATAAAGTAACTACACAATAGCTGCAATAATCCCAGCCAATGAAAAGGCCTCTCAAAGTCTCATCTTATTCTACAGATGAAATCCTTTCTTCCCTACTACTTCACTAAATATGCACCCACAACATCGATTCATGAGTACTTGAAACTAATTCTCATATTTCAGCTATTGATACAACTGAAATCACAAGGTCTTTTACGATCCCTGATGCCGTTTTCTTTTTTCTCACACCTCTAAAATGATCCACTTTGTTTGTAAACCTGGTTCAAGAGCACACAGTCACTGCCAAATATCAACTTTGATTGTAAATAAATACCACCACACTTGTGATGCTGGTCAATGAACTGAAGAGGCCGCGACTGGGATATCACCAGATGGCTTCAAAAAGAATTTCTCGTGGCGGTCGTTTCCAGTTATGGGGTGATACAAATAAGCGTGTTTGAGATACTCCAGCCATAGGAAAGGCCGGTATTTCTGAGGACAATCTGTGGTGATGAGCTCAGGAGGGGCTGCTACAACACAGTCTAGTGGTAGATTCAGAAAGCATGCCATGGATAAACGCTGGAATTGGCCGTTCACAACTGCTCGGTGCAGCCCGCTCTTGTACCTTGTGTTGCTCAATATCTGCTCACAGCAAACACTGAGCGTGTTCATCCTACAGCACAAACCCAGAGTATGACAAAAACATGAGGTTTAGAAGTGTAGAGTGTTTCTGCATACCTGAAAGATGTCACCTATGTTGACCACAAAGCAATCTGGCCTTGGTTTGACAGTCACCCACTTCTCTGCAACTTGAACCTGAAGCCCTCGAACGGTGTCTTGGTGCAGGATTGTTATTAGATGGGGGTCGGTGTGAGCTCGGAGGCCGATTGCCTTGGAAGGCTCAGGGCAAGGGGGGTAGAAGTTGAGCCGCATAGATACCATTCTCTCTCTTTGAAGATGCTGACTGAAGTAGGCTGGAGGCAAACCCAACCCCTCGGTGAGAATCTCCACCACTTGAATTGCCAGATTCTGCACTGTCTCCATGTATTCTTCAACGACTGAGCTGCGCACACATCAGTGTTAAAACTCTTGTTGAATCTCGATGGATTAGAAAGTCGTAGACATGGTTTTAGTGTTGACCTGAATTGCTGGCTGGATGTTTGATCTGGAAAAAGCTTGGATGCCATTGCTGGGACGTTGGACATAGGTTTGAGCTGCAAATGGAAGCTCTCAGCCCAGTGCTGGACCTTCTGGTTGACCCAGGTATTGGAGCCGTATCCGAAGGAGGTTCCAGGGGGGCGATCGCATCTCTTCTTGGCTTCGAGAGGAAGCTGAAACATCCGAAGTGCCTCCTCCTTGCATTTTTCAATTAGCCTCTGATCGATTCCGTGGTTCTGAATCTGAAAGAACCCCCAGTTTTGACAGGC
This sequence comes from Physcomitrium patens, assembly GCF_059467195.1. Lineage (NCBI taxonomy): Eukaryota > Viridiplantae > Streptophyta > Bryopsida > Funariales > Funariaceae > Physcomitrium > Physcomitrium patens. The sequence continues at coordinate 4,832,534 of NC_143415.1, forward strand.
TTCAGCGGCTGCAGTGATAACCTCATCGTGGTGCTTTTTGTCGCCACTGAGCAAGGAAAGATCCAGAACTGGAAAGTCAAGTTCTGGATCCTCTGTCGATTCCAATTCTGCATTTGATAAGTGCTTTTGATCTGCTTCAACGAACTCTTGGGGTAATTGCGTCGAATTTTGAGGTAAGGGCGACACAAGCCCTGCATGCATTGAGGTATTCGCGTCGCTCATGGAAACCGCCATGTCCAGTGTGTCGACCAATTCAGATTTGGTAGTAAGAAATCAGCGGCGTGGTCGAATTTGTAGCGTTTGAAAAATCGTGAGAGCACTTGATGGAGGTAAACTTATCAGCTGGTGCAGATTTCCAAGGAAGTACCGCTGCTAAAACATCGGAGTCACCACCTGAAGAAAGATGAAATCAATCAAATAGATTTGTCTGCAGATAAAAATCAATCTCCACTCGGTGCGCACGCAATAATAACTAAAAAAATAATTGATCACTCATCCACCTATTCTTGAAAATCTGTAACTGTAACAGATTAGCAACGCTCATTAGCTTTCAGTAACGATAACGATTTCAATTCAGCCTCCACAACTCCTACGAGTTGCCAACAATCCAGAGTGTGCATGGTTTAAATCCTAACCACAACTCCATCGAAAATGACAGAAGACAATCATACCGGTTCTCTCAACATTCATGAATCCTTCAATGAATTCCAGGTCTTCCAAGAACTAAGGCTTGCTTCTGATTCAATTGCTTTCTCATTTATAACGTCAGGTCAGCTCCACTCGTGTGAGAAGAATAAGAGTCATACAGTGGGGACCCACTACATGTTCTCAGAAGCTGAACTTGAAGTGAAAGAAAAAAGAATAAAAGACAAGTTTACAAGTAAAAGAATTGGGTAGCTCTCCTTTCTGATAGTCTAGCTCAGAGTTTCGCCTCTTCAGAAAACTTCTGCACCCTTTGAAATGCTTAATAAGACTTGAGCCTATGCACGAATGGGACGTAAAGGGGTATGAATTCGGGATGGAGATAGAATAGTAGCTTGAAAATTACAATATAATGGAATCACCAGAAACGTGTCATATTCCTCCAAAGAACTGCTACCAACTCAGATAAAGACGGCGAATTGTGCGCAGGTACTTCTTGAAGGATAGAGTTAAGTCAATGACACAGTCTTGCAAACCGCATCTATCTCCCACAATCCGTGGGGCAAGCACCCAAACCGAGTTCCTTGCGTCAAACAAAAAAAGAAAGAAAAAGAAAAAGGAAAACACCATGAGTCTGGAAGGAATTGGAGCAGTATATGCGGCATTACCAGCACCACCCTGTGCTTCCCAGTTCATGCAAACCACTGGCGTGATGACGAAGCAGGAGAAGACGAAGACGCCACACGAGAGTCGTGTACAGGGTGAAAAGAATGTATCAGAAGTAAACCAGACAAGGGTGTTCCTTCCATGGAGTAGCACGGCAGCTATGGCGACAGGGACCCAGACAACAGCAGCAGCCGCAGCAGCTCTGACACTTCCTCGACCAAGACACAGACCTTGTCTCCTCCTCCGGCCCACTCCCCCACTAACACACAACACACTGCCTCTCTCCATGGCCCCACTCCTCCTCTTCCTCCTCCACCACATCCCCTTCACCAAACCCCCCTGGAATCACCCTCCGTTGCTTCTCCGCTCTTGCTGCTGCTGCGCCCACCAACTCACTCACACACTCACCCTCCTTAACGTTCTGTGCATGCCATGCTCTTCATCTTGCATCACCCTTTGCATGCTGCAACTGCCCACTTTGTTTTCTTTGTTGCCTTGGGTTCCAGTGCTACCACCCATCACCACAAGGCCATCATCCCCTGTTTGGAGTGAAAGCAAGCACATGGATACCATCATTCTTTGGATACATACTCCTTTTATGGTGGTGGTGGTGGAAGGGTGGTTTTCTGGGTTTGTTGGAAAGCTGTGTGTGGGTGGATTTGAGCTTTCAAACCCAAACATTTGAGCAGGAAATTGAGGATTTGTTGAATGTTGAATGTTGGGGATTAGTCAGTTTGTGTTGGGGAAGAGAAGGAAAGTGATACTGGGTGTTGCTTTTGTTTGATGTGTTTCTGTTGATTTGGTTTGTGTTGGAGTGGGTTGAGTGATGAAAGGCTGTCTTTTGCTGAGAGTTGAGGTGCCTCATGACACTTCCTTTGTGGTTGTTGTTTTGTGATGTAAAATAAGCCTTTGTTTGTTTATTGTTTTTAATAAAAAAAATATTCATTTTTGTTATAGTTGTTATTATTATTTGGATGAATGGTGGTTTTTTACTTCATGTGTGCAACTTAAATCAATTTTCACTGAGGGTTCACAATTTAGCTCAATTTGGTGTTTAATCAAGGTGGTGAAAAGATCTGCAGCAATTGTGTGATTTTTTGTTAAGTTATGTTCATAAATTCAATTTCATTGTATAATCTAAAAGTACTTTAATTCTGAATAAGATCCATTTAAATTACTTTATGCTCCAAAAATAAATTTAGAGCTTTCAATCAGCTGATATATTCTGCAGAAAAATCAATATTTTTATTTTTATTTTATTTTTATTTTTGAATATCACTTGTTATGTTAGTATCTTCATGCATCATCCAGGTTCTTGTGAGTCCAATAGCTACTCCAACTTCTTCATATTTTATAACATTTCTACCATTGTATTTAAAAAATCATATATATATTTTTTTCAAAATGAACTTGTAGAGATACATAAATACAGAGTTTGAAATTGAATAACAAATGTTCTTTTTGTAAAGTTAAAGGTGGTCCATATAATTCTGAGTTCTATGATAAAAAAAAAATTCATCGTTAAGTTTTGTCACATACTGTGAGAGGCCCCACTTGTTTATTCATTCATCAAATAATAATCTAATTCAAACCTCTCTTTTCATATTTCTCATTAGAAATTCAAAATTTTCATTGCCATGTTTATAAATTTTACCAATACAATTTGCCTTTTTAAAGTATTTTAATTAATACCATTATACACATAAAACATCATGAAATCTAACCATTAGAAAAAACTATTAATATATTTCCGGAGAATTTTAAAATGCTGTTAGCTCTATTTCTTTTCTAATTTAATAATGAAATTGTTGCTTTCTAGTTACCTCCATGGTGTCCATGCCATTAAAACTTTTTAAAAGTCGATAAATTTACCATCCATCCAAAAGCAGCTTATAATGTGACATTTATTTATTTATAGATTTACATGCTTAAATAAATTTGTCAAAAAATTCAAATATATATATGTATTCCAATTCAAAGATAACTTCTTGATATGCAACTAAAAAATGGCATGCCAAATATACCTCAATTCCTCCAGATTTTTTAGTTTCATTATTATAATTATACTCACACATTTATGTTCAAATTTAAAATAAAAATCTTATTAAATAACATTATTCCCTAAAGATATTAGGATCAATCAAGAACATGTTTCATAATCCTACAAAGACTATAGTTATACTATTTGATGGTATTTAGCCACTAATGCAACAAATAATCAGACAATGATTACAAATATCTTAATCACTGGAATATATAAATTGTAGCAATTAGATACTTTGAACTGATTGTAGAAAATAAAATTTACACTAAGAAAATACTAGTCTGAATCTTCTGTAAATTGTAAAATAGTCAATTAAATAATTGAAAGATTGGGTAACATTCAATTGAAAAACAGGGTAGTCATTGGTGATATTCATTCCTTTATGGATATAAATACAACCAGATAATACTTGAAGTTTTTTACAAAATAATTAGTTTAAAAAAAAAAATGTTTAGTATTTTGAAAAGATAGTACGGATAGATATTTACAGATGGTATAAAATCATGTTCAAGATTCCAAAAATTTCTGCTTGAAATCTTCTACAGTAATTTTAGGCGTTATGCATCAAAAATATATTCTAATAAAAAGTTACAAAATTCATAAATTCTTAAAATATAGTCTAGTTGTTTGAACTGTAGAGGCTAGACATTGTTTTTTTATTTTTATTTTTATTTATTGTTTTGGTATAATTTATTTTCAAGAAAAAAAATTGTTTTCAATCTATCCTAATACTTTGTAAATTAATACCTAAAATAATATTGACACCAAGTGAAATACAAGTATCAATATGATATTGTTTTTTCATATGTTTTACAAAATATTTTTTGACAGATATTATTGATAAACACGTCCTTTTAATATTAGATTCTAAATATATGAGCACATTGCTGTTGTGGATGTTAAAGCCTTCTGATTTTGACAACTAGGTTGAAACAACAAGTATTAAATGATCAAAAATAAGTCCAACTTTTTCACTGAAAGAAACTAAAAGAATTTACCATGCAGGAATGTCAATGTCAAATGAATTTCCACTTTTTCCAACAAAATAATCAAATTAATTGTTGTAGATTATGAGAAAAAACTACCATGTCTTTCTTAATTACATCTTCTTCCAATTATTCATCCAATAAATAAAAATAAAAATAAAAAATTATTGTAAATATCTTGACCAATTGAAAGGATATTTTTGGTAAATTATTTATTTTTTACTCAAAATTCATCCTTTCTTTAAATACATATTTGTATACATAGAAAGAAGTTTGGTATAATTACAATCCAACTTTGTGATGATATCATATGATGTAGCATTGGGTGCTAAATCATGTCAAATGAATGTAGTCTAATTTAGTTAATGGGTTTTTATACATTTAGTGTTAAATGTTAGTTGACCTTGTTAGTATCAATTAGGATTTGAGGATTTAAGTAGAGAAACACCTTTGACTTGATATTCTTTTCAATTCAAGTCTTGTGAACGTTTTTGAGAGAGAAAACTCATGGTTTTAAGATTTTGCTTAGCTATTGTAATTTAGCCATTGAGTAAAGTTTAGAATTTCTTCTATACACTTGCACTCTTAGATTCTCCCTTTGTGGTGTAAAAGATAGCTTGACAAAGTTTTGTTTAGATTTTCTTATCTTTCCTTGAGAATGCATTGCTTATAATTAACATCTTTATGTCACAAATAGGTAGAACTTGATTTGATGAATTTAAAATAGTTATATTACAATTGATGTAGATGTTATAAGGAGCTTATTACTCTTATTCTAGAAATTTATTTTCTTTGGTTTTTCTCTAATTGTTCTTGGATATGCAATGTTGATACATTTTATAATCATTGTATGTCTTGTATTCTAAATATTATCCAAATTAAGTGCACAAACTCTAATAGTCATACTAGATAGTCAACTTGGATATTGTGAAGTATTTAAAAAAATTGGTCAATAAGGTCCTTTACATTATGTGCTATGATTATCTATATAATATCTTTGATATGACAACAAACTAATATAAACCTTCATGAAATTTAACTTCAAAAAGATCTCCCTTGACAAATTCTTGTGAATCACTACACATCATCTTAACAAACTTGCTATATGTAAGAAGTCTTTCGATTCCACCTTGAATTGCCTATTAAATTTGTTCTCATTCTTAATCAAAAATGACAAATTTCTCTACATGTACTTCAATCCACTAATGCACTTAAAATCCTAATATATATATTAGATGAAGTTGAACATTGTGTGTATGGAACAAAATCAAATTTTCCAATTGAAGATGACTCAAAAAGAACATAAAAATTTAACAATTCTAAACAAAAAATGCACAAACAAATGATCTTGATTCTTGTTAGACCTACATTTATCAATGTTAAAAAGAAATCAATCCTTCAAATATATATATATATATATATATATATATATATTTCTTTTTTTGTAAATATGCAAAAAAAACAAGATTATAAGCTTACAACCTACAAGCAACCTCCATTCTAGCAAATTGTATTAAGTAAATGAGGAATATTAGTTAAGAAATATACATTATGCACTGTAGTACAATGTATATATATATATATATATATATATACATTTTCTTTCTTGTTACTCATTTCAATAATATATATATATATATATATATATATATATAAACTAGTGCACTTTTCAAAAATATATGCTGTTGAGCACAAAAAATATTTTCATGATGAAATAATTTCATGGCAATTATTACTACATGCCAAATGCAATGGAGTGTTTTTGTACTCTTGTGTGGCACATCCATATTTGCACCTCAATAATAAGTTCGTGAACAATATCTAAAAAATTCTTGTACAATACCTAAATAAGAATAAATATGTTGAAAATCAAATACAATTGCAAAAAGCTCAAAATCAAGCGAAAGAAAAAAAAAAAAAAAAAAAAAAAAAAAAAAACATCTTTTGTTCCAAAAAAAATAGTTTTCAAATTTGGTTTTAATCAACACAAATATTGAGTAATTAATATAAAAATGCAATGAAAACTATAATTGATATATCTGATTCAATAGGCAAGGTTTGTACAGCCCAATGCAATGTTGTGTCTCCATAGACAGAAGCCAAATTTGCATCCACTTCAACATCCAAAAATAATTAAGCAATTTTCTCTTTACCCACCTTTAATAGCTTTCATCCTAAGTACATTCAACAAATAAATAAACAATTGTCAATCCATATTCATGAAACAAACGTCCATTTTGTTCTATATATTTGTGTGTATACATACATGTAAACAGAATAGCATCAAAACAAAGTAATTGTAACCCTAAAATTATGTAACGATTTTTATAAGATTGAGAATCCATGAAGTAAGTTAATAAAATGGAGAATGGATGCGTAAGGTGGGATAAAAATAATGGTGCAACCAGCTAAACGCTCCATCCCTTCTTCCATCGCCATAGCCTCCGCTCTTTTGCATTTCTGTTGCCAGCACGCCTTTTGCACCCGCCCTGGCCATGTCATGCCATGCATTGTTACCGATTCCGATTCTCATTCCTGCTTTAGATTCCTTGCTAAGTTGTACTTCCTGCTGACACCTTCAGAGTGTGGGGATGGGTCAACTACCCCCTTCGATTGCGTCTAGGGTTTTCACTTAATAAATGACCGAGCGGAGGAGTCCCACGTTTTCTTATAGTACTCCACTGACACGATTGACCTTGTATTTTTGTGCTACTGTTGTGTTCAGGCGGCTTGAAATCGACTGTTGTTAGAGGGCAGCTAAAGTGGTTTTTGAAAGAGGGGTTGAGGAGGACGAGGACGAGGACGAGGAGGACGACGTCGTACTCTTTGTTGAAGTGTGCCCCTGCGGTTCTTGTTTGCAGGGGGTCTTTATTGCTCTCGACATGGTTCATGGGTATGGGTTTTTAGAATCAGTACCAGGAACGTCAGGACGGCTTTCTCATGGATGAGCTTTCATGAGCTGCAGTTTAGCTCTCAGTTGTCACCCTGTTCATGTCCTCAATGAAGGCTGCACGAGCTACAAGCACTGGACGCTGGCATTACGTTGTGAAGGAATGCCACCCACCAGCATAGGTAAAATTATATGATTAATGACAGAAGCTGTAAGCATCATCCGACAAATTCCAAGAGCAGTCCTCAGACATGGTTCTTTTGCAATTTCTGCCATGGAGATGACACTCGAGTTTCCAAAACTGGCATTCTTGGGGGATCTACTTGTCCTCAAGTAGCATTCCTGCTGTGTTGGGGTGAAATGTTTTTAGCAACGTTAAAACTCCGTGACAATGAACTATTGTTCCTGAGATGCAATATAACAATCGCAGTCAAAGTGGCCTTTGGTGTTGATATTCACACACTGTTCTATATTCTGATAGTTTCCAGGACATTTCACGGTTACATGATTTTCTTAACACATGAATCTGAAGACGTCCAGAGTGCTTGAGATTTTTATGGGACCCCACCCGACAGTGAGATGATCCAAGGAATTGAATTAACTTTCACGGCAACGGTGAGTACAGACAGCAGTCACAGAATATGGCTTGAGCAATACACTGCCTTCAGAGACACCTGAGACACAATCCTCTAAATTGTATCCATAAGGTTAACTGTAAAGATGCCTGCCCTGATTTTCATGTCGTGTCTAATAGGAGGATTTCGAGAACAATGCATGGCATTTTTCATGTACGTTAATTTGAGATGATATTCCACCGAATGTAATAAAAACTGATGCACCAGTTTTTATTGCGTTGATAAGTATGAGGAACGGCGACAAGGAATCAATCAGTAAGATTTGCTCACAAAATCCGATTGGGGGACACCACACACTTTGCATTTGCGTTGGCAACCCCTGGTGGGACACCCATTGCTCGCCCGTGCTCGTCGGAAGATCTGGCCGATTGCTCGCAGTGGCTTGCACCAAAGTATCCAACTCATTTCTTTTTTCAAGGTCAACACCACTAGTAATGTTGTTCATCGGTTCTGTCTGGAACTTGGCAAACTTGGCCGGGCGCCACTGTAATCTCCTAAACGTGTTTCTATCATCGTTTCTCAAAATACTCCGAATATTCGCGGAGAATTCTGGACATCCGAAGTACTGATTAAGTCGAAATTGGTTTGATCTGAAGGGGCAGAGAGGCTCAGCGTTTACGAATTCCAAGGGGGAGAAGCAAGTAGCGACGCAAGATATGCAACTGCAGCTCCCTCCGATTCAAATGATCTGTTGAAAAATGTGACGGGGCAGCTTGCTACATCAAAAAATAACTCTGATTCATTTCCAGCTACTGATCTAAGGTCGAACTATCGTATGTGCGGAACCATCAGAGATGAGCGTGCTGGCCTGGCTGTCGAGCAACGCTTTCGGGACTTCCAGCCATCAGATCTTCTGTGGATTGTAGTTCAGCTTGAAGTTTCCAAGCATTTCGGTATGTATCAAATTGATACCATTGATTCTCGTCTCTAAGAACTGATTCACAATGCCTTCGACAATCAATATTTTCTGAGTATATTATGCAATCCGATGAATGCATCGCAATTACGTGTTCCACTGTAATTGCAGAGAGATCGACGCCACCCGAAGTCTCCCTTTCGCCCTGGGATAACCTCCTGCGCACTGACTCACCTCATGTTGTGAAGCGTCCTGCCTGTCGCAGTAGAAATTGGAATGAAATCGAGAAGGCAAGACAAGGGAGTGACAGAAAAGCAGAAAATCGATTTGGAGCGCATGAGCATGAGCAACTCAAACAAAGCAGAGAGGATGGTTATCATAAAGGACGAGGAAGTGCTCACGGTCAACACAGAGAGAAAGGAAGCGGCTACGCAGATCATCGACATCTGACCGATCGCAAAGATAGGTCCATCATTAAATGTCGTCATCAATCAAGGGATGGTTTGAGGATAAGGAGAAGGACTCGACGAGTCGGAGCACGGACAACTCAAAACCAACCCTTGAAATCTGATGAAGGTTCTGGGATCTGTGGACAGGACTTGCCCGCTTCTACCAATGGTCTAACAAGAGATAAATTAGATCCGACATCCCGCACAGTAGTGCGCATGCTGAACGTCGAGAAATGGGATTGCTTAAACAAGATGGACCTCCAGAGGCAGGTCTTGGTTTACGAGGTGACGAAATTATGTTAGAGTCAGATGCTGAATCAAGGCCCCAGGAACTCTCAACCCCATCGCGCACTATATTTGGTCGTTTGAAAAGAATCGACAGCTCTGATGTATCTCTCTCCCCAGAACCCTATGGTTTAGAAGGTTTTGCTCATTCACATATAAACGGGCTAAGACATCACTTTTGAAAAGACGTCTCTATCGACAGCAGACATGCTCATCATGCCATACAAAGAACTGATTTCCGAGAGCGCTCTCAATCGTATCCTATTGACCACATCGGCAAAGGTGGCAATCCAGAATTAGGAGAGGATCGAGGCGCGATTCCAGACTACGAAATTATCGTATCGAATGAGGATCTCGTTCATCCAAGTAAGAATCTTTACTTGACACCGCACCTTTCTTGACAATTGCCGGCGTCTGTACTTAAAGGGCTTCATGACGATTACTCGTCAAACCCCATCATCTCTTAAAGATTGAACGTAGAAATTTATCTGAAGGCGAAGAGGGGTTAATTCCTTGATACCAATAACCCCAATTTTTGTGTGCATGAACTAGAAAGAAGACATCATTGGTATACTACCCATACAAAGTGACAGGAATCACAAGTGTTCGATGTTAAAACTTGTAACGTTCCTCTTCACAGGTTAGAGACAGGCACTATTACCACAGATTCATAAAGATCTGTTTGCTCATTGAACATTTTTGTTGGGCAACCTGTACGTCGGTCAGGAAGATCTCGTCATGGCACTGCACATGACTGTTTAATCCAATCTAAATCTAATGCTGATAGGTTTAAAGACCGAGAAAGCACTTGCTTGGAAACTATCTCCACTCTACCAGGAGTCCGTTGCACGAGCTTCTAAGATATCTGAAAGCTCCTTCGACACAGTATGCACAAGTGAAAATGATCAAGCTTATGATGATGAAGCCTGCGAGAGGGAGGAAATTGCTGTAATACGATACCTGAGATTATTTGCAGATGATAAGAGCTGGAAAGAAGGATTTAAATCCGCCGCTTGATTACCTTGTGATGTCTGAAACCTCGAAGGGTAAGGTATTCTAAATGGCAACAGGCACAAGCTATTTAGGAACGTTGAGTCTTCGCATTTCTAAGCTTCAAACTTTGCTGTAGCCTGAATCTAAGATTTATAGCCCTGAATTGACTCCTTAATGTGGTGACTATACAGCTCCATGTTGTATGTAATTAGAGTGTATGCAGCAATCAAAATCTGTTGCATTGCACTTAGTAGCCTGTGATAATCGTTTGTTCAGGAAAACAAAACGTGTCCCAGATGTGAAGGCACCAGTGTCGCATGCTAAGACCATGAAGAGGATCAAGATGGCTGAGCACCGAGGATATGCCCCGGCAATCTGCGAGCTCATGAACTCTGATGCAGCTGCATTAGATCATGACAATAAAGGTCCTGATAAAGCCTTAAAAAAGCCAGCTGAGGATGCAATTGTATGGCCTCCTGTGCTGGTTTTGGAAAACACCCGCACAGAGAAAGGTCTGGATGGATTATGGAAGGGCGTGGATGCGATTGAACCCGCCGAGGTTTTCGTAGGTACGCATGTCACTAGAGTAAGTTGAAAGAATTCAGCGGAGTAAATGAAGTGATTCTTCCCAGACTCTGAACTTCTTGTCAACAGATTAAACTTTTTTGTGGTTGTAGTTGCATTGGCTAACATGGGGAGTCACACCTTCAGACCAATACGTGGGAAAAATGGACACAAGGGAAGAGTACTGGTTGAGTTTGCTCCGTCATGCCAGGCTTGGGCTGACGCAAACACCCTACACAAGCAATGTAAGATGAATGCTCGGGGCTACACCGAATGGCTTGGTGTGAAACCCCGGTGGCGACAAATGGGTCCGAGTAACATCAACGATGGCACTGCTTTTGTTGCTTGAATGGAGCAGGGAATCCAAAACGGGTATTATACGAGTATCTTGCTGAGCCAAGGCACATGCTGGTATTCTACCCCGCACGCAAATATGTTAAGAATTGGAAATTCATATTTAGACTGTTCAAAGATAAGATCAGAACTGGTAGTTGTTGTGTCTGACGATGAAAGTAACCGCCTAAGATAACAACGAAGGGATATATATATATATATATACATACTATTGTAGAAGTGAATTCTATACTTGTTTTCTTATCATTACTCTCTGACGATATGAAGTTATTTGTTTGGATTATTTCTTCTCACATGGTATCAAACCGACACGGCTAAGACAATGAAGGTATGTTACTTTCTTGCAAATCATGATACAGTGCTTGTTCTTCTTTTGTTTTCTGCTCATATATCAAACCTAGTTTTTGTTTGATTCTGAGTTTGAAAGAGTATTGTTCACAACAAGCTACATTGCTCTAGTATACTTAGAAATATGTCACAGGACTCTATTCTGCCCGAGAAGGTTAGATTAACGGGGTATAAAAATTTCTACCTCTAGAAATACTTGATAATTCAAATTGCTAAGCGTGAAAAGCTTTGAATCTTGCTCAACGATGCAAAACGTAGCTCCTCCAAAAGCAACGTGATTGAAGATTCAGAACTGGATGATAAAAGAAAAAGGTTACTGTACATTATGACAATGTCGATCAAATCGGGAGTCTTGAAAAACCTTACAACCTTCAAGGATCTCCAGCAACTATGGAGTACTCTTAAGTCCACCTTCGAGATTACTTTTGACAACCGTAGGTTTGAGCTCCGTAATTGACTGGCTCAAATCATGATAAATGACAGCAAATCATTTGAACAATATTTTGTTAAAATCCAGGATATTATTGCAAAACTAGCAACAACTGGAGTTATAGTTTTTGATGATGATTTAGTTCAAATTGTTATGAAAGCTGTATCAGATAGTTACAATCATTTTATGGAATACTAGAGGAAAGTTTCCAACTCTAGCTTCAAACTAATTTGATGCCTGAAGAAAGTAGAAGGTAGGTTTGCTCACCTAGAACACTTTCTAATATCTAGGCCTTGTATTTTTGAGCAAATAGGTTCAATAACCGATCCGTGAAACAACATGCTACTCAACATATTCCAAGACATAGGTTCTCTCAACTGCAAGGAGTTGGATCATGTAACAATTGTGGAGCCAAAGACCTCTAGATCCGCATGTGTCCCAAGCATCTTTCTGATATCCGCAAGTTGGAAGCTGATTAGAGAATTACGTTATAACAGACAAAGGCCTAGGCACATATAATAGAGAACAAAGAACAAGCATGGTTTTACAATGAAGATCCAGAAAATCAAGAAACTGATAATGTCAAAGATGGCACCATGTTTGAAGCCGCTCTTGCTGCACTCGGTGTAAAAAGGGAGGAATTCAAATAGTACCTTAATACATACAGGTGCCACCATACATGTTTCTAGAAAAGAAAAGGAAATATATGTATGTATGTATGTATGTATGTATGTATGTATGTATGTATGTATGTATGTATGTATGTATGTGTATGTATGTATGTATATGTATATGTATGTATGTATGTATATGTATATATGTACATATGTGTGTATATATATATGTATATGTATGTATGTATGTATATGTATATATGTACATATGTGTGTGTATATATATATATATATATATATATATGTATGTATATATATGTATATATATTAGGACCGCAAGCAGTCATATTCATTCAATTACCAAAAAAGGCACAATTAAGTTTCAGCTAACAGACAATTCAATAAAAAAAAAGTAGCAAATGTTTTGTATGTCCTCAAAATACAAAAGAACTTGCTATCTATTGATTCACTCATGGACTCTAGATATATCACATGCTTTGATAAATCCAAATGTATACTATATACAAAATATTCAGAAGCACCAATTGCCAAAGAAATCAAGAATCAAAAGAATAGTTTATGTTAACTGATTGCAAAAGAAAGCAACTACAAAACATATTTATTATTATCAATTACGAAATATTTAGCTAGAATATGGCATTCTTACAAGCCCATCTTATTCATCAGAGTTGATACACTCTTTTTGCAAGATTAGATATAAGAATTCTATATATTCCCATGCTAATTGATATATGTTCATCTTGTTAATTTGGCAAACAAGCAAATGAATCCTTCCTGGAAAAAAACTTGACTAGAGCAAATAAAATATTGGCACTATTAAACATTAATTTAGCTGGACCTATATTGATACCTTTGCTTAGAGGAATTAAGTACTTATTGATTATTATTGACAAATATAGTTACATGGTATAGGTGGAATTTCTTTGCAAGAAATCAGATGCTTCGAAACAAATCCCGAACTTTATTAAGATCATTTAGAATCAAAACAAAAAACAAAGTATATGCACTACAATCAAATTGCAAGGAAAAATTTATCAAGAAAAAAATAATTTCTTTTTGTATTAATAATAGAAATTAAATGGAGCTTATAACTACCAAATCACCCTCTTATAAAAATATTGTTAAGATGCTGAATCATACACTTATAAACAAAATTTAGTCTATTGTAATACAAGGAGGTACTTCAAAATCCTTTTGGACTAAAGCAATGAATATTATTGTATACTTAACAAATTGGTCTTTGACAATAGCAAATCCAAACTCCATGACTCCATATCAACATTTTACAAAAAGTAAATCCACCATAAGTTATGTTAGAACTTATGGATTTAAAGCATACATATTAAAAAAATCTAGTGCTATAGAAGGAATTTTAGTTGGATATAATAAGTAAAGTGAAGTATACAAGTCTTAAATGCTAAGCTAACATAAACTAATTGTCACTTGAAATATTAAATGTGATGAACCATTAATTTTAAAAAATCTATCAACCAACTATCACTCAACATCTAATTCAGATAGAGTAAACAATGCTAAAAATTCCACCTTCATTCCTTCAAAGATAATAGAATACCTAGTATCAAATCCAACATTATTAAGCAATGATCAAATATCTAATCTAGTAAATCTAGTACTTTTGCATGCTTCCAAAAGCCAACAAAAATCAACAAAGAATCAAAATTTCATTAATCAACACATCATTGTTCTTCTTTCTTGAGAATGCAAGTCTTTAAGTTGACTTTAAGATAGCTATGTAGAAATCGTAAATTGTAACTTTGAAATCAATACTCTCACATGTGATTATTTTTTATGGTCTTACTGAAGAATCAATTGCTATTGTTGATCCATTAACTTATTCTAAAGCTATAAGATCTTCTACTTGGGAAGATGTGATTTAGATTGAAAAAAACTAAATTATTTATAAAAAAAACTTGAAGCTTAGAAGATTATCCTGAAGGACTAAAACTTCTAATAGCCAAGTAGATTTCTAAAATAAAATTTGGATGTAATGATAAGCCAACAAAGTTTAAGGCTAAACTAGTAGCATGTAGTTTTTAGCAATGGGAAGGAATTGACTATTCTAAAGTGTTTGCTCATGTTGCTAAATGGAATATAATCAAAACAATTCTAACCATAACAATCAATATAAAATAGGAATTAATTCACCTTGATATAAAGACTACCTTTCATAATGGTAATATTCATAATTTAGTCTACATGGTTTAGCTAGAAGGTTTTATTGAGCCTAATATTACACACAAATTATGTCTACTACAAAAATCTATATATGGATTAAAACAAGCTCCTCGTCATTGGTTTGAAAAAATTAAAAAATTTCTACTTAACTACAAAATATATTGTACAAAAGCTGATTATTGTTTGTATTATCAGAAAGATAAAGATGGGGTTATAATTTTATTCTATATGTAGATGACTTACTCCTAACAAGCAAAAATTATAATAGAATCAAGTGGCTAAAGATGTAATTAATAAAAAAATTCAATATGACAAATCTAAGCAAGATGTAATTCTATCTAGGTGTTCAATTCATACATACCAATAAGGGTCTTTTCTTAACTTAGCAAGCTTATGCAAAAAGTATACTTGTTGATTTCATATGGTCAATAGTAATCAAATTTTTGTACTAATGCTTGAAGCATTGAAGTTAGAGAAAGAGAAAGAATCACCAATCATCAATGCAACATACTATCAAAAGTTGGTTGGAAAATCGATCTATATATTAAATTCAAGATCAAATCTAATATATGCCACATGACTCCTAAGTCGATTTATACATTCACCAAGATAAGCACATCTTGAACTTGCAAAATATGTATTCAAATGTATGATAGAGACACTAGACTTTGGGATTTTTTATCAATCAAATGAGAGCACTAAAATTCAAGGATACATAGATGATGATTAGATAAATGATCCAAATGATTGAAAATCATGTATAGTATATGAATTCAAGTCAATGAAAGGTCTATTTCTTGAGCATCCAAAAATAAAATAACAATAGTAATATTATCTATAAATGCAAAGATAAAAGCAATTACAAAAGGCATCAAAGAAGCTAACTTGTTAAAAAGACTTATGCAAAGGATTAAAATAAAATAAATAAATAAATAAACCAATTTCTATTTTTTGTGATAACTAGAGTATAATTAAATCAATTGTAAATCTAATATGTCATGCTAGATTAAAATACATTGAAGTGTAGCATCACTGCATTTGTGAAAATGTTCTTATATGAGTAATAAAAGTATTTTATGTCTCTACATAAAAAACAAGTTGTTCACATCATGACCAAGCCATTGGATAAAAAAAAATTCACAAATTCAGACAAGAACTTTGTATTTGCAACCTTAAAATTACATAAGGACACTAAAATTTTGTGCATTGATTCTTATTAATAGACTCAATAAACTTTGAATTTGATAATCTACATAAAAATTGCTTAAGAATAATAATAGTAGAAAATTTAATTGAATCTTTATATAAAATAAAAGAGAGATAAAAAAAAATTATTGTTCAATTTGTAAATTAAACTTGTTCTATTATCAATAATAGTTATTAAAAATCTTAGATGGTCGACCTTTACAAATTCTATTGTGTGCCACTCAAGAATGAAAGCAAAAAATCCTTGTCAAATCTTATTAACAAGCTGCAATCTCCACAATAATGATAGAGATAAGAATTGTTTAATTTTGGCCACAAAATATACTTCACAATAGAATTTGGAATTAGAAGAAGTAATATAGAACTAAGGTTAGAACTAGATGGTATAATCTTTAAACATAGATAAGTTGTAGCAGACTTCTTAGTAAAAGAATTGATGAAGCCATTTCCAATGAATATAGTGATGTGGTTGAATATTTGACAAAGAAATAAGAAGAAAGAGTATAATAGTAAGAAAAATGATTCCATTGCAAAGCACCTTCACACGTAAGTTTATTTCAAAACAACCTTTCTAAGTAAGACAATGAAGATTCATTGAAGTCAATAAAGAATCCACCATAGATATGTATTGAAAAATTTGCCATTCAAAATTCTAATACAATCCTTTATTGTTCTTTTGACTAAAGGATTAGGTTGCCATTGTCTTGAATGTTATAAAATTCAAAGATACCTAACATATTAGCTTAAAATTGTTGTTTGGATATATTACCTTCATTGATCATCAAGATGAGAGAGAGTATTAGTATAAATTTAGAAGTTACTAATGATAGAATGTTATCTTTAGATTGTTTGAAGATAAGATGAGAATTGATAGTTGCCATTATACTTGACAATAAAAGTAACCACCTACGATAACAATGAAGGGATATATATATATATATATTCTACTCTAGAAGTAAACTATGTACTTGTTTTCTTAACATTATTCTTTGACAATATGAAGTTATTTATTTGGAGTATTTCTTTTCACACCCAATTCCGAGAAGTTGATTTCAAGACGAATTCAAGCACAAACAAACATGAGGTCTTTGGTTGGACATGCAGTTCATCAAAGCACTTTTTTCTATATATAAATAAGATTAGGACATCTAACCAAATTCTAAACTACTTGTTCTTTGATTTCTAGAAATATAATTAGGATCAACTATGTCAGGAGATGAAAAGATACTGCTATTGAAAAAAGCAAACCAGATAATGTTTAGTCCAACCTATCCATATTTTGATAGAGAGGACGATACTTCAGATACATACAGTCTACTAAACGAGAGCCCATCCAACACATCATGCACCCTAGCTGGTGTAATTAAGTTGAATTTTTGTTAACCAAATAAATCACTACAGGGAGCCTTGGTTACATAAAAATTTAAGACATTCAGACACAAATTGTCATCAAGGCTTGAGGGAAAGAAACATAACGCAAGGATGCGTACAACGAAGAGTTAAGCTGTTCTGGAAGAATGTCAAGAGTTTGTCGTTAACGTGCAGAAGCAGTTAAAAATTCGTATTCCAATTCATGTGGAGAAATAGACCAGGACACCCAACCAGCACCCTTGAGAATTGGTATAAACAATGAACAGACATCGGACAGCCACTCCCATTGGCACTGAGAAATTTGAAGCATACTGTAGCAAAATATCCAACCGACTAATCGTGTTACCATGCCTGAGTAGTCAAAATTTGTGTGATGTGTAACACGGGATCAATCAACTACACATTTGGTGGCAAAGGTGCTTCACAAACTCTAAAAGATTGTGCACTCGATATTTGAAAAAAAACGTTGTAGGCTTGGATGAAAGCACGAATATTTAAAAGACTTATTCACTAAGAGACTCAATCCTCATGAGACCATTGAGCTAGCTCACCATGAAAGCAACACCACTGTTGACCAAAAGAATCCTTCTGGAGACGCATATTCCATTTTCTGTGCATGAAAAGTACCACTATTCTCATCTAAATATTTTAGGATTCAGGATGTCCACATATGAATATCACATCGAAAGTTCATGATCGTCATCAGATCATTTATATCACTTCTAAGGTCTGTCATTTGCACCGTCACGTTGGAAAGCAAAACACTCCCACAAGCTGACGAGAATGTTTTCAGATTCGGTGTCTTGGTCGGTGAAGTAGTGATAATTGAAGAAAAAGAAAATAAAATATTCAAGTCTATGCTGCCACCCTTGTCACCAGAACACAAGTCTTGTCACGTTGCATGTATTTAATAGCATCACAGACATCATAGATTAACTGCAGTGGACCTTGACGTAGACTTCCCAAGAGTAGTGAAAGCGTGCATCCTATAGCATTAGCGACTTGCTTGTTGAATGCTACATCTTTCCACGTGTCAGTTCCAATGAATCATTTGAATAATCAAAGAGGAGTATATTATTAATGTCGAAATTTGCTGATCGCACTCTCATTTATCGATTAGCTAATTCCAAATCCTGAAGTTGAATTTCCATATGTACATATGATGCGATCCTTTCGCAAAGTTGCCGTCCCTAAGAGAGAGTTGTCCATAATTAGCCTGCAACACCGGCAATTTATCTGCTCCTGTTCCTTAACATCGACAGCTCCGAGTTTTCTGATATAATAACGTTTAGATCTAAGCGTGGCAACCGATCACTTGAAACACTTCGGATGTCATGAACAGTCCACGACCCTTCCTTTCTTAGTTTTACAGATTAAAATGCCTCTTATGGTTTTCATGCGCTGTTCTTTGAGTAAGCTTCTCAGAGAATAGCTTATCCTGCTCGGGCACGGGGTTGGCAAAGAGATTTCATGCGTTTCTGGTAAGAACACGATATCTAGGTGTAATTAAAACTTCACTCCGGTGAAGAATGGGATTGATTTCTTAGAAGTTTTGTGCGTGTGATAGTCGACGAGATTGATTGTGATGTAGTGAATAAAGACCGACAGAGGGAGGAAAGCTATTCCTGGCAATTTGCTGAACTGTTTGATAACATCAAGAGGTGATAAGGACAACATTCAAACACAGCTACGAAAACTAAAGCTGGGGAAGAACACTGCACAAAACCCGTTTGTCGAAAAGTATCGAGGAGATTGAGATCCGCATACCAGATCTGGACATCGTGAAGCACAGAGTGGTCATTTCCAAGCCATCTCTGATACTGCTAGAAAATTGGAGATGCACCTTCGATAAAACGAGAAACAATAAGGTTAGCAGCTGCATCGACCAACTCCGGTCCCCAAATCATAGAGCTGGATTACAACTGCTTACAAGACGCACCAAAGTAGTGAAAAGATAACGGACATGTCACATCTTTCTCAAATTCAAGCCATCTCCAACACCGGTACTTCATAACAAGCCAGATGCTTCCTGTAGCAGTAAAACAAAACCACAACTCATCCAAGAGTTTCACATAATATCATAAAACAGAATGACTAAAAAACTAACCAACTCTTTCATTCAATGTGTTAGTAGGGGTAAAATCTAGTGTACAAATGAGGACATGTTTTCAGTTATCTTCTAAAAACATCTAATAAACAGTCATGAGTCATCCATGTCATGGTCGTTGTCGTTGTCATCTTCATAATACTCCTCCTCCCTTTGGATGTGCTTGTCCTGTGTGTGTTCTGTATTCATGTAAACACAAAAGCCACTCAGACATTACCATGACCATGCTTCAAAAAACGATTGGCAAGTATAGCTTCACAACGAACAAATAATTCGGTATTAAGTGATTAATTGTTTATAGAAGCGACGTTAATGACATCAATGACCGAAACTTCCAAACAGGAAGACTAAGTCAAATTTGCAGTTCTAATTCAAGCAACATTCCCAACTCGGAGCCGCAGATGAGATGCCATGGAAAATAAAATTACTTACGGTCCATGCGCTCGTCAGGATTCAATTCATCCTCATCAAACTCTGGTATATAAGTGTCCGGAGGTACCTGCTCAAAAATGGTAACGACTTCAGAGGGATTTCGAAGCACACAAGAAACGCAACTGACGGAGTAGACAATTACTGTTTCTCACTACGCATTTTGCAAGCTTGTAAGAACCTTGGACTAATGTATAAGGGACTTAGTCTAACATAGGAGAAGACCGAAAGGTAAAACCGCAGCTGTCGCTGCAAATCACTTGCTAAAACAAATTTGCTAAAATCAAGTGACAAGTCCACACAAATACTAGCTCATCATCAGAATACAGGATAATACAGAATTAGAATACAGGATCGAATGACGTTGACATATACCTCGTGCATTTGAACACTAGGTGCATGAGCAATTCTCCGTAAGTTCTCCATAACCTGCTGCTTGATAGTGCTCAGGTAGGTCTTACCGTTCAAGTTTTCCTGTTACAAAAAGTACACAAGCAATGTAACACAACTGCTTAAATAAAATCTCTACAAAAGATAATAGCACATAGTGCCAGATTATTTATTGATAACAACCCTCAGGCAAACTGATGAACACAACTGAGTATTACCATGTGATTTCCTGATGTGGTCTTCAAAGTGCAATCTGGTTTGAAATACTTCAGGTAGTCATTGTCAGGAATTTCTGCGAATCGGAACTTCCAGTAGTCAGCATGGAACAAATGAAATGTGCAAAGGGGATTTCATCTATACGGTCTGCACATTAAGAGCATAAACGAAAAGGTGCAACAACATCGATCACTGATTCAAAACAAGGCAGGTGTGCAGAAGAAAAAGTGATGACTACGGCACAGATCACAAGGATCTTAATAGAGCTACAAGGTAACACAAGAAATAAATACCATTCGGCAGCTCAGTATCCACAAGAACACCAGTCTCCACTGTCCAACAGCGTGCGACATTCTCCTTGGTGTATCCTCCCCCACCTGTCACCTAAAAATGAAGAGAGAAATTGACACATATAGTAAATTAATGAAGAGTACTATCCAATTAGCATTAAACTAATTACGAGTATTAACAAATTGCTAAAATATGCCGCAAGGTGCTTATACCAGTAGCCGATAAAGTAACAACAGATACAGAAGTAGTGTATGTGAAGCAAACAGGAGCTGCTCACAGCTAGTAGAAGCTGATACAGATCACTAATACACATGTGAAAACGGATTTTGGCAATATTGAGCATGACAACCAATGACCCTCTTTTCCTTCTTTTTCCTAATATATCTTATATCAAGCTTAGACATTCTTTATCACCTAAAATAGAAGTAATGGAATCAGTGAAGAAGAACTTACCAGAAGGGGTATGTTGAACTTCTTCACAAACTTCACACATTCCGAGTGTCCTGTGAAATATTATGGCACATTAGCACGATAATAAAGTAATAAAAGCACATTTCCTCTACCCAACAGAATATTATTGAGCAAATATCATTTGTTGGGTGTTGAACGCAATAATGGATGCAATTCAATTGATTCATAATCTCAAAGTTGGAACCCCTATCCATCAACTACATCTAACATAAAATAAAGGGTTATGAATTTTTTCCAGACAATATGGTTCTCTGTCACAACATAAATGACTCTCTATTTCCAATATGTAGCATATGTTACACAACACAGATTCAAACCTAGAAGAGCCTGAGTAAACAGGACATTCAAGGATAAGAGTTCACTATGAAGTTAATAACACTAAAACCCAACTTAATGACGTATTCATAAGCACTTTAGTGATGCCTCACTCAAAAACAGTTGAAAAGAGCGTTCATCCATACCATCAATGGAAAGATTGAAGCAGCCTAAACGATCCCCTGCAAGTGAGTCAGCTCCACATTGCAGAACAATGGCACCAGGTTGATAAACTTCCACAACCTTTTGGATTACCTGCAATTATTACGATAGAAATATCAATCGAGAGGCTTGGGCACAAGATATTAACTACCGAAGTCCTAACCAGAACCTCAACAGATAAACACACGAACAATCGGAATTAGAGCACACAGGTACCCACCACGCGAAACATCCGTATGAAATTTGCGTCATCAATGCCATCTTTTAGCGGCACGTTGATTGCATAATATTTTCCTTCTCTCTCTCCAACGTCCTGCAAAATCTCGAAATTAATTACGTGATAATGCTTAAATACCCCTGTTTCTTTCTAAAGAGCACAAGCTAGCATAAGCCACCTCAAATCCCGCCATTGATTTGAAAGTATAAAATGTAATTAGTTTCGAATAAAATCTTTGTGCCAACCCTAAAAAGATCGTCGCAGGATTTTACCTTTACATCCCCAGTGCCTGGGAAGAAGTAGTCTCCAAATTTATGAAAACTAACGGTCATTACTCTGCATAATATCACACAGCAAGGTTCGCAATAAGTTTTAATGTCCAGCAAATGTGACAGCGTTTCACATGAGAATGATGACTACACGAAGATTAAAAGGGCAATAAGCTTGACATCTGTTCATGAAGCAGGTAATAGCATCATTTTCCTAGGAGATGAAAAACGGAAGTGGAATGAATATATACAGTACCATCCAGATAAACGCTGTACCTGTCAGTAAGATAAAACGCTTCTTCTACTCCGTCTCCATGGTGAATATCTATGTCAATATATAGCACGCGAGCGTGATACTTCAAAAGTTCTAAAATGCCCAAAACTAGGTCATTCACGTAACAAAATCCAGAGGCTTCACACTTCTTTGCATGATGTAAACCTCCAGCCCAGTTGATGGCTATGTCACATAAGCCATGGTTCAGACGATGCGCGGCATCTGCATCAATCATGCGAAAGTGAAAAACTCATCAAAGAAATTCCGTATCATAATAAACTCATCCATCAAGAATGTTCAATAGTTGTTGAATTGAAACATAATTTGATGTAGTCAACAAATAAATAAATAAATAGTGGCCGTTTCTTCGTAATGCTAAATACGGTACAACCAAGCATGAGAGGATTTGCACAAGCATCAGTGTCTAGATAGGGTCTAAGACTCACCAATAGTACCCCCAGCATAAATTTGACAAAATTCAAAAAGGTTGTCAAAAACAGGGCAATCCTCCCCCATGTTATCTGCAATTAATCAAGGTAATCTACCATCAGGTAAAGACAAAATATCGCATCAACGGCAACAGAATTCTCTAACAAATAGATAACACTTCAACAATACATCTTCGAATGACGAAATAGGTTTAAAGAAGATAATTCTAGCATTCACTACACCCCTACAATACATCATGAATGATGGGAAAAATCAAAAATTGCAGATATATCTACGTTGCTTGGGAAGCAGGTAAACGACAAAGACATCAAAATATATTGGAGAGTCATCCAGGGCCCTGATAACGTACATCTTATCAACTCCGCTGCATACTTTTCCTGAGATTCAGGAGTAATTCGGCCGAGAAACTCAACATAGTCAACAGAGTGAAACTGCGCGAGTTCCACTGGGTAGGCTTTGTGGGGTCGCTGAAAATGAGAAAAAAGCAAGACAAAACAAAAAAAAACAAAAAACGTTATCGTTGAAAAAGAATTGGCTTCAGTACGAAGCATCTCATCCTACAGCTTCAGTAAAGCAAGACTGCGGTTGACGTCAATCTCAAGTATTGTCGTGTTTAATACAGAAAGTAAGATGGCTCCACATAGACACCCTTCACAGACGTTTGTGCACACAGACTCTAAATGATCCTTTACACTTATATATTGAAGTTCTCGGTTGTAATGAGAACTCCATTAAATACGCAACCATCGGTTGATATCGAAGTAATCATATGACTAGACAAAAGAATACTTAGGAGAAGCAAAAAGCTCTTACATAAATCTCCATCTTGTTGTGAAGTCCATAAGCAAGGACGAGACTGTTTGTCATACACAACCGATGGGGCTTCATTGGATGGTTCGGCCCATAGTACACACTACCCACGTCCCCTGTACACAAGAAGTTCCTCGCCTCAGTCACATGAACTTCCTGAAACTTCCAGAAAAGGCCGAGGGAGTGACAACATAATGCTGAAAATGGCTTACAAATCCGCAAGTAAAGAGTTCCTCACAAAAATCACTTCAAAAGATAATAACCAGAAAAGCGTCACGACATGCAACAACGAAATGCACAAAACTAGAAAATTCACACTTTTGAACAAAACAATTAGAGCGGTTTTGTGGATATCCAACATGTAGACAACATACTCCTCCAGGAGCCAAACAATGCAAAGGCAGGTATGCTGACTCCTTCAGCAGGAACTGACGTTAGGGAGAAATGTTAAACCTTCATCAAGGGTTGGCAGTATAACATCAATCAGACGTGGCTCTAACAAAGTTGATGTATGAGCAGTTAGAAATTTATGACCCGTAATTCGAGGATCCTACCGCGCTTTTCTAGTGTTCTGCGTCACGTAGGTCATACTCAGAGAAGCGGGCTCCGCAAACAATATGCGAAAGAGGATCACAACGATTATCCTTAAGGAGTTTGGTGATTGTACTTTCAATTGGAGGCCACGGCCTTCACACTGCTTGCAAGGGTTCATTTTAACACTATTCCTTGATTCCTTAACCTTCTGATGTACTTGACGCTTTTGCGTTTGGTACAGCACAAGTGCAGAAAACCTTGAGAGCATTCGGATGTTGCCGAAACCCTACAAAGCCAAAATTATCTACCAAAAGATACGTACTCAACCACCTACCTTTTCCCTTCAACTAGCGTCCCAGTTCGAAGAGCAACCTAACCAAATCCTTCTAGGTCTCAACCTCAAGAAACAAAAGCCGCTTTAAAGTGCCTCAATGTTTATCACTCAACCCAAAAAAGACAAACTACACACAAACCACGCTAAGCCTCCACCTCCACCTCCACCTCCACCCCCACTGAAAAACACATGATCCTCCATCTCTTCTTCGATAACGAAAACCTTTCATTCTCCCAACCCACTCACAATTCGGCAAACCGCGACAGAAAACACACCATCTCACAGAACCCCACAAGACCCAAAAAAACCCGCAACCTCGCAACCAGTTGCGAAACAACCCAACTCCTACACCGGCTGCAACGACCCCCCCAACAACAATCATCGCCCAAAAATCTCACCATCGTAAAAGTACGAAACGCGATCCTTAACAGGCATAGTGGACGACGAGGCTCAGCAAAGCGCTCCGGACGAAAGTGGGCAATGATCCTCGTTACGTATACATTCTCCAGCACTGCGAACATCCGGGTGCGACCCAGCGGGAGGATCAATTCATCTCAGGAAGTGCTACTCATGAAGCTCGTCGCTCACACCCTAATACATGGAACCCCCCCCCCCTCCCCCCCAATAAAAAAACCCCCTCCAGAGTGTTAGTTCGTTGTGTATTGTGCGTGGTTACTTAGTGGTGCCATCGCCTGCTGCTTCCACGGAAGCTGCTCCGACACTTCCTCGGTCTCCGTTCTGGCCCTCTTCGCGAACTTGCGAACGTGTGAACGTGTGTTCCCGGGTTCTTGTCGTCGATTGTTCCCGTCTCCACCTTCTTCTAATGCGATTCGTATTCGTGTCGTATATGTATGTGGTGGATGATACGGTAAACATTCGTGGTTGTGCTATTGAGCGATCCAAAGTTTCTATATTGCTAACGATAACATAATTTTTTAACTTCTTTTTCTATCTATAATTTTAAATTTTTTTGTTTATGCATATAATTATTATGATAATTTTGTAATAACAAAATTTGTGTTGCACTAATATTGTATTTGCTACAATAAATCTTACTCAAATCTTTTTATAATAGTTTGATTTCTTATTATTATTGCTTAGACTTATTGAGGTTTGAAATATACATATATATATATATATATAGATATGTAACTAAATATATTCTCATCATACATTAAATTACACATTTTATTCTGGTGTAAATAGAATAGATTCATTCTTTAAAAGAAGAGTGTTTAAAAACACCAATTCAGACCTAATAAGAGTTGAAATTTCACTTCTTTGCTTTCTTTGTAGATGATTATGAAGCTTCATTTGTCTTTACTTCAATTGCAAATTTTATAATTTTTGGCAATTTTGTGGTCGTCACCAACTTTGGAGCGTTCTTTGACAAAGTCATCTTTCTAATTGTTGGAGATTTTCTTCTTGTCACATGCTTCTTTATAGATGCTAGAATTACTACTAAGTTTGTTGCTGATACATATGGCTTTGTTTTGGTCTTTTTTGACATTGACAAAGTAATTTTTGTGGAAAAGTGGTTTTACATTGATAACTTTAGATGTCTTTGCATTTAGCTTTGACATCTTTAAAACTTACACAACCTTCACGGGCTGTGCACTTGAGACTTTGACTTTTGATGCAACTCTCTTAGCACTTTTGGTCTTCATATAACAAGCACCAAGTTTCTTAGTAACTTTTGCCTTTGCAATAGATGCCTTTGCAGCAACTTTGGTGGTGTTTGGAGCCTTTGCTATAATTTATTTTAAATTTGATAGCATTGTTTTTGAAAATTTAATCAATAAATTTTAATAAAAAATATACAAGCAATATTACTAAATATTATTATAGCTTTTGCTACATGTGTACTTTTATCCAACAATGATGCATTAAACATTGACATTCTTGTAAGATCCATGATGATGATTTTGAAGTTAAAAAAAGATTTGAGCCTTCTTTGTGCAATTTTGGCATAGTACTAGGGTATTGTAAGAATCATTTGGGATTTTCTAGAATCACAATCAAGATGTAGATATTATAATAACTCATTCCAATATAAGATCTCATTATCTTATTTTTGGATACCATAGCTTTGAAGTATGCCAATAGTTGATTCTCTATCAAGCCTTCTTCATACTTGCTAAAATTGAAATAAGCTTGCGAATGGATTTAGATACAATAACATCAATCATGGCATCCATGTTGTCAAACTCACAAGCTTGCACCATCACGTTCTATTCTTTAAGGATTGGACTATTTGTGATGCCTTTGAAAAATATTTTTGTACTTCAATGCCTCAATAAATGACCTTGGCTCCAAACAAAAGCTAGACAATTCTATTCCTACTTCTACTTAGCAATAAAGTGTCAAATTCATGTTATGAAATTCCATTGCATTGTAGAGTATGTTGCATCTAACAACAATGCATGGTGATAATTTTGTCATGGATTGAGAAATTTTTCTATAAGAATAGAAGATATTTAATTATTGTGTAATTTAACAAGGTTGTGATATAAGTAGCTCATTATCATAGATATATTATATATGAGACCAAACAAGAAGTTGAACCAAAAAGCTTCAACATGAAAGCTAATAAGAACTTCATTAAATTAGATGAGTGTAAAATCAATATCAAGAAGATAAGCTAGAGCTCTAAGAGATATATTGTTGAGATTCAAGATCTCCTCAGCCTAGATTCTTATATACATTAGGTACTAGAAAGCTTCTCAAGAAACTTTTATGTTGTTTGAAGATGAAGCAATCCTACGAAGCTATTTGGACAACTTCTTTAATTTTCTTAAATTTTTTTAGGATTTGCTAAAATATTTTAGAATCTTTTAGAACCTTCTAAGAATCTTTTAAGAATCTTTTAAAATCTTCTAAAATTTAATGGAATATTTTTAAAAATATTTTAAAAATCTTCTTATTGAATATCCGTAAC
Organism: Physcomitrium patens; assembly: GCF_059467195.1. Taxonomy (NCBI): domain Eukaryota; kingdom Viridiplantae; phylum Streptophyta; class Bryopsida; order Funariales; family Funariaceae; genus Physcomitrium; species Physcomitrium patens. The sequence goes on from NC_143415.1 coordinate 4,860,291, forward strand.
ACTCATCTACTATGGCATTTGAGTTGCAAATTGTGATATAAAGGTAGATCAAGCTATGTTAATCATCTTAATCTTGATAAAAAAATAAGACATTAGTTTGAATATGAGGTATGCACATGTAAAAGCATTGGGATTATACAAAGTATAACATAGAAGAAGGAAGAGAAAAAAAATGATTTCTAATGATAATAATATCAACAAACATATAAATAAATTTTTTACTACCTTCATTTCACAAAGTTCAATGTTCAATGCAACATACAATGTATGTAAAAGACAATGACATAGTTACTTTAAGTTCAACATTTTTAAAAGAACAAACAAAACAACAAAAAAATTATCATGGATATGTATGTTCACTTTAATAATTACCTAAGTATTATGAATAGATAAAAACATATAAATTTGATATTATCTGGTAAAGAAGCTTTATAAAAGCTCTAAAGATATGATTTCACTTTTATACGTGTGTATAAATGATTAATAGGTTAGAAACTTAGCCAACAAATTAATCATGTATTATACATATTAATAGCTTATGGTACAAGCTAATAATGTGGCATGTATATATAAGAAACTTGTCTTGTAAGTTAAGACACTTGTCTTGTAAATTAAATATGTCTTGAAGGTCTTATAGAACATTACTATATAGCTTCTAGTTAGATAGTATATGTGGATGCAAGAATGCAGCCTTCTTCACTTTTGTTAATGCCTTTTTAGTCTTTTAGTCTTGTTTCAAGTTTTTTTAATCTTTTTGTCTTTAGAAATAGCCATTATTGTTTAATATTATACCATCTTTGAGTGATTTTCTAGCCTTTTTGAATAATATAAGAATGTATTGATCTTTTTATTCTTTGAGATTCATGTCCTTGACAGTATGAGAAGAGTACTAGCTCAATATGCTTGTATTATTTTTAGAAGTGAGAAGACTTCTCACTTCTGTTGTTGTGTTTTGAAGGTTGTAGACTATCCATTGTCAACCTAATATTTTAGTTCTCTAACTATAATTTTTTTCATTATAGAGAATAAACTAAAATTTTTTGTAGAAATTTTTATTTGACATTAGAAGTTGCAGATTATTCTCTTTTAATTTCTTATAGATTTTTTTTGAGTTTTTTAAAGAAGAAAAATTTATGGATCCTACTTTGAACAAAAATAAAAATAGATTTGCAACTATTACAGATCTTCACAAGCTTATCAATAATCTTAGAGTAGAAATCTCACATATTTTTAATGTCAACGATGGAATTAGTATTCTAACTCCTATGGAAGAGTTCAACAATAAAGTTCAAAGTTTATACTAAAAAAATGTGCAATTGATAGAAGCAATTAGATCAAGTTTACAACTAAATCCAAAAAGTCTTGATATTACAAATATAAAGAAGACAAGATTAAGTATGTCGAAGAAGGTCAATGGAATAAGATCAAAATTTTAAAGATTTCTACAACAAATAAAATTCTATCTGAGGTTACATTCTTCACAATACCTTAATGAATTTATTCAAGTTAGTTCCATACATGCACTTTTCTTTGAGAGTGCTCTTCTTTTATTTATACTTTTGATAGAAAAAGGTTCAAGACTACTTTATGATTTAAATTCATTTTTGGAAGTCTTTATAGCCACATTTGGAGAAAGTAATGAAGAAGTAGTAGCAAAGTTCAAACTTACATCTTGAAGACAAGGATCACATTTAACTACCACATATGCTATTGAATTCCAAAATCTTATTTGCAACATGGATTAGAATGACAAGGCCCTTTTCAATCAATTTTAATATGAATTTAAAGAATATATCAAAGATTTATTCTTAATAATGTCAAAAATAGACTCATTAGAGTAATTTATTACTCAATCTATTACATGCAACAATCAATTTTTTGAAAGATACTAAGAATAAAGATTTGATTGGAGAGGTACAAATCAAGTCATGGCAACAACTTCTTAGTTCACAAAAGCTTATTTATCAAGACCAAAACGTATGCAAATTGAAATAATTTGTTTCAAACTTCTTATTGAGCAAAAAAAGATTGTGCTTATATTGTGGAGAATCTAAACACACTTCTTGACATTATCTAAAGAAACAATGTAATTATAAAATGAGAAGTATAGTTGCCAAAAAAGACAATTTATTGAAAAATAAGTTTCTTCAATTACAATGAAGACTATGTGGCTAAAATCTTATACAATATCTAGTAATGATCTTATCTTTTCATCAAATCTTTTACCTTTTTTTATAATAGAAATTTTTTTAAAACCAAAAAATTACAAAGTCTTAGCCTTAATAGATTCAAGAGCCTTAGCTTATTTTATAGACAAAGATTTTGTTAAAAAATAAGAAATATTTTTATTTAAAAAAACCAAATTTATGCACTTAGAAGTAATTGATGATTGTTTGTTATATTTTAGAGATGCTACGTATAAAATTACTATTTTAGATGTAGCAACTAGTAATCATAATAACTTAATAATATTTAATATCATTAGATTTCTTTTTAATTTAGTTATTTTAAGATTATTGTGGCTAAAAAATTATAACCTCTAAATAGATTAGATTTCTTGTAATCTTAATTTTTTCATATTTTAACTTGAGATTTTACTAGTGAAGTAGAAACTTATAAGTTTAATACATCCAAATCCATATTGGTTCATGTAAGAGTTTTTATGTATACTACCAAAGAAGGATCAACTTTTGTTATATATGCCTCATCTATTTTTTATAGAAAAAAAGATTTTAAGTTGCATTCCAAGCAAATATTGAGATTATTAGGATGTTTTTGAAAAATAGAAAATAGATATTCTTATAGAGCATCCTTCTTATAATTATTCCATCAATCTTTAAGAAAGATCTCAACCATCATTTGAACCAATTTATAACCTATTATAGAAGAAGTTGGCTATACTCAAAAAGTACATGAAAACTTGGCTAAAAACTTCAATGGCCATTCTAAATCTCCAAAAAGGGCTCTTATATTATTTATAAAAAAAAAAAAAAAAAAAAAAAAAACCAATCTTTGTAGATGTGTGTGGACTATTGAAGACTAAATAAAATTATCATCAAGAATAAGTATCATCTACCTTTGATTTTAAGACTTCTTTATTAAGTCAATCAATCAAAGATCTATATCAAAATAGATCTATGAAGGGCATACAATTTAGTATGCATTAAAAAAGAAGATGAATAGAAAATTGTATTTTAAATTAGGTATAAGCAGTTTGAATATAATATCATGCCTTTTAGACTTACAAATATACCAGCTATTTTTCAACATCTAATAAATTATAAGTTTCTTGATGGCTTTATCATCTGTTATTTGAATAATATCTTAAATTATTTTAAGAATATAAAAGAGCATAAACTTTATATTTATTATATATTATAAAAATTAAGAGATATAGAATTATATTTTAAGATAAAAAAGTGTGTATTTTATACTATTTAAGTTGACTTCTTAAGATACATCATTGCAAATGATGGCTTTATGATGGATCCTAAGAAGGTCTACACTATCATAAATTGAAAGATTTCAAAAATAATTCAAAACATGTAATATTTTTTAAAATTTTCTAATTATTATTAGATCTTTATTAAAACAAATTCTTCAAATTGTAATATTGCAATGATTTTGAGCATAATCAAACTCAATTTGTACATGATTTTGCAATAATCAAATATTTTGGATATAACAAGACTTTGAAGCTAATATTGAAAAAAAATTGGTAGCTTTAAATATAGAAGGCAGTCAAAGACTTTGTATAATCATGTGATATTTGTTCAAGATCAAAAACTTCTTCTCATCAACCTTATGGACTTCTTCAGCAATTACTTATTTTGAAATAACCATGGTCTTCTATTTCTATAGATTTTATCACAAATCATCCAGTCTCAAATTTGTATGATTCTATATTCATGATAATAGATCATTTTACCAAGATGGCATATTTTATATTACGTACAAAATGTATCACTAGTGAAGAAAAAACTAAGCTTTTTCTTAACAACATCTATTGCTATCATGGATTATTTAAGGATATTATATTGGATAAGGAGATTCAATTTGTATCAAGATTTTTAAAAATTCTTTTTAAGATTCTAATCATAGACTTAAATCTATCTTTAGCTTCTCCTCTTCAAATTAATACACAAATAAAGTGCATAAACTAAATTTTAGAATAATATTTGAGGTATATCATTAAATACCAACAAGATAATTACACATTTGTTTTTACTATTAACAAAGTTTGCTTATAATAATATGATATATTTTTCTACACAATAAATATCTTTCTTTACTAATTATAATTATCATACACAACTTCATGATTTTGACTTTTCAAAAATTAATAATTCTATAATAGAAGATTTAGCAAATTATTTATTTGAGCTACATACAACAATAAAGGCACAACTAAAAGAAGCTCAAAAACAACAAAAGATTAATGTAGATGCTTATTGCAAACAACAACCTCAATTCCATATTGATAACAAGGTATAGTTACTTTGTCATAATATCAAGACTATTCATACTGGTAACAAATTGGATCATGGTAGACTTGGACTATTTCTTATTTGTGAATAGATTAATTCAATTACTTATTGATTGTATCTACTAGAATGTATGAAGATCCATCTTATATTCTATGTGTCTCTTATTGAGCTATACAAAATAAAAGATATATCAAATAGATGTCAAATGCCACCTCCTCCTATAAAAATGGATAAGAATCAAAAGTATAAGGTGGAAAGAATCTTAGATTTAAATCAACACTAAAATAGGTTAGAATATCTTGTTCATTGGTGCAAATACAATATTAATAAACATACATAGGAGCCAGTCAAAAATCTTACAAATGTACCAAAGAAGATTAATACTTTTTACTGATGATATCCATCAAAATCAAGAAAAAAGATATCAAATCTTTATTGTAAAAGAACTGCAATTCACAAAAGGTTGCATTCAATATTTTATCCTTGTTTGTAGTTTCTATATATTTGTGGTACTAAGAAAATAGAGAATCAAGAGCCAATAGATTCAACTCAAGAATTGTAGTTTGCTAACTTATTAAATGAGACATTGCAATTACCACAATCTTCAAGATGAAGACCTTCAAGAATGATATATTCTTCCTCAATTAAATGATAAGATACAATTCATTTCATATCATGACCTTGAAAGAGATTCTTGATGTTTGGTGATTTTATTGGAGGTAGGAATGACTCTTAATTGTATTACAAATATTTTATTTGAAGGAAGTTACAAAGGCTTCAATAATGATCAAATAAGAAGGTGGTCTTTTTGCTCTAGAATGGGACATTATTGGTGGCTAAGAGGACTTATCAACTTCTTTTGAAAGAAACAAAGATCAAAATATGTAACAAATATAATTTGCCACATCTTGGCCTTCTTCAACATGTAATCACCGGTCCTTGTGGAACTTGTTTCTAATAGAAGGAATAATGTCACAGACATATATATTTACTTTAATAGTTATCTAGATATTATGAATAAATAAAAATATGTTAATTTGATAACATCTTGTAGGAAAGTTTTTTAGAAGCTTTACAGATGCGATTTCACCTTTGTACATTTTTATAGGTTATTGATAGGTTAGAAACTTGGCTAATAAATTAGCCAAGTGTCACACGTGTTGATAACTTGTGATACAAGCTAACAATATAGTGTACATATAAAAAACTTACCTTGCAAGTTAAGACATGTGTCTTGCAAATTAGACACGTGTTGGAAGTCCTGTAAAATGTGACTATGTAGCTTCTAATTAGATAGTATATATAGAGGCAAGAATGAAGCCTTCTTTACTCTTATCAATCCCTTTCTAATCCTTTAGTCTTGTTTCAAGATTTTTTAGTCTTTTTGTCTTTGACAATAGCCATTCTTGTTTAATATCATACCAACTTTGAGTGATTTTTTAGTCTTTTCAAGTAATATAAGAATGTATTGATCTTTTAATTCTTTAAGATTCATATCCTTGACACAAATCATAATTGTCTTGCTGAATCAATGAAGCAAAACAACAATAATTTATGAATTGCCAATCCAACCAACACCTAATGAGATCTTTTTATACTAGCCACAAAAGAAAAATGTGAAAATAAAAATAAAAATAAATTTTGATAGAAATCCTTCCATCCTGCTAGTTTAGACCACTAGCTTAGATAAAAAATCCACTTGGTTTAGAAGGTATTATAAAATTTAAAATAGATTAAAAATATTCAACACAACATTGATAAGATTGTATATTTTGTTGGGCAGTACCTACCTAAGATAGAGATAATTAGATAGGGAGCAGTCCACCAGATAGGGAGCAGTCCACCTTAGCTGCCCACTTAGATAACTTATGTTTCATTCCGATTTATCCAATTGAGTAAACCTGCCCAATCTTGAGGATTATTTCCAAAACCTAAGGCGTTTATTTTATAACGTACTTATTTAAGTTTTTTTTTTGTAATTAATAAAAATTGTGTTTACAAAGTAACAAAACATTAATGGTTCCATTGTTGAATATATATATATATATATATATTTATATAAATTTTATGTATCTATTTATTTTTTAGTAAAGATTTCTCTAGGAGTGGTCAAATGTGCACCATGATAATATATATATATATATATATATATATTAGGAGTTTTATGTCGCACAATCGGCGTCTGTTCAACCCGAAGTTTGCTCATCGCCTTAACCTAGGCGATCTCATGAAATGCATTGATTCTTAGACTGCGTTGGTTTGCATTGCAGCGATCGCGTGCACTCACGGGAGAAGTTTATGAATTGCCGCACTGAGGGAATTGGGTATTTTGTGGCGTAGCCTCGTAGGCGATGGGTGTCCATGGAGCTAATGGGACACAACCCTTGGAGTGTATCGACATGGCCTCTCCGGATAAGCACTCCAATGCAGCTCGAGTCCGGAAGGTTGTTGCGTTTTCTCGGTCGTCGATTCTGTTTGGGAGTTGTGTGAGGGGGTTTGCGAGGTGGATCGTTTAGGGTTTTTTGGGCCACCGTGCAGCATCATCACAGGGGAGCCAGTTTCTTAGATTGTGAATGTAGCCGTGGATGTCGATGATGTGTTGTTGCGAGTCCTTTTTCTATTGATTTCAGCTGGGTTTTCTGAAACGCGAGACTGGGCTATATTGATTTGGAATAAGTAAGTGTTTTGTAATTTCATGTTGTTCTGGTGAGGGATTGTTCGTGTACAAGCTAAATGAAATTTCAAGCTCCATCTGTAGAAGTTTGTTCTCTGTTTGCAAGCTCCCGCAACCGTCGATAAAATTACGTTAATACTGTCGAATTGGAGTGGATGATTGATTACCATGTCATAATAAGAAGTCTGAATTCTTAGAGGGTGGATTAAAGGAGGATTTAGGTTTTACTCTCACGTACCTGGGATCTTGAGATGTGCAGGCGTGTGTGACCTCCGGGTTCTTCTACATCGTGAACCATGGAGTGGACCCGGTATTGTTAGAAGAGGTTTTTACACAGAGCAAAAATTTCTTTTCTCTACCATTGGAGGAAAAGATGAAAGTGATCCATGATAAGAATCACCGAGGTTACACACCTTTTGAGGAGGAGATTCTGGACCCAGACACTCAATCGAAAGGTACTTAAATCTTTCTATTTACATTCAATGCTCTCGCCCATAAATCATCATTTATTGATAGTAAACAAATTTGCTATCTAGTCGATTGACTTCTCAAAATGTTTTTATCTGGAAAAGATAATGTTGAAGTATGATGACTGAATGAGTAGGTGATTCGAAGGAGGGTTACTACGTCGGGGTTCCAATCCCGGAAAGTGATCCACGTTCAAGGAAGCCTTTGCATGGACCCAATCAGTATCCTTCCCCGGGTGAAGTGTTGCTTTGATTTAATCTCTTTTATTCCTGATGTTTTGACTTGAAGCTTGAGCTTTCTATAGAACCAGGGCGTTATAAGTTAACCATTTTATAGCAGTTTGAATTTTCCTTGGAGCCGTGCTTAGCATTGGAGAATTTGTGGATGCAGATGTGCTACCAGGATGGCAGGAGACCATGGATCATTATCATAGCGAACTCATGTGAGTTACTTTTGTACGTTTTGTGTTGCATATAAACTTATGTCTCATCAATCAGGCTCTACAGGATGCAGGAATGCTGAAATCAGATGCGGAAACCAAGATTTTGTCACGGTTCATGGTATTAGCTGTGAATCGTGGCACCCTATGAACATACTTGTCAAACGTTTTATTGCAGAAAGCTATCGAAAAGAGTGTCTCGGTTGATTGCTTTGGCACTCAACCTTGAAGAGACTTACTTCGAGAAGCCAGGCATCACTGATGATCCTATGGCAAGTTTGCGACTTCTTCATTATTCCGGTCAGTTTGACTTTTGATGTTCTAGAATTCAGTAGTCCTACCTTGATGTTTTTGCACGTTCTAACAAGGACTAGCATCACTTATTCAGCAACGAGTTGAAATGTGTCGATTGCTAATTCGATTGGGATTCTTCAATCTCATCGAGATTTTGAATTGGTCTCATTAAACGATCAAAAACCTTCTTTCACACAACTCTGGGGTGTGCAGATGAGAAATCAAATGTTGAACTTGGAATATATGGAACTGGTGCTCATTCTGATTATGGCCTGATTACTCTTCTTGCTACGGACGACGTGCCTGGTCTCCAGGTCCTATTTTTTAACCGTCAATATTGTTTTGTATGTACGTATAAGTTGGCTGCATCTGTGTTATCGGTCCTCAATGGATGTACGTCATGACAATGTGTAGCTCTTATTACAACTATCTCTGTTAAGAATGGTCATTGTCTGCTTATCAGCTATGCTGGATGTGTCTATGAGTACAAGCGGCATATTATAATGTTCTTTTGATGATGTTGTATATAAACATCAGTTCTGATTTTGCAACGTCCTTGCTGTTAACAGATTTGCAGGGATAAAACTGCAGTACCCCAGGTTTGGGAGGATGTCCCACCAATGAAGGGGTGCGTGGCAGGAGCAGGTCCTTTATCTCTTCTGGTTTCTGCAAGTTTTCCTTGTTTATCCTGGATGCGACCCCTTCTGATCAGTGCCGTTATTTTCATCTTCAGGGCTTATATTGTGAATTTGGGAGACATGCTTGAAAGATGGAGTAACGGACTCTTCCGGTAATACACACATTCATATAGTAAAACATTAGACAATCTCCTCATATGACCTGAATAAGTTGCCTTGCTCCAAATAGAATATGTTCGGTGCACTTCTACAGATGTAGGTGCAAGAATCCTTGTATCCAACTTGCCTAAAATTGAGCCTGTATTTTCTGCCTGCAGTTCAACTCTTCACCGAGTCGTAAGCCAGGGAATTGAGCGATACTCGGTAATATTCCAAATGAATAAGTTGCTTTGTTGTGATTGGCGCTCTGCTGAATATTTGATTTTAGAGAAAGAAAAAAGGATGTTGCAAACAGGAGCAATTTGACGACATTCCAATGACTTCAATATGGACCATTCTTCTGCTTTCTGTACAAATGATGGACCCTCCTCATCTAGACAATTTTACTAGATCTTAATCCTCCTCTAACTTTGGACGTGTGAATGAACTACAGATACCCTTCTTCTTTGAGCCCAATTATGACTGTTTAGTGGAGTGCCTTCCAACTTGTTGTTCAGAGAACAACCCTCCCAAGTGAGCCTTAAAAACTCTGGTCTGGCTTAGGTCTTGATTATTATATAAATTTCTCTTTGAATCAATTCATGTTTGTACTTGTTGGAGATCCCTATGCTAATCTCAAAGAGTAGAGTAAAAGAAGAATGAAACCTTTCTCCTTTGTTTTTCTGAACTGCTTGTTCTTGTCACATTATCTTTTGCTTGCAATTTCAATCAGATGAAAGATGCCTCACACCACCTCCATTTTCTGCAGGTATCCACCCATGACAAGTGGAAACCACCTTTTGAGCAAGTACAAACAGACTCACAAAGGGTTTGTTTCTGACCAGAAACTTGGATCCTCAGATAGTTGAAGGTCGATAGTGTAAAACTACAGTTTCATGTCCGATGAGCTCTAGCTCATGTAATGAAGATCTGGTTAGTTGCCTACTTTTTTTTAGTTGAGTAAATATTCCTATGTCCACATACTATACTCATTATTCTCTACCACTTCTAAATTCATAAAATAATGCATTTGTATTGAAAATTCCTTATGATTGAATATAATTAAACAAAGAATGACCATTTGCAAGATTTTGTTGTTTTCTTCAAGTGGAGCGGGATATTATTTTACATGAGTTTTTAGGATTTAGGATATATATATATATATATATATATATATATTGAATATATTATTTAATTTATTTCTAAATTTAAAATCTTTAATTAATATTTTAAGGATCTTGTTTATAATATTTATGGAAGTATATTGTTTTTTAAAATTTTACAAAAAAGTTGCATCTAAACAATTATTATTAAAAATATATTTGATATTTTTATTTAGGCATTAAATTATGCCAAATTAATCATCAAAGATTAAAACTTGAAGAATGTAATCAAACATATGAGATGTGTTTTAAAGAAAAATGTCATAAAAAGAAAGAGAATGTATGTGTATTCAAGAAGAAATTAAACTGTTCATTGTCAAAGATAGGAAAGCTATAGATTCTTGAATGTCACGGCCATAATCATGTAAGCTAATAATTACATATAGAAATAGGTAGAAGTAAGTAAAAGTAGATAAATGTAAGTTAATTCTATATTAAATATTATAGAATTAACTTACTTTTATCTACTTTTACTTACTTCTACCTATTTCTATATGTAATTATTAGCTTACATGATTATGGCCGTGACATTGAAACTAGATTAGAAGCAAGAAAGTAATTGATAAGCAAAAAATAAGCCTCACTCTTGCTTCTAGATATAATATCTAACTAAAAATATACATGTCAATATTTTATAATCATTTTGTACATATCTAATTTAAAGGACATGTATTTAATTTATAAGACAAGTTTCCAATATATGTCTCACATAGCTATCTTGTAAAGCAAGTGGTCAACATGTACAACACATGACAAGTTTGTTGACTAAGTTTTTAATATAAGAATCACCTACAAATACTTCAAAACTTAAATTTATATCTATAAAACTTTAAAAAGCTTGTCTATAAGCTATTATTAAATTCATCTACTTCTATCTAATTCTTTTTATTTAAGTAAATATTGGTATTAATATGTATGTCTGTGACACTATCCTTCCTTTCAAGAACAAGTTTCAATTGTAGTAGTAATTAAATATTGATGAAGTTCAAGTTGTGACAAATTATATTTGCTACATATTTTAATCTTTATTTTAAAAAAAATTATTTGATAGGTCCACTCAACTATCAATAGTGTCATATAATAAAATGAAAATACTACCATATTACTTGATCATTTTTGGGGCCTACATAACCTTCTTCTAATTAAACATTTGTAATACCATTAGATGTGGTTCTTACATCTAATAATATCACCAAATATTAAAAATTTCTTCTAAAACTGTGCTACTTGACACTATGTATATTGACATTTATTTGAAGAAGAACATGTCTACTATTTGAAGATCTTCATGTCTACTATATAGTCTTAAAAGTTGTCACAATTTCAATAGCTTATTTATTTGATATAATATTTTTAGATAATTTATGATAGTAATATAAAAATATAGTTATTTCTTGACTTGTAATAGTTTTTGTATATGGTACAAAATGTGCCATCTTAGTAAAACAATCTACTGTCATAAATATAGAGATATAAGAGCTTAAGATTGAAAGATCAATGATAAAATCCATAGAAACAAAAGACTATGGTTGTTCTTATATAAGTAGTGATTAGAAAAGTTGATAAGGTTGATGACAAGGATTTTTTAATATTGAACAAATATCATGTGATTGTACAAATTCCTTGATTATCTTTTATATTTGAGATGACTAAAAATATTTTAAGATTAATTCCAAGATCTTATTTTATCAAAAATATCTTACAATTGAAAAGTTGTAATAAGTTTAAAGAACTTGTAATTGTGCTTCATTTTTTGGAATATATAAGCATCCTTCAAAATAGAGAAGATTATTTTTAAATTTCAGCTGAGAAATATCATGAAATTTAGAAGAATTATTTTTAATATCATACACAATAGGATCTAATGATACACTTCATTGAAACAATCAAGAGATATTGAATTAACAATTAATGTTGATTTTATTACTTAAAGATGGAATTACTTTGGCTTCAAAAGAATTATTTGTTATTGATTAAAGGCTATTTTTTTATTCAAAATAAATACTTAAAATGGATATTTAATAAATATAATTGGTTTTATAGACAATAAGTGATATTGAATACAAATCTTAATAAAAACTTATTTCAATGGGCTCAATAATAATTTAAAATGTGTGTTAATATAAAATACTCAAGATTTTTTTGAATTATATAAAAAATCATTGGACTAAAGTGCCTTCAAGATAATTGTGCTATTTTAAAAATAAATCTACAATTAAAAAAGAAATTTTTATTATTAATTTTATAATTAATTTCAGCTACTAAAAGTTTTTTTAAATGAAAAGCTACATGATGAAGTTTGTCATTTGCTCTTATATGGTACAGTGCCACACTTATATCAAAATTTCATGCGTTTGTTTTTTAATAATGAATTGAAAAAGTTAACATGATATAAGATTGGTGCTACAATAAAAATTGCTTTTAAAGCTTCAAATGATACTTCAACTTCTTTATTCCACTTGAGTTTGTCTTTGCAAATCAAACATATAAGTAGAGCTTCAACTTGAAAAAAGTTCTTGATAAAAATCTAATTATAATTGATAATTATCAGGAAATATTAGACTTCTTTTATTGTTCTTAGAATCTTTCAATCCATAGTAGTCTAAATTTTCTTATAATCTATTATAAGACCATCATTTAAAATGATATATCTTATGAAATTCACTTGAATTATAAAAAATACACACTTCTTTATCTTGACATACAATCTTACATCTTTAAGTTTTTATATTATACTACAAACATAAAATTTAATTTTTTTTATCTTCTTAGAATAGATTTAAATTTTTTCAAAATAACAAACAATAATATTGAAAAATATTATTGATTAGATGTTAAAAAATAAATAATATATTTGTGAGTCAAAAAGACATGATATTATATTTAAAATGCCCATATTTGGTTCAAATAGCAATCTTCTATTCATCTCCTTTTTTAAATGCATATCAAGTTATATGCTCTTTATATATCTATTTTTATATAGATATTTTTTAAATTTATTTGATCAATTTTTTTAATATAAAATATAAAAGAAATATATTTTTAATAGTAAAATTAATGAGTTGTTGATAATTTATATGTTTTATCAATTATTATTGTAGTGATCTGTCTTTTTTCTTTACAAACAAGATAGAAATTCTTATTAGAAATTTTGAATGGCATATGAAGTTCTTGGCCAAGTTTTCATCTATGTATCTTTTGAGTAAAGCCAATTTATTGTGTGATAAGCTACAGATTGGTTTAAATGACAGTTAAGCTTCTTCATGAAGGATCAATTGAATAATCATAAAAATGATATTTTGGAAGAATATATGCATTCTTCTTTTCAAAGACATCTTGATAATCTTTATACTCAGTTAAAATGCCACTAGAAGTCTTTCTATTATTAAAAATAGATATAACATAAATAATAATAAATGACTTTTCTTATGTAACATATATGATAGCTCCTACACTTATAAATTAAGATTTTATTGTATCAAATTTATAAGTTTTTACTTGATTAACAAAAATCTTGATTATATTATGGAAATAATTAAGATTTTAAGAAATTTAAATTATTTAAAGATTATATTTTAAAACTAAAATAAACCTAAAATGACTAAATTAGAATAGGCTATAATAATATTAAATACCACCAAGATATTATGATCATTTATTGCTACATTTAAGAATAGTTTTATGAATAACATTCTTAGAAGACAAAAAACAACCATCTTTTATTTCTATATGTATATACTTAATTGTCTTTCTTAATGATATCATATTCTTTTTTTTTTAACAAAGTCTTCATCTAAAAATCAATTTGAGACTCTTAAATTTTAGAAAGCAAAGGCTTTGTAATTTTTAGGTTCTGAACAAATATCTATTGTAAAAGAAGGTGATGGTTTTGAGGAGAGAATATGACTTTTAATAAGTATTGTATAAGATTTCAGCCAAACGATTATTATTGTAATTAGATAAATTTATTTTTTGACATATTATCTTCTTTAATAGCCATACTCTTTATTTTTAGGTTACATTGATCTTTTGGAAAATGTTGGACAATGTGCTTAGATTCTCTACAATATAAGCACAATCATTCTTCACAACGTTAAATTGTTCTTTGCTCAATAAGAAATTTAAAATGTACTACATCAATTTGAATGTCTTTTATTTCCAAATGTCTGTGTTGAAAAAACATTGGTATTGACGCATACTTGTGCAATTCTCAAATTAAAATATAAAAAGACAATTGTCATATCTTATAGCAAAATCAATTATTTGACTCAATGTTTGTGGATTAAATAAATTTAGCATCAATTTTTTTACCTCATATTATAATAAATAGAAAAATTAGCTTACGAGTGTGATATCATCTCACTTGATATCAATTATAAGTTGACAGAATTGTAAAACATATAGCAATACTAAATAATTTTCTAGACACAAGATGCAAATATTGTTGGTTGCAACACAAATTGTACCATGTTCTCCATACATGAATCAAAATTTTGCCAAAAAATCCTCCAAATTACTAAATATTAGATTGTATTGTTTAAAAAAAGATGAAAATCATGATTAAGCTGAACATAAAAGTAATATTTTAATAAAATTTATTTGTGATCATCCTATAAAAAAAATATATTTATTATTATATTTATTGAAATAATTATTCAATTATATATACTTTAATTTATAAGTTACTTCATAAAATGTATCATATTATATATATATAGAGAGATTATTTAAGATTTATTAGTATTTAAATTTATTAAAATATGATGGTACATATGCTACAAATAAGAATTATAAAATACTAAAGAAAGTTTTGAAATCACTTTTTTGTATATTTGCTTTTTGGAGACAAGTATTAAAAAAAAAAAAATCTTAAGCAATTTCCAACATACATATATAATGCAATAACTTGCATAATTCTATCCATGACTTTTTGTTTTTTTATTTAATACATCTTCCATGTTTGTTGAGTGTAAATTTTGATTTTATAATTTGGATTAAAATCCAAGAAATATCTATATTTATAAAAAATATTCTATGATTAATTTATATTTTGGAAAGTAACTATTAACTATTTCATAAATTCTTAAAATTTCTATTTATTTTTATAAAGTTGATTGGTCTTTTAGACATCTTTGTTTTTATTTTAAAAATAAAAATATATATTGTAGTTATTTTATATAAATATTATATTATTATTTTTATTATTTTAGTATCATATAAAATAGCTAAATTATTTTTTTGTTATTATATTGATATTTTATATTAATATGTATTTAAAATTATATCAAAATTATACTATTTTATTTTTATTAAATAATTCTTTTAAAATAAAATCTTTTTAAATTAAGTAGATCATGAACAAATAAGGTGTATATTTTTAGAAACTATCAAAGTTGAGTTTTATAGTGAGATTGGAGTTATTTTAGTGTAATTTCTAAACTATTCCCAAAGTAAAAATAAAAAGATAATGCTATTAGAAGTAAGGAAAAATCTGCCCACATCCTACGTGGCAGAACCCCTTAATAGGCAACCTGGGGCGCCCTGAATGAGAGTGACGGGAGAGCAACATTCAAATCGTCAGCCACGTCATCGAATGGTCACCCATATCAGAGGAGATAATTTCGAATTTCCAAGAAATGTTTAGGTTAAAAAGCTACAATTTCTTTAAAGTCAATGGCATTACAATACGTATTCGTAGTATTTGAGCTCTACAATATACGCCCCCCCTACTGCATTGTGTGGTAGAGCGCGGTATGAATGGGGTCTCGGTGCGCTCTCAGTGCGCTCTCAGTGTAAGTTAATTGCTAACCATGCTCTCACTCTGAACTTGCTACAGTGGGATGCAGGCTTTTGCCGTCCCGGTGTAGCTGCGGCGATGGGGACGAAAGGGGAGACATAGAGGGAGAGGAATAGGAATAGACAGAGCGGACAAGGACCGAGCTAGAGCCGGAGTCGGAGAGCCTAGTCGCTTACCTTAGAGCGCGATGATTACTGCATGGCGCAATCATGCTTTCAGGCGTTTATGGATATAGTTCTATCGCGGTTGTTTCTGTTGTTTTCAGGTTTAGGGGACTGTGAGATTGAGGCGGGCCGGAATGGTCGGGAGAGAGGGAGGTGCGGAGAGGGAGCCTTCTGTGAAAGCAAAACAGTGTGGGATAGTGAATTTGTTGGTATAAATAAGTGGATCGTGATTTATGCTTTATTTGTTTCTGTCTTTGTTTTTTGATAGCTTGGCCGTATGCGTGCTGTGGAGCGGGGCTGGAATGATGTGCGTGGATATTGTCGTGCGTCGGTGAGAGCGCGGTAGGGCCCAGGCGGTGTGGCTCATTGTATTTTATTTTCTCGGTTCATGGTAGAGGAATCGAAGCTTCTTCTGGTCCTCTCCTCTTGTTCACTTTCAGCTTCGGTGTGTAAAAGAAGCTTTAGACCTTGTTGCAAGTTTTAGTAAGGGAAGGAGTGAATCGGGGATCTGAGCGGGTTGAGTACTAAGATTGTAGGTGAATACGGAGCTAGGTTGTTGTAAGGGGGCGATTCAATAGGTTGATTGATACATAGTTTTTTTTTTTTTTTTTTTTTTTTTTTTCCCAATACTGTGAGCGCGGAGGTTTGTGTTGCTTCCGGTCCTAGTGCTCTAGGCCTTGCCCCATGGTGTACGATTGTAGGCACACAGTGGAGGCTTAGAATCTAACGAAGTCAGTGAAAATTTTTCTGCGCCGGACGAGGCCGTAGTGCCATAGTCCTCGGATTAGCGTTATCCTTTGGAAACCGCACTTCACTTGCTGGAAGTGAGACCATAGCTGAAGTGGTACTGAAGGCATCGGAGGAATATCAATTTTGAAGTTGAAATGACACATGTGAAACAGTGGAATTTTTTTGGAAACTTCATCGGTTGAAATTTTGGACGGCAAGGGTGCAGAAGCTTGAGCTCATCCCCGATTTTACAATATCAGCATGGATGAAGGAGATATTGGAGCTGTAGACGACTCTCACGCCCTAGTTGTTCTTCCTTTGGAAAATAACGTCGCGGATGAAGGGCCGCGCAATGAGCTCCTTCAAATGCAAAGAATCCGTGAGCTGGACATGGAGCCATTAGAGGAGGAAGCTGATTCTGAAGCTGGTCATTCCCTCAGTTACAATGACTCAAGGTTTTTGCTTGCATCAATGCCCTTGATACCCCCTCTATTATTCCTTAGCGATTGCCGGCCTCAATGAAACATTGGTCTTAGTTGTTGACCTTGGCCATCGATTTCGTACATCCTGTGTAACGTCTAATCGAGGTCGGATTCTCGTCAACTTTGGCTAGTGCCCTCTATCGATTTATGAATATGATTAAATGGACATTATCTTTCCCGCTCCTCCCTCCACGCTTCCGATTTTTGAAGCTTTACAGCTTCTTCCTCCTCTCGCGGAACACGTCCATGCTTGTAAAGTGTTCTGGCGAATTCGTGGAATTGTTCCTTTAAATATTAAACTGGGTTTTGCGCCACTTAATTAACATTTCTAAGATCGTTTGACTCTATTTACTTCGAGGCGTGCTGTGATCAAACTAGATTCAGGGCATTTGTAATCGTAACCGAGCTCGACCTCGTGTGTTAATGTAGGTCTCAAAGTTCGATCGCAATTAATGGAATTAATTTGTAATGACCATCTCTCTCGGTCCGCGAATGCTCGTCCTTAGCGTAGTTCAATGGCTTAGGTCAAAGTCTTAGTCTTGCACATTCTGGTTCTGTTCGGAGGGGTATAAAGGACCTGAGCCTTGGAATTCTCAGCTGCAATTCTACGCTTTTGGAAGTTGCGAATAGTGATGCCTTTGAGAACTCCTGTACACCGAGATTGATCTTAACCTGTATTGTCTTGTAGGATGGTGTGTTTCAGTAGAATGTTCTTTCAACAATTCGTATCAGGTGGCGGTAGAGCATTTTAGAGATTGAAAGCATAATGAAGATGAAGGGGAGCCACTCAGGATGAGTATATATGTGAAGAAGAGTGTTGATGTTCAATTCCTTGAGTCACTCAAAAGATTCCTATTAAAAAATATCAGGACTAGTTGAAAAAGATTACCTTTCATTTATGAACCGTTGAATTTTGGAGGTTGTCGTACTTCGAATCAACGCTCCTGATTTTCTCGATGAAAGTCCTGAACATCAATTGACATTTTAGCAAAGTTTGTTAGTCTGGTATGCTAATGAACCTGAGTTTGATACCTTAATTTGATGTCAGGATCGCATCCTTGTTGGATATAGGTTGTACATACACTGTTCACGATCGTTACAGAATTTATATTGCTGCTATTCGAGCTGCTGCTACTGATGCTTTACACTGACTTCAGATAGTTACAGCTTTGCTAGCATGTGGCTGAAGAAAAATTCAATCTCGGTTAAACATGCCAAGAGTTTGATCTTCGCGATTTATGCTGAAAATTTTAATGACCAAAGCCTTAAGCCAGATTCCCAATTCGCACGAATGTTTAATGAATAGTTATTGCATCATCCTAATTCTGGAGACGTAAATCAGGTTACGATGTTTATCAATGTTTCACTCGGGCGCAAATCAGAACTAGTCTCTCTTCCTTTCATAAGAATGACATCGAGATAACCGGTCTGCTTGAGTACAGGTTCATGTCTGGCACAGATTAGTCTAATATAGATGGTGATTGCAGTCTATTAGCATAGTCAATCTGAAGATATTGAAGTGTTAGAAAGTTGATCTATATTGGTCTTACATCCGGAATTGCTTGTGGCTGGGTTCAGTTCAGGTGGACGAGGGGATGGAGGCGGTGGTCAAATGGGTGGATTTACTTTCGACACCAACTTGGCTTCCATGCACACTTATTTAGGAGGTAGACTTGTGTAATGGCTTGGATGTGCTCCGTCTATTGCATCATGGTCAATGAGACATTTGATTTTTATAGAGAAGTGTGCATTATGATAAGAACATTGTCTTGGTTCTGTCGCGCGGTCGATGTTCTGTACGAGTGATGTGAGTCTTCGGCATTCTGGTTGCGAAATCCAGAGATTTCAGAACTTGTTTCTAGGCGTATGAGCCTTTGAAATTAATGTAATATCTCGTATCTGTCCGCTGGGCAGTGTGTGCTAGCTCTGACCAGCGTATTAATGTCGCTTTTTAGGCTCAGGTTTGTTTCGTGTTATATAGCGTTTAGAGAAGCGTAATAAATAATTTCTCATGTAAGCTTTTGTTGATGTCATGATGCAGAGGTCGATGATGTACACAGTAGTCGCTCCTTTGCCGATGGTGGTGCGCTCCTTACGCTGCCAATGTTCTATCTGGAAGGTAAGTTTCTGAATTTTGTAGCTTAGAGATCATTTTATTTATGAATGAAGATTTTAATGGCACTCTGAGCAGAACAATTAGTTTGTCATGAGGAGCCTGACTTTTGGATTCGATATGGACACGTGCAGGGATAGTATTATTCCCTGAAGATACACTACCGCTCCGAGTTCTGCAACCAAGATTTAAGGCTGCAGTAGATAGAGCTATGCGAAATGACGAAGCTTTGAATACAATTGGTGTGATACATGTACGAGCAAGAGATGGGCATGTCCACGTCGCATCTATTGGGACGACTGCTGAAGTAAGTGTGATTAAGTTATGGAACATGTCTGTTACTTTGTTGCTCAACCATTCTTTTTGCATGATGCTTGCCTTCTGTTGTTGATTCTGGTAGTTTGACACGACCTTGACTTTACTAGGTGTTGAAATTCTTATTTTTATATATATTCATCGTTATTTTTGGTGCTAGTTTCACCGATGTTCAAGGTATCCCAGCTTGAAAGCTTAATTGATGTTATGGGATTCATTTTGCAGATTCGTCAACTACGCCATCTCACCGATGGCTCCATAAATGTGGTAACTAAGGGTCGCCAACGGTTCCGCGTCTGCAAAGCTTGGACTGAAGCTGATGGAGCAGTATGTGGCTCCTTCCCTGCTGTCCTTTTTAGTTCGACGATCCTAGTAGTGCATCTCACAATGTTGCTGTTCTCGGCGATTTACTCTGGATGGTCTGTGATATTTCGTTTGACATAGGGTATCTTGGTTAAGTTTTGCTGTTGGAAGTAGTCTCTTACACCTTCTTGAATCTTTAAATTTTCAAATTCAATAGTTTGATTTAGCTCTCAAGCCCATTGAGCTTCCTTCAGTTTTTATATTTCTATTTCTTTTCTCGAATCAACACAGCTCCTTTACGTAAATTGACCGGAGAATTTATCTGTTATAACTTTTGTGTGAGACACTTATGATGATCTCTGGACTGTTCAGATATATGGGTTATGGTATACTTATTGTTTTGACAACTCATGAATTTTGACTGATGCGTTCGCAGTTGTTTGCTCAAGTTCAAATTATCGAAGAGAAAATTCCTTTGCATGTTCCAAGAGATGCATTCAGCCACCTAGCCGCAGTTTCTGCCTTCCACAGCGGCAAAGTCCCTCGTGCAGCTACAACATCTTCACTTCTGCATGAGCAAAGCGATGATGAGGCAGGTCTTCAAGCTGATGTTGACGGTTCTGATGATTTCGAGTCCGATTCTGGACCTGAAGCAAGGTTGCTGCGAAGGTCGATGCTGCGAACATTGTTTGCAACTCCGCCGAACCTATTGCTAATTATGTCTTTACGTGTATACAGATTAAAATTTTAGAACATAAATTAGTGTAGGTCTCAAGCTTTCTTCTTGAACAGTTTGAAGGTCTTATTTGCCTTCAATTCGAATCGAAAATAGATGAACGTTTATGAACCTGGCTTCGTGCAGTCTGATATTAGTGCTTAAATGGTGACGCCTGTAATAAGTTTATATTAAGCATGGTTCCAGAATCCAGTATAGTTGTTGCATCTAAATTTCTGGCTCTAAGACTCCGCATATATGAAGTTGGCAGTTTATTTACCGAACTAAGTGCCATGAAAATTGTGGCTTACTGCAAAATTACCTCGTTGTTGACTGGTGTTCTTTGTTCTGTGAAGGCTGACACGATTTGCAAGTGAGAGCACTGAGCTTCTTCGGGCTCTGGAAAGAGTAGTGGGAGAAGATGAAAGCAGTGAGAGGGAGAGGTTGAGATGGTGGTTTCGAAGAAGAAGAGTTCGTCGAAGAAGCTTTGACGATTTTGAAGTAGGAAATGATAGAGGTGAAGAACCTGAATCAAGTGGAGAATTGCGTTTAGGCGATGCATTACATAGCAATGAACGACGTGTGTACCCTGGAGAGCCTTCTGGAATCTCTAATGGGCATTCGACGAGTGTGAAAAGGCCTCCTGAAGGTGGTCGTGGTGGTTGTTGGAAGGCCTGGGCTGCTGATGCAGGGAAATGGAGATGCAAAGCCCAGCGATCAGCCTGGCCTTATTGGGTCTACCGCCAATTTGATGCCTATGATTTGGCAAGGAGAGCTGCTGGTATGATTGTATCCAAATTGGATTTGCGGTCTCTTGCACCCAATTGCATACCACAGGAGCAAAGAGTTAGGGTGGTGTACTGAATAATGATTGTTACTTCGTTCCGTTAACGTCGTTTTTCAAATGATCGTTCAGGAATTTTTATCTACAGGTCATTCGTTTTTCTCTGCGAGTCAATCAGTGAAAAGGATTTTGAATTATAAGTATTAATGGGTCATTCAAATTTCCTCTTTACATAAGTTCGTTTTGTGCCCCGAATTCGTCTTAGTATTGGTTATTTTGGTTTTTCAGCTAGAGAGTGTAACGTCCTTGTGTTTTTGACAGACATGTTAAGGCAGATGGCCGAACTTCCTCGTGTGGAAGCTATGGTCCGTACACCTTCTTTGCTGTCTTATTACATAGCCAGTAACATGCCTCTTCAAGATGCTACCCGGCAGGAACTTCTTGAAGTTGATGGAACCGTGTATCGTCTGCGACGGGAAATTGAGTTGTTGGAGTCAATGGATCAGCTTCGCTGCAAACGATGCTTGGTGGGTCAATAACCTTCATGTAATGCTCTTGCAATATGAGCACGTTTCAAGAATGTTGCAGTGTTGTTGCAGATTTAGCTACACGCTTGCCTCTACAAAGTTTGCTGGTTGCAGAATTGTTGAAAATAATTTTATGGATTCTGTCACATCTAATATATGAACATTTTTTTGAGTAACTATGAATTCGGTTTGAAGTTAAGAATTTGCAATATGGAGCTTTGACGGAGGGAATGCTTCGAGGCTCAGTTCATAACTGGTAATTATGTATTTTCAGGATATAAAAGCAAGGCGTAGTGAGATGCTTGTGATGTCAGCAGAAGGGCCCATCAGTGCTTACGTCAACGCACATGGCTATGTTCACGAGACTCTCACTTTGCAACGAGCTTGTAGGCTCGTCTTGGCTGGGCAGCCTCAGACGGCCAACAGCTGGTTTCCTGGGTTAGTCATCTCTTCTTTGGGCGATGTTCTGATTCTACGTGTTTCGCATTTGGTAAATATCTGATTTCATTTTCGTATGAGAAAGGATACATTTGGTTACTTTTGATACCATGAACTGTAATGACCTAATGAATTACCTCATATTCATCACGTACTAGTTGCCGTTTGTATTTATATTGATGGTGGCGAACAGAGGTTTTCCAATAGCATAAGGTCGAGTGTGGTAAGTACGACGAATTTTGCTTTTATTGATGCCTACTGACTACCTCAATATGTAAAATCATAAAACGGATATCAACAGTTGACATCGTGCATAGCTGTTTAAACCACCTGTGTTCATTCGGTTGCAGGTACGCCTGGGCTTTAGCCGAGTGCTCTGCCTGTACTGAGCACATGGGATGGCGATTCACAGCTGTTGCCAAGGAAACCAGACCGAAGGCTTTTTGGGGCATTCGCAGGTCACAACTGGCAGATAACAGTTCTTAGAACTGTTGTAAACCTCTCATGGAATGTTAAGCAGTCTGGATAAGTTCATCTTCAATGATTTTGTAGATTAGTCACACTGAAAAAGCTTCAGGTTGGTTGCATGTAGTTTATTGCTTTGAATATGGCCATAGACCACAGCATGACTCGTGTCAATGTTATGAAATGTGCAGGTTTTTTCTTTTCTTTTTTTCTTCTTTTTCTTTTCTTTTTTCAAATCTTCCTTCCTCTTGTGGAAGTGCCACTGTTCACGAACTGAAGAACTTATTGAGGCCTCTGAAACCTGGTGCTTGGTCGCACTAGTTCTCACGAGCTATCATCTCATCGTAATAGGTTAGTTGAATTCAGCTTTTATCCCCTACTGGAGTTGTCTTCAGAAGGCAGTATTTGCCAGATAGGTTGTTCATTCTTGATATAAATTCTGTGTTCTCTGAACAAGCCTCCTTCATTGAGATCAGCTCCATTAAGGACCATGTGGTTATTTTTACAATATTAACTTCAAGTCAGTTTCGACGTCGTAAGTGTTTGGTTATCAGATACCATAATATTATTTCATTTACATTAAGAAACCGTCTATTATTGATTTCCGAACATGCTACTCAAATGGAGCAACAAGTGCGAATTTTAATATTTAATATTGAGCACTGTTTACGAGAATCGTAATTGTAACTTTCAAAATAATAAAATTTTTATCGTTTGTTAATACGACTGAGACAATTCTAGAATGCTTTTAGTCATTACTAAACTGCATATATCTTTTATTATTTTACCTTACAAACTATTATTTTCTTTTGTACTGAAAATTTTATTCAATTGTTTTAAAACTAGTTATTATTTTTAACACAAGTTTGTTAAAAACTTTTACATATTTACAAATCAATAATTGGGTTCATTACAATGAATAATATTTTTATTAAAATGTATTAAAAAATATATATTTAATTGGTAACCATAAAAGTATACATTGTCTATGTCATCATTTCATATATATATGCATATAAGAATATTAAATCAATCCACATGTTTCAAGGTCCATGGTAGAGAGATTGAACTATTTTGGTGGAGGTAGAAATTATATTTTATTGATGATATTGTTGGTTAAACTATTGACATATTGCATGAGGCATAGTCTATTTTAATAAAAACAACTAAAGGTAAAAGAAATTAAGAAGACTAAAGCAAAGCTATGGTGTAATGTAACCTCCATTAGAACAATTTGGTGTGCTCTCCATTGGATCTTCAAACATGTGGTTTAATTTAAAATTTAAGTGGATCAATTTGATATTCTCCCATATATATTCATTATAAACTTAATAAGTGTACTACTATAATTAAAATAGTCTTAATAAGTATTGATATAATAATTTTCCACAAAAAGATTCATGATATCACACTGTATTTTTCAATTGATCTCAAGTGTTTGTTTAACAAATTCGTAATCCATTTCAAGCATGTTACCAATTAATTTATGCACAACGTGAATAAGTGGGAAAAAGAGAGACAAATCTCTCCATATGTGTATATAATCTCTCTCTTTATATTTGTATATAAGATAGCATGATCGCTTTTCAAAAGAAACGTTGTATGAGTCATGACAGTTCCGTCATAGCAGGGCTTTTAAAATTGAAAAGAATCGATATGCATTCTCGTGGAATGTCGTAGTAACACTAATATTCATGTTTTCAAAACATGCAACTGCGAGTCAAGGTTACATTGGCTGAACCTAGGAAGCAAGATTACACGCCAATGAACTCTGCAACTCCAAAGCGGATTTCATTCAGATGAAATACTCACTAGGAACTGCAAAAGAAAAAAGGAAGGGTTAGTAAACCTAAGAACTGCCATGAGCTTCAGATTTCGAGACTGGGAGTTCTAGCTCGGTTTTGTGTTCCTCTTTCTGATTATACAAATCCTGCACCACTTCACCAATTCCCTCGGTGGCAACCAGCTTCTCCTGTAGTTTCTTAATTTGGGACTCTTCCATTGTCTCCTCTATTTTCTCACCGACCTCTTGGAGTATTTCTTTGGCCTTCGCCTTGTACTCTTCGCCATCAGGGTCTACATGGTCTTCATCAGGGTGTACTCCACTTGTGCCAACTGCAAATCGTTTAGCTGTGACTGTCTTGTGTGTGCCAAATTCCAGGACATGGACATTACCCTGAGGCGCCTCATCTTGACCAGCAGTTGCTTCTGCTGCGTAATTTCTGGCCCATCCTATCCAGATTGGTTGCTTGTTAGCAAGCAATGATTCTCTGCAATGTGCCGGACAAGAATTTTTAGAACCGAACACAGTGTAAGTTCGGTAATCCACCTAAACTACGTAACCAGGACAGATGGCAATCCGATCCATAGATAAGCCGAATCGACGCTTATTTGCGATGTAAAGAAAAAGAAATATAAAGAAGTAAAGCTTGGGCTAGATACTAAGTGTGACTTGGGCCATCTAAGTTTGCCTTGAACCAACCTCAACTTTCCTATCAAAGGAGTCAAGGATGGCATAGAGGTCTAAGAAAGGAAACAGTTCTACACATACCTTGACTCCGTAAGGGATAACCCATCTGCATCAAACGACGAATTCACAGTTTATAAGCACACATACTAACATTTCAATCCAAGGAAAAATAGGAAAATCAGTGCAGCCCACACAAATCAAATTCCAAATGCCTAGCAGTTGCAATTTACTCGTACCGATTGTGGGGCTACACCCATATTCCCCCCCCGTCCAGGGTGGTTTGGACCAAAACTGTAGAGGAGTCAAAACCACAACAGCAAGAAAATGGAGCCATTCAACAAATACTCCAACAATATAGCATATTTACACTGTCTCAAAAACGGCCTCAGTGGCAAAGCACACACCAGCATGAGATGTCGACGCCACAAATCCTCGCACCGGCTGCGACGACAATGCCACTCCTCTCTGTCCACGCAAAAACCAAAACCCCAATACCCATTATCTCTCATATCTTCTTACACATTTCAAACCACAGTCACCGATCACACAAGTACACCCTCCCTTGAAACAAACCCACAAAACCCAACTAAAATTCCCAAATCGCTCAATAACCCAACACTCCATCGACTCTAACCTGTGACAACACGGAGAGCCGCGCCCTCGACGCTAAGCGAGCAAGCGACCCATGCATCCCCATCTCAGTGAAAGTGGCTCCCTCAAAGCTCTCCCCCGAAGCCGATCGACACTGCCCCACGTGACGATTAACAGAATCTGGTGTTGCTTTCTACCGATCGTTCCTCTTAGCCCTTGCAAAATCCGCTGCAAATTGACACAAAAATTGGTAATCTACACAATCCACAAGAGGCAACCATGATGCATTACAGCGTTAATGGTTTCGGCTCAGCTTGCCTGCCCGCGGTCAGCACTGTACCCTACAGGGCCCTTCACCGTCCCAAGGGGATGAGCTTCGCCCTCCACCTGAGCCCCTTTCCAAGAGACGCTCTTGGTGGGTTCCACGTGGTGGCGTCCGGGAGCGCCTCAGTGGTGGGCCTCCATTGGACACCGCCATGCACGACGGTCGGAGCCAATCGTGGCACATCATCGAACTGTACGGATCGTTCCCATCCACCTGGAACCGCGTTCGCTTGGACTGTTCGTTCGTAAGGATGAAGTCATCAAACTTGCGTGTCTCCGTTTGCGGGTTCGATGGATGGGTGGATAGAATGTGGGATGAATGGCGGAACTGGATGAGAAATGGTTTCAAGTTGTTGAAAGATTAGGAATAAATGCAAAATAAATTTTTTGTGCTTCCTCCCCTTCGAACATCTTTTGTGGGCGCTCTCTATAGAACCATTGTTAAACTAGTCAAAAGAAACTAGATTGTTTTCTAATATTTATGGGTTTATGGGATTGTATTTCATCTTTTTCCATCTATCAAGGATTTGGTTGCCCCTTGGGGCTCCTTGGGATCATACTATAAAGTTGCCAAACAAATTTCAGGACTTTTGACTAGTTCTATTCTTGAGTTCCTTTTAATAAAATTGTATTTTGTTTTTGATTGATTTTGTTAAAAATTATGATTTTTTTAATATAGACATGCACACAAAAATATATACACAATTAATTTATGCTCTTGATTCTCAAAAATAAAAAAACTATTTATAAAATGTCATTTGTATAAAAATATATATATATATATATATATATATATATATATAAAAATTTAAACGTCATAAGTACCAAAAATATTAATATTAATAATCACAATTATTTTTATTTAATTTTAAATTATATTTATAATAATAAAATTAATTAATGAACTTGGTTAAATTTATTGAAATTATAAATTAAGATTTTGTAAATTTATTGCATCATAGTTTATGTTGATTTTTTTATTCACATATGTTTTTATGGACCTTATATTTTCATAAAATATGCATAACATTATATTTTTCAATAGTTCAAAGTTAATACAGTATTATGTAAAATTACATACATTTAGGATTGATTTATAGAGAATTTCCAATTGAAAATCTTTCAAATAAGTTTTTTATTATAATAGAATATGAAAAATAAATATTATAAATACTTCAGTAAATAAATGCAAAACATAATTTTTTAATTAGTGGAATTACAAATAAATCAAAGGTTTTTGTTGGTATCATAATTTTCAAATTGTATATTGTGGAATTATATTTTAATAGTATAATTTAAGAATATACCTAGTATATTTTTGTAAAATAAATAAACATATTATTATTATTATAGTACCAATAATAATTACAATGATTTAAGTATTATAAAATGTTAAGCATGTTAAGATCAAAGGCTTATAACTCTTCCTAAAGTTTATTACACTTTAAAAATATATTTATATCTTGTAATATCTCTTAAAATGTTAAAATGTTTTTGACTTAGAGGGTCCTTAAACCTTGAAACCCACTTTGAAAGGTCATGATTCAAAGACTTGTAAAGATCTTTTGCTTGATACAAAATTATTTTTCTAAAAGTCTAATTTTTGAGATGGCATAAAGTAAAAAAAACCATAATATGGACTAAATCATTCTTTTATTATGAATCTAACTATAATAGCTTATGTCTTAATTGTAAAAAATCAAAATAATAATTAAAAAAATTATACATTTTTTAAATTATATATATATATATATATATAGAGAGAGAGAGAGAGAGAGAGAGAGAGAGAGAGAGAGAGAATTTTATATGGATTCTTAAATTTTTTTAAAAACCACTTGCAAAGTTTTGTTAAATGTTTGTAAATTTTAACATTGACTCTTAATTTATAAATATAATATCTTTTTCTTTAAAAAATAATTCAATAATTTTTTATTGTACTTTATTTTAGAATTATATTCTCAAAAGACTTTATTTTAATGTTTTAAAAAAGTTTACAAGTTAATTTTTTTTACCAATAATAATTATATTTTTAAAAAAATACTTTTAAAGCATATCATAGATTAAAGTTAAACAATAACATGAGTTAAAAACCTTTAATACAATTCCATCTATTGCAATCACTTGTTTTTATTTTAAAAAAATTAATTAGAGATATATTACTGTTATTGTCAATATTATTACTTATATTTTTATGAGAGAAAACCAATTATCTTTATCAAAATAAGTAGTAGAACATTAACTAAAGTATAGAAATAATTTAAAACTTTTAAATTTTTTATATTAAAATTTGTTTTAGACGAAAAGATTAGTATTATAATATATTAAATAACTTACACCAAAGACTTAATATATCATAAAATAGACTAATATTTTTTGAAATATTTTTTATTTTATTTATAAAAACGATTATCATTTAAAAATAATAATATTTAAGAATATATTATATTTTTATAAAATAAAATTCATAAATTTCAGAAAAAATAAAATTTAAAAACTAAAATTTTATTTTGTATTTTTTCTTGAAATTTTAGTTTAATCTTGAGTAATGATAACTTTTAACAAAAATTTACTCAAAGGCTAAAAAAGTTAGAATTATTTTTAATTATATCAAAATATCTAGAATATATTATTAAAATATATAAAAAACCAGTATTTTATTTTTAATTAAGTAATATTATATTTTTATAGTCTTTTATTTACCTTTACAAAAATTATAATACTTATTGCTAGTTTCAAAAATTCAAATCCGAGAAATAATATATTAGTTTAAATGACATTTTTTTCTAACTTATTTCTTTTAATTTTAATGAATTCTAATCTAAAAATGTTGAATACATTCTACCTAATAATTTATATTTGATATGTTTTATAACTATATATATAAGAAATATAAAGGAATAATTAAAGAAATATTTATTTTTTAAATTTATTTAATAATAATATCAAGTTTAAAAATTAATATCCAATCTTAATTATAAATATTTTTGAATTCCCATTGTGATTACTTAAAAAACAAATAGAAATAAAAAATATTTTTTTTTGATATTGAATATATAAAGCATATTTTCTTATTTTAAGTATATCTCTCTAATATATATTGTTGCAAAAGAAAAAAATATATATGTTAAAAAATATTTTTTTTGCTAACTCTTAAGTCATTAGAGCTAGTTATTCAAATACCCCAAAGCTTATAATTATTTTCTCCTTTATCTCTATCCAAATCTCTTTTCATCTTAACTTGTGCAAGGTTCTTTTTTTGGATCTCAACTTTTTTGGTTTTCCCAAAAATGATCAAATAACTTTAAAACTTAGAGGCAGCTCATTACAATATCTTATAACTCATTTGCCAATCTAAATTTTTTTATTATTGTCTGTACAAAAGAAAAGATTATAAACAAATTCAAACCTCCATCTTTATCAAGTAGATCTATATTAAATTTTTAAATCTATATAGAATTGTCTTATGTCACCTTCAAATTTTTTATTGATGCAATTAATATGATATCTATACTATAATATAGAACAACTTTAAGCATAAAATTATTAATTTGATTTTTATTCTTCATAACATCTAAGACAATCATAATTATTTTATTTATTAATGATCTTTTAATAATTTTTTGATCTTCCTTAAAAATTAGTAGCTTTTGATTAAAAATTAAATTGATTCAAAATAATTTAAATTATTTAAAAAATTCAAGAAATTATTAATCATTTTGGTTCTAAATAATTTAAAGAAAGATTCTATAAATTTTGATAGCATTAATTTGTAATGCAAAAATTAATATTTTTATAATTCAAAAATATTTTTAACATTTTTTTCTTTTAAAAAATGTATTACTAAATAGATATTTCCTTGAAAGAATCTGAAAAAATTTCATTTCAAAAGGATTTGCACCTACTTTAAAAAGACACATTTTAAATTATTATGCTGTACATTTTAAAGCCTCTAAAGTTATGTATCTTAAAGTATTTTATATTTAACTATTTTTTAAAAAAATTTGGATTTCTTCTCACATTGATTTTGGACTTATTTTGTAATTATTACATATATTACTAAAATAAACATAAGTAAATAGAAGTAAGTAGAAACATGTAGAAACATGTTAGAAATATAATGCCTTTTTTAAGAAGCTTCAAAGAAGTTTTGTAGATGTGAATTAAATATTTTAACTTTTATAAATATTCCACATAGCTATTAAAACTTCTCTCATAAGTTTTATATTTTAAGAAATTTATGTTAGAAGTATCCTACAACTTAATGCTTGGGCAATATGTCTAAAAATCTCTATGAAACTTTCTTTATAGGTAGTAAATATGGGACAAGACTAAAGGCATTGTCACTCTTATCATCACATTTATTGAGTTTCTAGTCTTAATTCCAGATTTCTTAGTCTCTTTGTATTTGGCAATATCTGTTGTAGTTGTTTTCTAGCTTATAATTATATTTTCTTTTCTAACCTTCTTCTTTCTTCACTAACATATGAGTATTTTTTTCATTTGGATTTCGTCTTGATTCATGTCCTCAAAACCTTCTTACATTAATTTTGGATAAACTAAAATTGATTAATTTTGCAAAATCATCAATTATCTGGATCTTAGTAAGATCCAAAATATTTGGATTAATATATTGTTAAGCTTAAAATCTTGATGTGAAATTTTCATGTCATCTAAATAATATAGTGTCTTTATATTTTGATAAAATGCATCACTATAATAGTAATTTATTATTGATTGATTTATTTATTTTTTTATTTTTTTCAATATATTAATTAAACTTGTTTAAATCAACTCCATCACCAAATTCAATTTTTTTTTAAAGACATAAAGTTAAATACAGCTTTGAAACAACAGCATACTCTTATTTTAATAAAAGAGAGAAAGCAAAAATAAATAAAGATAGATATAAGACAAAAAGTTATTTGTTTTAGAGCTTATTATTGTTATCATTTCGAAGACTATATTATAAACAAAATTGTTTACATATATAACTATAACATTGTAATCAACCAATGAAAGTTTATATAAATATATATGTTATACATCTTTTTGAATATATGTTTCACTAATTAATATCAATATATTATGATATATGATTAGAAAATAGTAAAATGTATTATAATTTGACTAATTAATTTCTAAGCATCTTAATATTTGAAAGGCTAAATCAATTTTAGTTTCTAATATTTTAGTCTTTCAAATATTTATAGTAATTATTAAAATAAGTTTATAAATAGATATATTCTAATTATTTTAGAAAATTTACATATATCTTGTAATATATATATATATATATATATATATATATATATAGATCTAAGCTAGGTATCAATTATAAAACTTTGGCACACTTCTTCTAAAATATATGTTGTCTTTCAACTTATCTTTTTGTTTTTTCAAATTATTCTCTTTGAAGTATTATGGCTATAGTTGAAATGCATCTATATACTAGCTTAATTTATTGTTTTAAAACATATGCATTCTTATCAATAGGAATAAAAATAAATATTAATAAATATATATCTATTCTTTAATGGTATATTAAATAACGTAGGATTCTATTAAATTTTAAATTTTAAAAATAAAATCTTAAAAAAGAATTAATTCTCATAATTCTACTAATTTTAAGGTAATCTATTAAGTTTTTGTAAGAAGAATACTAGTTATCTTTTAAAAAAAACCATTTAGACTTATTTTATTTAGATATTTATTAAAAATACCTACTTATAATCTAAAATTAATCAAACTAAAAAATAAAAAATGCCATCTTAACTATGTCTTAATAATTTTTTTAAAATAAAGAAATATTTATTAATATTAGTCTTTATTTTGGATGTATTAAATATTTTAAAATTATATATATATATATATATATATGTATATATTCATAAAAAATTAAATAAATATTATAGATATTTAAAAGGTTGAAATAACCTATACAAAATCTAAATTTATTAAATATATGCTATATTAAAATTATATTTTTTCTTTTTTTCTTTTTTTAGTAATTCTTTTTTAGTTTTTGGAAACAATGTCTAAAATGCTATCTTTAATTTATATATTACTTTTTGGAAACTTATGTGTGAAATTTGGTAGATAAGTAAAGTATATAAAATAAACCATTATGTTTTAATCATTTTAAAGATATATTTAGAACTATTTAATACATTTAAGAATATATTTTTAATTTTTTATAAAAAAATCTTATCAAATTTTATATATCATTATAGTGATTTGAGAGCTTTACAAAAATTTTAAAAATTTCAATTTTCTAAGACTATTTTTTTGTACTTAAATACCATGATGCAATCAAATTAACAAAATAAAATATTTTATTAAGATAAATTATAGTAATAAACATCTAGTAAGAAATTGGGTGTAATAGTGCCACATGGATTTTGGAACCTTGGAATTAAGTAGTAGGATTAGCCCTTGTGGCCCCATAAGACACCTTATATAATAATTTAGAGCCTTGGTGATGTTTAAATATTTGACCATGTAGTTAAGATATTAAATAAGAAAAAATAAATCATAATATATATAGAAGAATTTTAAATAGATCCTTGTTTTTACTAAATAGATCCACCCTTGATGAAGAATATGGTAATCATGATAAGTGTGGTTGGTTTTTATTGGTTGTAGATCCAATAGTAGAAAAATGAATCTAAAGGTCATTACTTTTTTCATGATAGTTAGGATGGATGGGTTGATTTAGTAAAAACTTAGATCTATTTAATATTTTTCTAAATAAAGTAATATATATGTGTGTGTATATATAGATGTAAAGAATAATAGTGAAATCTTTTCAATTATGGGTTAAATTTACAAGATTTGTTTAAAAGTTCATTCAACCATAGAAATTTCTATAAGAAGCAGATTAAATTATATAAAATATTTAAAAAAAATATTTCTAATTTAGAAACTTATTTAGCAGCCTTCATAGAGCTTAAGTAACTTCTACATGTTTTTTCTTTCTTATTATTGTTGTTTAGTGTACATTTAATAAATTTAGAGCAAGCTTCAATCTAACTAATGTTTATTTTTAATCTTGATCTATTTATTTTATTTATTTTAAGTTTTTTGATAATTAAATGTAGCTATATATATATATATATATATATATACATGTATGTACTTTTAACAAACTCATATAAAGTTACGTTCTTGTGAATGTTACAATAAGAAAGATTTGTTTTTTTAAATAAAGTATGAAGTAGAAGGCAAAGAGCCATGAAGTAAATAATACCTCATAATCTCCTTCTAGCATTAATTGCTTAGACTATCATATACTTATTAAGTTATTATATTTAAATTAGTCTACATTGATTTTTTCATCTTATATTTGTAAAGGCATCTTCT
Source organism: Physcomitrium patens (assembly GCF_059467195.1). Classification (NCBI taxonomy): domain Eukaryota; kingdom Viridiplantae; phylum Streptophyta; class Bryopsida; order Funariales; family Funariaceae; genus Physcomitrium; species Physcomitrium patens. The sequence goes on from NC_143415.1 coordinate 4,894,168, forward strand.
CACTCTAACAACCCTGATTTTGTTGCAAAGACATTTTTCCTTTTCTTGCCATCATTAATTTTTACCAAATTAATAGTTTCAACATGTATTTGCATTATGTTTTTGTAAATGTGTAAATTAATCAATAGTACAACATAATTTTGCTGGAACAAAACATCTAACAAAGACGTCTATCAGTCAATTCTCCGTAACTTAAAAAAAAAGGTACAAAAAATATGAAATATTAGAAGATGGAACAATGAAACGAAAAAGTACTTTTTTTTTTCCGAGCAACAGATCCAAACGACTGTTATCCAACGCACCAAAAAGTCCACCAAAAGGTGCGTCTTTAAATAGAAACTCCCAACCCATCTCCTCATCCTCCAGAAATAAAATTTTGTTACACAGCTGCCCGAAACTGCCCGAAGGATCTGGGAACGTGCATGGGATCGCCGAGAACCGACCCGGAAAAAGGCCAGCAGGACCCGGGAAAGTAAAAAGTTGGGACTGCAGCCATAGTCTTTCAAATTTGGTGGAGCTCTCAATTTCGACTCTCATGGTTTTGTTTTGGAGGCACCCTCCTCGTCCCCTTCTTCGTTCGCTCAGTTGCTTCTTCGCCATCGCCACATCAATTAGGGTTACACGCAAAGTCAGTAGTTACACTTGGATTTGCGATCAATCCTCTCCGATCCTTCTCCTCGCTGGCACTGCCTATCACTCCCTCTGATGCCGCGGAAATTTCATAAGTACTCATGCATTGTACATTGGAGGCAAGTCTTGGAAGAGTTGGCCGTCGTTCTTGTTCGGTCTCGATCGTTGCGGTGGTGCATTGCGAGGGGATTGATTGGGGTGGGGTGACCATGGCCAGGGAGGACTGTGAAGAGATTCGTAGGTTTGGAATAGGTTTTGGATGGGAGTGGTTTTGTTGAGTTCGTGGACGGAGGTAGTGGAGGCATAATGGATGTTTTGGAGTGTTTTGGAGGTTTGATGGTGGTTTGAATTGATGTGTGGAAGTGGTGGCGGGATATTAATAGTGGAATTGAAGGGCTTTAGGTTGCATGCGTGTGTGTAAGGCGTGCTGGCGCGTGGAGAGTTTCCCAGGTTAGATGCATGGATGGGTGGATTTAGAGATATCCGTGGTTTTGTTTACATTGGTTGTTACTGTAGTTGTGTCTTTGGCATTTGCGCATCAAGTGACCTCGAGAACTGATCAGAGATTGAGGAGGAGTTTAAGGTTTAGGGCCGCCGCTGTAGTTAGTGCTGAGGCTGAAGCCGAATTTGAAGTAGATCAGAAGTCGATGTTGGATACAAGTATCTGTGCTGTATGCCAGAAGCCTGCCACTCGGCTCCGGTGCTCAAGATGCAAGTCGACGAAATACTGGTATTGAGATTTACTTTTTGATCTCCCATACTGTGATTTATCTCTTGAATCTATCTTTAGTGAAAGTGCAATGTTGATAACAACCGCCCCAACATTGTCGCAATTTGTAATCATTCAACCCAACTAGTGATGTTTCTCAGACTCGCTGAAAAGCTGTAGTTAACGTCACCCTCCCAGCCTTCTTCGTGGTAATCGAAGGCCGCTTTATCATCATTTTTACTAGAAGCGGATTTCATCTGTATATTGTTACGCACCTCTATGAGGATTATTTCTCAATCATGAGAAGTCCGTCCGCAGGGTGCACGCAATCACCCTTCTTGGCAACTTCTCACAGCCAGATCTTGTAATTTCTTTCATAGCCAGAGAAATTATAAACTGGAACGCGATTTATTCTGCGGTTGCCAGCCATTCGTAGTTTAGTCTTTTTTAGTCGTCTAAGCAGCTCATCTGTGCCTTGTGATAGAATCCTTCCAAGACACTAATGATACTAGTCTCAGCTGTTTAGTTTGCTTTTTTGAGCACGTGCATACACCAATAGGTCCATCGCTGTATGAGGTCCATCGCTGTATGCGGATTTTGTTCATAACCCGACAAACATATTCTCTTAAGGTCGTAGTATATTTTACAGCGGCTTAACTGGACAATATCAAATTCTTGACATAGTTTCTCACGAGTTTGGAGGTGTTTTGTTCAGGCAGTTATGATTGTTATTCCAGCATTTCTTCATTACCATCTCTTGAATACCTGCATTGAAATTTGAAGTGTAGGCGGGCGGTTTTGATTAGTTATCTAAAATTTGCCATTTGATGAATTCCAGTTCGAATCACAGCTCTTGAACTAACTTGACCACTAAGGAGTTCACTATTTTGTGGTAGTGCTTCGACATTTGTTAGGGATGTTTTGGGTTCTTGTATGTCAAGTAGGGGTCCGAGTCAAGGACGCGAAGCCTCTATGTACTTGGAATTTGAATTTTAGTGGGATGTGTCTCCTGAATTTTGTTATGATGTGCGCGTTTCTTAATCATTCCTGAAGGCGCCAGATGAGGTGTTTTTGCATAGGTAGTCGTCCTACTTACTTTTCTTCTCTTGATACTTTTAAACTCGCAGCTCATCTAAATGTCAACTGGTTCATTGGGAGGGAGGCCACAAGAAGGAATGTCGTACACCTGGAGCAAGCAGCCTTAGCTTGCTTGTGGGAAGTGAGAGTGGGGTCATGTACAATAGCAAGCATCTGGAGACGTCGAAGGGCGTGGATTCTACAACTATGTTGAGCCCTATAAGTTTGCGAATCACCAGAAATTCTAGCACCAAGGTGACTGATGCTGGTAGAAAGTCATCCTCAAGTCAGTTGACGAAGACTTCTCGTAATGCCCATGCAGAAGCTCGAAGCCTTTCAAGGCCTAAAACGGTAAGCTAGTTCGTGGATCTTAACCGTCGTTCCCGGTTCAATTTTAAGTTTATGAACGTGTGCATATAGTCAAATAAATCATTCAAAAGTAGAGATTTGTGCATTGATAACACGAATGTCTTTGTCTTTTAGACAACTCTTTCGCGATGACTCTCTGTACCTTTTCGTACATGTCTCTGGTCCGTCAATCCTGAATATTCTCTATGGTTGTGTTTTACATGTGCACCGCAGCTTTTGTTCTCTTACGACTACTTCGTGGAACTGTTTGAATGGGACGCGCTGGGTGTACCGTGTGGTTTGCTCAATTGTGGAAATAGGTAATGCCTTTTAGGCTATGGGGGTTTTGTTATTATTTCGTCTGAAAAGTATTAATATCGTTATCAGAATTCACTAGCTTTCATCGCGTGAACCATTCTAGACAGGTTTCATTTTACATTTAGTCATGCCTGTGGCAAGTTCTTGGAATTTCTAAAAGTTTGATTTCAAATCTAGGTATTAAAAAGCCGTACCTGCGATCTAGTGAAGCTGGTATAATTTTCAGCATTTGGCACTTTGTGGAATATGAGTATTTTTCTTTAAGCGTTGTGTCAACCATGCCTTAGAGAAAAAGATTAGGAAGCTGGCAGTATTAATTTTTCCGGGAGTACCCATGGATAACGATTGTTTCATTGTTGCTCCTTTTATCGAGTAATGTGCAGTTGCTTTGCGAATGTAGTACTTCAATGCCTGACATATACGCGGCCTCTTACTGCGTATCTACTGAATGGTTCTCACGAGGAAGATTGTAAGTTCCATTCCTCTGTAGATGTATCTATTACCATCTTTCAACTCTAAGTGAACTGTCTTTATTTGTTCTAAACGCTTTAAGCTATGAAGCGATTTTTTTTGCTCATGAGATCGTTTTCTTGTTGTTAACAGGTAGGAGAAATGATTGGTGTTTTATGTGTGAGCTTCAAAGTCATGTTCACAATGTCAGGCAGAATCGAAACCCATTTTCACCAATACGAATCCTCTCTCGCATTCGAAATATTGGCAACCACCTTGGTTATGGAAGACAGGAAGATGCTCACGAGTTCATGAGGTAGAATATTTTCCATGAAACCTTCTACAGTTTTTGCCATAGACCTTAGTATGCATGATCTTCTTTCAATATCATGTGATATTCCAATTCGCATAGAAACAAGGTGGCGTTGGGGCCGAATGTTGCAGATTTGCCATCGATTCCATGCAATCCATCTGCTTGGATGAATTTGGAGGAGAGAAAGATGTTGATCCTGCAACTCAAGAAACCACTCTTATTCATCATATATTTGGTGGTCATCTTCAGTCCCAGGTATTAACTTCAACTTCTGGATATTTCCCTGGTGCAGGTTAAAAACTAGAATGGTCAGGTTCTTGTTGTGGACCATATTTGGCATGTCTATCATGGTCTTGCAAAGTATTCAGCCTGACTGAAGTGCAAATGGACCACACTAATCTCATGTGCATTAAATACTACCTACATTGCTTAAGTTCTAAAGTTGTTGACGTCAGGCATCCCTTGTACGATTATGTTAAGTGTGTTGTCATGTATTGTTAGACTAAATTCAAGTTTCGCACATTCTACTTTGTACTGGGATTGAAAGCTAAAAAATCATTATCATGCTGTGCAACTACAGGTCAAATGTATGCAATGCCACCATGAGTCCAACCGCTATGAGAGTATGATGGATCTTGCCGTGGAGATACATGGTGTTGTTGACTCCTTGGAAGATGCCATTGCACAATTTACAACGATTGAGATGCTGGATGGTGACAATAAATACAAATGCGATCGGTGAGTTTTCTTCCAATGTCAACCTCCTTTGTTGTGTGTGTTGATCACGTGTTGGAGATGAAGTGATTCTTATATCTTGTACTAAATTCATTCAGTGTGATGTGATATGGTCGTGCAGTTGTAATGCTTATGTGCGAGCTCGGAAACAGCTGACTGTGTATGAGGCACCTAATGTTCTTACTATTGCACTCAAACGATTTCAGGTATGACGAAGAGCATTGTATGTGATGAGATTAAACTTCGAAATTAAATTGGGATGTGTTATTTCGTTTCTCCAATTTTTATTCTATGATTTAGCTGTGGTGGATGTGTAGAGTTCTGTTACTTGGGACGATTTCTTCTGTGACGTGGACTCTATACATTTTACCCATATGTATCCGTTAATTGTCTAACAGGACATATTTGTTCCTTGATCCATGTTTTATCTGACATGATCATAGTTGGTAGTTTAACTGTGCGTTTTCATGCTTTTCTGTTCTAGAGTGGAAAGTTTGGAAAGTTAAACAAAAGAGTTACATTCCCTGAAGTGTTGGACATGTCTCCATATATGAGTGGGGCCAACGACCATCCTCTTCTTTACAGACTGTACGCAGTGGTGGTGCATGTGGATATGTTGAACGCTTCATTTTTCGGACATTATATCTGTTTTGTGAAGGATTCAAATGGTGTGTGGTACAAGATTGATGACAGGAAGGTACAACGTCATTACCTGCGAGCAGTTTGTTGAGGTTTTTCTTGGGGGAATCCTACTAACGCCTAAAACTAATAGATATACAAAAGCAATTACTGAAAGCGTGGATAGGAGCTCATCTGGGTTCTTATCTCTTGAATGCATCTAACATTGGGGAAGCTTCCAAACAGGTTTTAATTGGAGTTCATGAGACCGCACCAGCACTTATCGGTTACGCTTCAATACTTTCTTTTGCAGGTAAAAGAAGTGGACTTGGGCAAAGTTCTTACCCAGAGAGCTTATATGCTATTTTATTGCAGGTAACCATTTTTACATGGTTGTGTAGTAAACAAAAGTATTTGAAATGTAGGTGTTGTATAATTGGTAAGTAACATTTTAGTTTCTTGTTAAGCAGTATTGCTGTTCAGATTTCAGGTACCGATGTAATTTTTATTCTTGTTTCTCCTCTGAAATTGATGTCTTGTTAAGAATTTCGAAAAGATACAATGATAATCTTCTGTTGAAATATAAAATAGAATGAGTAAGTGGAGCTTCAATAAAATAATCTTATGGACTGATGTTGTCTTCAAAATCCATCAGTTGTGTAAATATCTCTGTCTTCTATTTCAACACGTCTTCAGTTTACATTGTCTAACTTGTACCTTGTTTTCTTGTCATGCAGATCAGGTGCACGGAAGGCACCTAATATAGAGGAACACCCTTCTGCAATCCTAGCAACTTCGCATTCAGTCCCCAAGAAGACCCGCACCTCTGTCTGCATGGAAACTCAAAGAAGTTCAATTTTTCCACCCACACTTGGAGCAATACCTGTGCCTACAGATTTTTCCAGGGATTACCCAAATGATAGCGAGTTAATTCAATTGAAACAGTCTGAAGAAGAGACGGAGGTACATGATCGGAGTAAGATTACTGAACCTGCTTAGTGTTGTAATAGAGATTTCTTTAGTTTTATTTAATTGATACAAGTTGACCTTGTCATGCAGTAAGTAGCAGGTCTTGAAGGCCGATCTGCGTGTTTTCTTGTGCTCAAAGAGTACACCGTGAGTGTCGTTTATCCTGGGTTTAATCTTTAGCGTTCAATTAGATCTGTATAGACCCCCTTCATTCTTTTGCTAGTTCAGCAGCCTTTGAGAATCGCTTTCTTAGATTGTTAGAATATCATCTGCTGACCGTATCTAATTGATTTTTCTTGTTAATACTACAGAAATTCCGCAAAACTCAGAGGACATCATTGCAACAGAGGATAAAAGTGCCGGAGAAACGGTGAAGGAGATCAGCGAGATGGATTTGGGACCTGTAAGCACAAATGTGTCTGAAGAGGAAGAACCTGCAGAGGAGTCTAGATCTTCTGTTGCCTTAGGTCTGTCATTCGACCTCATAACCAGTGCTCCAAATGTCACATCTAGTTCTCAAACTTTGAATTGCAATTTGCCATCAAATAATAACCTCAAACAGAATAGACTCTCCTCGGATGCAACCAGTGATGACTTGGACAGAGGGAAGATCAAGCTCACAAATCAACAACATTCACTACTGCCTTCCTCGAAGAGTTTGGGTGTTGATCGATTGATGGTGTTTTCATGTGTGGAAAATGATGATTTATCCCCTCACTCTCAAGTGCTTAACTTTGGAGGAATGTCATCATCAATAAGTGCGTGGGTTAGCGGCACTGATGATTTATTACCATCGAATTTGCATTCTATGTGTTCAAACTATTCTGCAGTCTCTAGTCCACATGGTACTTTTGCTGGACATGAAAGACGAAGCTTAAATGAAGCAGATGCCTGGAATGACTATGTCTCTAATAGAGTCAAACGACAACATATCGAAGAATCTCCTGAGAAACTAGGATCTGCAGGCGCTTGTTTGAACGGGGATTCTCAGTACATGGATGTTGATGAAGGAAGTGCTTCAACCGTCGATGACGACTTGAATCCACATACGTCATTTGAAGTGCTATTTAATGACGGTGCAGGACGATCATCAGTATTATTGGATACTTGTCGGACAAGTGGTAATAGAGAGCTCTTCCGGTCATCAGCAGCCTTGCTTGAGTTAGAGTCTCTCCACTCCCGAAGTGCTCTACAGTTGACGTCATCCATAAAAAACCAGGGAGCTGGAATCGAACCTATGGGAAGCACTGAGCCTTCAGGAGAGTCTTCCTCGTTCTTGAAACCCCTCCGAAGTCGTGTCCTCACAGAAGAACTCCCTAGGCCTGCAGTGGACATCAGAAAAGTTACGTCTACGGTAAGAGTGACTAGGAGTGGCACAGAGATACATGAAGAATCGTTCGATGTTGGACCCATAGAGGATGATATACCTTATGTGTTTGCCAAACCACTTTTTGCTGAGCCAGCTATACCTCAATTTTGTGAAGGGCCATGCGATCAACAACCGGATAAATCAAGGCGTTTGACGAAAACACCTACAGTGGAGATGCAGGATTCCGTTCTAGGCGCTGCTGATGGAGTACCTATTCCTCCTGACACGATAAGTTATGTTGATGTCGAGGAGAACCAGTGTAAAATTGACACGCTTATTTGGGATGTGAAGCGCACAAACCAATCCTCGAAACCACTGTTCCGTCCTGGATTTTTAATCAAGCGCTCAAAATCCAATTCGTCAAATTCTATGAGTTGTACGGATGCATTTGCAAATGATAGAAGTGAGGCGATTGGTCAAGGTCATTTCATTGAAGTATGCCAGGATCCGTCAAACGGAATACCTGCATCAGCACCTGTAACCAATGGCACAGGAATCGACCCTCAAAGGTCAATCACGAATGGCAAACTGATTAGTAATAGGAACTATAGTGATGGAAAATCTGTATCAAGAAAGAAACCTAAGGATTCTCCTTTGGAAAATAGTCCCATTATAAAGGATCAATCTGAAAGTACGAAGTACAAGAATGTCAAGCAAAGGAGGAACGATAGTTGTGCCTGTGGATCCCAACAGAAATGGAAGAAATGCTGTGGAAAAGCTTCTGTTCTCAAAGGAGGACTCGTGACCAAGCAAGTTATTGTGTGATCATTTCTTGCCCTGCACCAATGCGGTGGCCATGCACGTCATTATGGGTGACTAGCCTAACGTTAGACAAGAGTTTGCTTCAACGGCTGCCACTTCGCTGACAACTCGAATTTCGTGCAACCATGGTTGTGGTTTGTTCTCAGGCTGACTACTCTCTTGCGGGCAAGCTGGATGCTGTATCTACGAAAGAACCCGGAGTTTGCTTATTCCAGGCATTTACAGACACCATGTGACATAAGCTTTCTTCACTGAATGTGAGGTTTTCTGGTGGTTAATTTTTTTAAAGACTAAACATAGTAGGTAACATTTTTCAGATGAAGAAAAGACCGTTTCCCTTCGATTTTATCCCTCCAACCCTCTTGATGGAGATTGCGGGATGGTTGTTAATATGTATATTTTTGCACTGCTAGGGGTAAAGGACTGCAAATGCACTAGTAGTGTACAAGTATTGCAATTTTGTTATTTCCAGAACTTGAAGATCTAAAAACTGTGAGTCTACCTTAACGGAATATGAGATATAAGAGTGCACCAATGAATGGTTTTAATTTTTTTAAAAAAATGATACCTGATGAGGAAACATAAGTATGATTGCAATTGTATGAATTTTGAAGCTCAGTGAAGATCAAATTGTAAGATGTATTTTGTGAAAAAAGTTTTGATTAACTTAAGTTTCAGCAAGTTCTAAAATATTCTGGATAGTTACAATTTTTTTGTATTTAGAACAGAGTTTATTTGGACCAAATACTTGTTTGTAGTGACAATTTCTTTGTGTAATATTCCTTAGTTTATTATTGTTTTCTTTTGCTGTGTCAAAACTTTATCTATAGAAGTCCAGTATTAGGGTATACTTCAGTCAAAGTAATTTCATTTTAATCCAAATAATATTTTTCTTTGATATAATCTTATTCCATTGCATTTGGAAAGTTGATTAAAAGATCTTGTTTTTGTTTTGTTTTGCCACATACAATTCTTTTAAAAACAAGATTATATTGATTCTAATACAACCCTCTCTGTAGTTGTTTTTTTTCAGTAACTTTTTTAATGTTATAAATTTTTTTTTGAAAATCAATAAGTTACAATTTTTGGGTTAATGTTGATTTTAAGGATCTAACTAATGATTACACAATACCAATGTATATATATATATTTATATATATATATACATATTTTAATATAGATTAGTTCACAATAATTCAATTTGTTTTTACAGGGTATCTTCATTTAAAAAATTTAGCTGGCTTCTTTATGATTAAAAAAAGAAAATTATACTTTTTAAAGGTTCTACAATAATATTACTTTGTCACAAGTCTAATTGCATATTGTGGTGTCTTAAATTTCTAATGCTTGACTTTAATTTCTCTTTTAATTTTCCTTAATTACAGTTTTATTTAAAAATAGCTCCCAATATGATTTTTTGAAATGAAATCTATTCAAAATCCATTTTTTACTTTGGCAAGAAACCATTGAGGCTTTTGTAAAAAATTCCTAAGATTAATTCTAGTAAATCAAGTTTAATTATTATTAATCTTGCATTGAAATCTAGCAAATACACACACACACACACACACACATACATATACTTATCTGGATTGGTTTTTTGCAATACCTTATAGAAGAATAACTTCTTTACAGTACTTTTTGCACAATTTAGTAAGACCTTTTATTTGATTGTATCGATTTTTATTTTATTAATTTTCTTATTCTTTAATTCAAAAAATATATATATATATATATATATATATCTACATGTCTGTATGTATGTAGTTATTTTAAAATTATATATATTTTATTTATTTTTAGTTTTAATATCATAATCTAATATTTTCTCATTAATTTATCTAATATAGATTGAATTTAAACCACATAAATAATAAATTATTTCTATTTGTTTTTTGCCTACTATCATCTCTATCCCCATTGATGTCTTGTCTTGTGATATTTAAATGGCCTCTTATTTGATTCAGATGAAGATTTATAAAAAAATGTATAAATTCTTGTATGAAAGTTTTGTTTATCTTTAAAATGCTTCAAATTACAAAACTTGATTAAGTTTGAGTATTTATTGATGTCATTTTCTAATGCATATTTGACCATAATTTTACATTAAAAATCCATACAAATGTAATATAGCTAAACCAAACCGAACCTTTGAATGTAAATTTCAAAGGTAGAGACCAATCTCTTATAATAGATTCAAATTTAATTGTTCAAATCATGCAACATCTATTAATGAGGCTTAAGCAAACGAATACACTCCCACCTCAATTCAGATTTGTGGAATTAATAATAGTAAAAGAATAGGATCAGAAAAATAAGATTATTAGAGTCTTTTGTGACATTCATGACGTATTTTGTGAGACACTTCTGGACGAATTCTGGTGCTTACGTGGACTGCCTTGTTGGCAGTCCAGCTAGGTTCCCGATTCACACGTGGACGTGCATGTCATGCTGACTTCTCCACGTAGGATGTTCACTGGGTGACCTCTCGACCAGCCAACCATGAGAAAGCAACAGCTTTTGCCGCGCCAGTCACTGTCACCATCAGCGTGACCAACGAACCTACCTACCAGCGAGTTGTTGGCCGCCTGGTTTTTGAAATCATATCGTCGTTTGTTTGTTTGTTTATATATAAGAAGGTAATGCCATCTGGTGTTTTTATTTACATATATGAAAATATATGTGCAACTTGTATTTTGCTTGATCTCTCCTTCATGTTTATTTGAATATTCACTTTCAAACTGGAGCGGAGATGATGAAATAGAAGTTCGGCAGTCTTATGATCTATCTGTGTGAGTGAATCTATCGCCGAGTCAATCATCCCTTCAGCGTTTGCAGACTGTTCTCATAATTTTCTTCTTTATTTTTCTTTTTTCTTTTTTTCATTTTTCAATGTGATGTAGAAGCAGTTTACAGAGCAGAAGTTGGCTATTATTCACTTCTGCCAGGATTCGGGCAGGAGTATCCTCCTAGATCAAATTGTCAGTAGAAAGTGTGTCGTGTTTGTATGTGTGTGGGAAGTTCAGTTTTTAACATGATTCTATCGCAATTCTATCATGCGGTTTCGTAGCAGGTATACGAGGTTTTACAATCGAGCGAAGAATTCATTGCTTCTGTTCGTTGAGACTCGACAAATGAGCACCCTCACCTCAACTCTATTACTCACGGGCAGCGTGGTTTACTTTTCCAAGTCGAACATGAGATCATTTCATACTTCGAGTGTCGTTGTTTAGTTGCGTAGATATGATACTGCAAGAGGATGCGGTAGATTGGTCTTCTATCGCCTGGTTTGCTCCTCGATCGCTCAAGGAGCCATCATAAGCTGATATTCAGCCAAGATGGCCTCGAAATGACGCGTTGGAATGGACTGCGGAAATTTGGACTGATCGCAGCCATGGTATTCTTCTGAGGACGAGGATAGCACCTTCAAACGGCACGACTGTCGTTTGATGAGATGTACCATGGAGTGGTCCTCGCCAGGGAAGATGGCGAATCCGTCGTTCCATAATCGTGCCATATCTTCGTCGAGAAGTTGCCAAGCGAGAGCGCCACCGCCAGCTCCACGCTGTTTTGCTGACTCGTAGATCCTATCGTACATTGATGTGTAGAGCGCAACTCGATGCTGTGAGTCGAAGAGCCCAAACTCAGAGAACAGGACTGGCATCTGCAGAATCTCGGTAGCATCTTTGATGTGAGCGTCTACCCATGCGTTGAAGAACTTTTGCTTCTCGGCATGATTCTCCCATGGCATCCTGCAAATTCAGACAACATAAATTAAAATTAAAATTCCTTCAGGTGTACATCAAGAAACGAACGAAACTTCTATACTGTGAAATTTGGAGGTCAAATAGTACCAGAGATCCGGGTAGGCATGAACTGTGGCAAAATCGATTCCGGCAACTTCATGGTTCTCAATAAAATCTGTCCCTGAACGTGGCGTGTGCTTGGGATTTGCCGCAGACGTCCCTCGGCTGTTCTTCTTGTAGAAGCCCTCAAGCCCCACTGTCAGTAGGTGCTTGCTATCCAGCGACTTCACATACGCAGCCATCTCTTCAATCCACGCCTGCATAATATTGAACTGTGAGAATGAGGTTTGGCGTGGTGCACACATGTCATTGTGAGGAAAATTATAGTTGTTGCTAGAACATCCATCTTAAATTTCCAGAGAGGTATTCACGTACCTGGAGAGCATCGCTTGAGGATTCATGTGCACAGCGGGGTTCATTGATGAGTTCCCATCCTAAAATAGCGGGGTCGTTACGGTAAACCACCTTGGTAATGCTATTCACTCTTGTCAACACCGTCTGCCATCATACAAGATTTCAGAAATCGATTCCGATCCAGGTGGCTAACACCTAACAGATTTTGTCTTTAAGTTTCGTCGAGCAACGTCAACTCACCTTAACATGCGCTTTGTAGTAGTCACGGACGATGGGATGCGTGAAGAAATGGTCATCAGAGCCATGGTCCAAATCCACACCAGCGTCCCGTGCCCACTGCACATAACGACTCTTGCCACCATATTCTGGCAGATTGTTCACCAATGTCAACAACAGCCGCACTCCATGGCGCCCCGCTTCCGCCACAACAAAGTCAAGAGCCTGCGACAACCAAAGTCAACGTACCCTTGTGAGTTAATCTCAGCCAATTCAGAGTGGAGAAACAATTTGAGAAAGAGTCATGTATCAGATTTCATACTTCAAATGTTTGCTCGGAGTAAACACCAGGAGACCCCTGCAACGCATCGTAAGTAGCATCGTTAAACGCCCAAGAACGGCACACTGTCATGCCTAAAGCAGCGCCGTGCTTGAAGATGTTGGTCACTCGCGATCTCGTGCGCTCCTTCACGGCCTGTGTCATTAGCCAGTAGGAATTCCAACCGTTGATATACAATGGTTCCCCATTGAGCACGAAATTCTTGCCTTCTCTCCCAACAAATGCGTGATGGCTGTGAATCTGGATGCTTTCTTCGCCCTTGTGATGGTCCGCCTCAAGAGCCGCCGCAAGTGCCACGAAATGTAACCCGAGCACTATGAACGAGGTACCAAGTCTGGACCTCCAAGTAATTGCACTCATTGTTACCCTCATGGCTCCAAGTCGTGCTGCTGAAGATGTTCAATGGAGCAGTACTTTGATGTATTGAGCGCAACCTGCTTTCCGTGATTGCTCTTACTGTCAACGTGCTGGCGCGGATCCAGTAATCTTGATGAGAGGATTGTGGAGGAACAAACCTGGTCCTTACAGACTCTAGCTGGTTTTCGTGATCCCTGTGTGCTTGTCTGTGTGGATCTCAACATGCAGTTCCCAAGTGTGTCCTTATTTGAAGATTTTAGTATTTTGTTGGGTCAACAACACAGGTTCAAAGCGCTCATCCGACAACGATTGTGCTGCACAAGTTGCTGGTCAAGTTTCCCCTGAAGGTTGCCTATAGCAAGCTCAACGCAAAGTTCGGACACAAAGCTGCAATCTAAGACTCAGTCCAGCATCCAACCCCACCGAGAGAGTACCGGCATTTGCGCTTCAACACAACTTCTCTGCTTCAGAGCCGGGCCCGAAACTTTAGTTTCATGGTTCCGTTAGAAGGATGCTGACATCTCACCAGTTTCTTCAGCGGCAGTTACAATTGCCGAATACTTTCGCATCGCATTCGTGGCTTTTCTTTATTTTATTTTCCTCTATAGCAGCCCGTAGACCAAAAATTAAATAAAAATCGTACCCCTCGGAAGTAGGCACAATTGTGAAGCAAAAGACTGAGTACAGATCTGTAATGTGAAGAAGGTTGCAGTTAAGCTGCAGTAATGCAAGGTACTAATTCCTTTTGAAAAGAACCTCACATCCCGAACTAAAAAATCATAAAACTCACCTGTAATTGACCCAAATCTTGAAAGTTATATTGTTTCCTTGGAATGCCACACTTTTTCTAGTGGCCGTGTTTCTGCAATGTTCTGCAACGTTCCATAACTAATACTCTCATTGACATAACCCGAGGAATCAGGCTCCTCTTGTTGAATCACATTATTGAAATTTCACTTTCTTGTGGCCATACAGACATCAAGTTGACTTCCAAGTCTCACTGCAACCTTCTTCACATTGCTGGTGGTAAAAGAAAATCAGTCGAGACGTTTCGTTCCAAGAGAACTTTCTCCAAGAATATTTTGACGAGCCTTGGAACCTCACCAACCATCGGGTCGTCAAAATCGGGTGAAAACACGAATGTACCGTCGATATGCGATGTATTTTTTTTTTTTTTATCGCTGGAATTGGTAATGATCCATGATCAATGGTTGCAAAGAATGTGGACGTCACGTCAATGGTCGACCGGGAGGGCATGTTGGGAGTTTGGTGAGGGAAGGGGGAGGGCGAGGAAAGTGTGCACGGTCACACTGGCGGAATGGGAGCAACCTTCCCTTCCTCATTGCGGCTAGACTGATGCGGAGATCCCTCCCAGCAGCTTCTGCTCCATCATTGCCCTCCGCCAGGCCCCTCCAATCCTCATGTCCGCTTTCGAATGGAATTTCGCAACCCCCTCTCCCTACCATATGTGGAATTGTTGCTCGATGTCAATCTCGACAGGAGCAGAGGAACCTAGGGAATGGAATAAAAACGCACAAAAAGAAGTAAAAAAACATTGGGCCACTCCATGTCGTCATTATGAGAAGCGATTCCTCTTTAGATCCCTCCGCAGTACGGTGACCATTTGTTTGCTTTTCTATTTAATTTACTTGTCCGTAAAGTGTATTCAATATGGTTGCGTGTAAAACCATTGCGCGAGGCGGATGCCCAAATAATTCTACGCATTCTGTTACACCGACATGAGCACTAAACCTACGGATTGTTCCAGGTTTATGAATTTTGAGAGGATGGGCGACGTCATTATTTTTCTTTTCTTTTCTTTTCGAGATTTTAACTTTTCTGCCCCGATTGATATCGTGGTTGCAGAGATAATATTACCGAAGCCATGAGGAGATTACAGAGAGAGATTAGCGCCTGTGCAGATGGCATACGCAGCAAAGGCAGGCGCAGCCGCAGTAGCAAGAGCTCCTCGAGAAGAGTGCGACTGAACAACGATCGAAGAAGGATACACATGAAGTCTCCGAAAGTGTTTTTTCTTTGAGGTTTCCAAGTTCTTTTTGTCTGGACAGCCATCGACATTTTAATTGCCAGCTGAGGTTTTTCCACAATCCCCAATCAAAGAGCGAATAAAACATACGCACCCCGAGCTGCCGACCTCACGATGTATTCACTCCCCAGCACTCATCTTACACCGTAATCTGTAAATTCCTTCCTCAATAATTGACGTCCCTTCCTCAATAATTCATCACACTTTTGAACAATTGGCTTTCAACACCAATCAGGATGACTTTTTGTCTGAAAAATATCTCATTTGTGCAATACAATATAGACTCAACAAATAGATTTTCGATTTCTTCAATTATTGGATGTTAACAGTCATTTACATTAAAATACAACAATTATCTATCTGGATTTATTTTAATATTATCAGTTTAAAATGATAAATAAAATGTGGTATTGATTAGCTAACACATGAGTATATGTAGGTTAATATTTTTTAAAAAGTCATACATATATTTCCAAGAATAAAGCATACTAGTTAAGATATGTTTGTTGTGCAAGTAAAATAAAGTTGATAGTATATTATTTAAAAATTATTCTTGATAAATTGTTGTACAACAAGATAATAACAACATATTTTAGGCAATAGAGATAGAGATATATACATCTATATATATATATATATATATATATATATATAAAAACAAGTAACATGTTGTTCACCAAAATAATTGTAATAAAATATTTAATTGTGCAAGAAAAGATATCAAATAAACTTTCAGTAGAGAATGATATATATATATATATATATATATATATATATATATTATTTTGGGTGTTAAAAATTTATTGATATTAATAGAAAATAGTAGAAATATTTATTGTAAACATATGTTCCTACTGGTTATTTTTGATAATGTACTAAATTCATTCACATATCAACTAATCTAATATATTTGTGTTAACTTTAGCATTGTTTATTTGTTTTGGAAAATACATAAACAACCATTGTAGAATAATAACAACAAACTATTACAATTTTTTTTTTATTCCTAATTAATAGTGTAGATAAAAGAAAAACAACTAAAATACTATAACTTAGTATAACATTTAGAATATGATATTGATTTTCTTTTATTTAATGAGAGTTGTTGCTTTTATATACTAAAATCATAAATACTCTAAGAAATTAATGAATTATTATATATTTTGGAAACTAAATCACCTTACATGTATAATTAAATATTGTATTGAATCATATATTTCTATTTTAAAAACTTTATGTTTTGTGTTTACACAAAAACAAGGTTTTTAGAAGACTCATTTCAATTTTTTTCTCAAATTTAAAGATTTAAATGCATATTATAAAATAATATTTGTATCATAAAATAATTAAAAAAAAACAAAACAAAACAAAACAAAAACCAAAAGATGAAGATAATTATAGAAGTTTTGTTTTTTTTTTTTGTTTTTTTTGTTTTTTGTTTGTTTTTTTTTTTTTTTTTTTAGAACCAAAGAATTTGAAAGGTTATTATCAATTAGAAAGAAAAAAAAGACACTTGAACCAAGACTAAAGTACAATAGAAGTGTTGATAATTCTAAGAAGCATCAGAAAAGGATTAGACTTACTTCTATAAGTACTAGCAAATAAAAAGGCCATGTAGAAGATTCCTAAATACAAAGAGGGTTGCAAAACAAGTATCAAACTTGTGAAGTCCTTAATAACCTTAAATTACTAAAAAATAGTTAATAGATACCAAGAGGTTGGTAAACCAAATTCTACTTGTACAATTCTTAATCTTGCTTAATAAATGCTAGGACAAGTAGAGGATCTTGCTTAATAAATGCTAGATCTAAAAAAAGTAACTTTCTAAAAGTTGGAAATAAAAATCTAAGTTATAGAATACTTGCATAGTAGTTTCTAAATTTTTCAAAAATCTAAAAGAAAAATATAAAATCATGAGTTGTACTCAAAGATACTTGTAGGTCTAATCTACATTTAGGAAGCTTTCATTACATTAAAAACACATATTATAATTTAATTTATTCTTAGATATGATATGTATAATTATATTTTTTTGAATAATATAAGATTCAATAACACATAATATAATTTTTATACATGATATCATTTTTATACATAATATCAATTTTTTAATAAGTTTTATTTAAAAATAAATAAATAAATAAATAACTTTTTTACTTTAATAAAATAATTTTTGAATTATATTTTTTATAGTGCTAGTAAGATATTTAACATGAAATAAAAAAAGAAAAAAAAATCCTTAACAGATAATTAGATTTACTTAAATCAAAATATCAATAAATCATCTAAAAATAAGAAATAAAATTAATTATTCAATTTTAATACATAACTTTTTGAATAAAATATTTTTTTTAGAATAATCAAATATTTATATGATTTTGAATAAAAAATTATATTATTTTAATAATATGTCTTTGTAATTATTTAATTTTTAAATAAGTATTTTGATTAGAAATTATTTTAAATATAAATAATATATATATATATATATATATATAATTTTTTATTTATTTTTTATTTATTTTTAAAGTACATCAGTAGCAAATGAAAAGGTATTCCATTTGCCCGAAATCACTTATAAAGACTTTGGTCCAATCACTTATAAAGACTTGTTTTTTTTTTTATTTAAGCATCTAGAAGATCTTCAAATGCATCTTCAATTGTAGCATTAATAGTTACTTATGTATAATAGGAATGTGTGGATGAGTTTTTTAGTCAACAAGTCCTAAAAGATAGATCTCATGTTTCTTGGTTGAAGATTCTATCAAAAAGAATCCAAATGCAATTAAAAAAAAAGACATCATTAATACAAACATAAAATATATTTTTTCAATTTATTATTGTGCTGTATTTAAATATAAATTTATAAATTTATAAAATATATGAAATTATATTTTTTTATAAATATCATTTCACATATGGTTCAATAGATCATTGACAATTTTTTTATTATTCTAAGTCAAAAAAAAGATTGTCTTTTTTAAGTTTGTTATATATCAATGAATATTGTATCTAGACATTGAAGAAGTCATTTTTTACCACAAAGATAATGCTAGAAAATATGGTCATATTGTACATAGTTTAATAAAATCTGAATCTATTAAAAAAAATGAAATAGATTCATGTATTTTTTAAAAATTAATTTAATAGAAAATCAAATTTAATTCTATTTTCTATACATAATATCTCAAATACTTTGAAACATCCTTCCTATCAAATTGGTCAATTTTGTTAATTATTGTTTACAGTGGCTTGATTACCAAAGCTTCTTTGTGATTATTGCATTATTGTTGTTGCATAGATAATGTAAATGCTTGAAACATATTTGCAGTGATTGGATCTATGTCCATACCTTGTTTTCTAATAGAAAAACTACTAGAAGTTCCATTTAAAATTGCCATTGAAGTTACAACTTCAACCTTATTGTTTTCTTTATCTATTAAATTCAAATATGAATAAACAAAATATAATATTTTTTACTTCAAACTTTCATATTGGATTCACTACTTATGTTGTATTACATGTTATCTTGCTTGAGAATGTACTTGACACTTGGTTGTAGAAGATAACTTAGAATTTTGTAATAAAAAATAATATAAGAATTCTAATAAAATCTTTAATAAATTCTAATTAAACCTTAATAATCCTAATAAAATATTTAATAAATTCCAATTGAACCTTAATAATCCTAATAAAATTTTAATCAAATATTAAAGAAATGTTAGTTTTTTAAAAAAAATTATAAAAGAATTCTATAAAAATCTTTAAAAAAATTGTATATTTTTCAAATTTAATTTTAAAATATCATAAAGAAATCATAATAAATATCAAATAAATAAATTATAAAAAATAAAAAAAATAAATCTAAAGAAATAATTAAAAAATAAAGAAATGCGAATTTTTTTTTGAATAAATTCTAAATAAATCTTAACCAAATTCTAATGAAACCTTTAAAAAATCTAGCCAAATTTTAATGAAATCTTAGACAAATTCTAAAAAATCTTAAAAAAATCCAAATCAAATCTTATATCAGATTCAAAACCACATCTAATAATTAAACCATTGATCTTGACTCAAAATTTGTATATCTTTTAATTTCTTAGTTGAAAACAAATACAATAAATTTACCAAATGAAAGAAACTCTTCAAAATCTGCTTGATTGTCTATCAACCTCCTTCTCCAATCTTGATGCCAATCTTCCAATATCAATATCTCTTTCATTCACTATTCAATTGCTCTCAAATATTGCAAAATTATTAAAAAATAAGTTTGGTAATAAATGTGTGAAATTTCACTTCAATCCAACTAAAAAATTGTTGCAAATCTTTAAAAACTTCACTAATTCTCCAAATTCCAATTTCTAAGATTCAAACCAACTTGGATTTTAATAAATTTTAATTTAATTGTTTGATTAAAATCAAAATTACAATATATATTTAAAAAATTTGTAATCACAAACCAATAAAAGTTTACTTCTAGATCTGCTACAAATGTCATAAAATATTCTATTATATATATATATATATATATATATAAAAATTAGAATCACTCCAAAAAAATCCTAACTTTGCAAAGCTCTTATAAGATAATTGCAAATTCAAATCATCCAAAACCTATATACAAAGGATTTTTTTTTTTTTTTTTTTTTTTTTTTTTTTTTTAATTTTTTTTTTAAAATTACTTTCTAATCATCAAAAGAGTCTTAGAATTGGTGTAGGTAGGTCATTTTGTGCCTCAAGATTTGGTTTGTACCATGATTTATAATTGGTCTTCTTTGGATATCAATTTTTTGCTTTTGAAGTTAATTTTTGATAGAAACTACTTTTAACTCTCTTCTAAAGATGCCTACATTATTTTTTTAATATAATTTAATTTTTTTTATTTAAAATCTTATAAAATAAGTAAAATATTTTTTTACAAAAAATATTAATAATTAATAAATTTTCTATCTTTCTATTTTTTATTTATCTTTCTAAACTATGATTCATATTTTTCTATTTTATCTTATAGTTATCTTACAATATAACATCCACTTTTCTAAACTACTACTATTTCTTTTAATAGGAATTTATATTAATATTTTTTCATTTTTAAGCTTCCTTTAATTATACCTTTTTTTATTGTATACAGATTTAATAAAAAAATTGTTAAATTTTCTACCACAAGATTATTATTTTTTAAAAAGTCAAAAATATCAAGTCATAGATGATAACCATAATTAGAAAAAAATAGAATTTTTTGAATAAAAAAAATACTATATTATTATAAGAAAATTATGCCAATGACAAAAAAGTTGTCTAATTACCTTTATAGTAGTTAATGGTATACCTCAAAAATTGCTCTAAAACTTGATTTATTTGTTTGATTTATCTATTAATTTGAGGATAGAAAGTCAAAATAATTTTATATCTATTTTCAATAACTTAAAAAAGATTCTCTAAAATCTTGATAGGAATTGAATCCCTCTATTCAATATAATATATCTTAGCAATCTATGATAGCAATAAATATTGTTATTTTTTTTTTTATTTCTTTATATGTGATAGATTTTTTACATTGTAAAAAACATACAAACTTTTTGAAATAATCTATTATGAAAAATATAAAATTATAAAAATTAAAATTTAAAAATCTATAGTAATTAGAATTATTTTTTATTGATCAAAAGCTGCATCTTGTTTTTTTTAGAATAAGATAAAAACATCTAAAAATGATATTTAATAAATCTTGTTAATTTTTTGATTGATAAGTGATCATAAATTCAAATCTTGATAAAGACGTGTTCCAATAAATTTGGTAAGAATTTAAAATACATGCTAATATAAAATATTTGAGGTATTTATCATATACATTTATATACAATGATTAGATTTGAAGCACCTTCTAGATAATAATGCTATTTTTGTTATAAATCCATTATTATTAGAAGGTTTTTGTTGTGAATCTCATAATTAATCTTCACTACTAAAAAAATTTCAAATAAAAAGTTATTGAATAAAATTTGTTATTTGCTCCCATTTATGATAATATTGCATCTAAAGCAAAGTCTAATACATTTTTTTCCATAAAAAATACCTTGAAGAAGTCAAGAAAATATAAAATTACTAAAAAAATAAAAATTATCTTGAAAGATTCAAATAATTCTTTTATTTATTTATTTCATTAAATTTTGTTTTAATAGGTCAAATATGTAAGTGAAGCTATAACTTGAAAAAAGTTCTTAATAAAGATTAGGTAATAATTGGATTTTTTAAAAAAACATTAGACATATTTTATTGTTATTGAAATCTTTCAATCTGCAATAATTTAGATCTTATTAGGATCCAATACAAGGCCATCATTTAAAATGATATAATTCATTTTAAGAAGTTAACTTAAATAATGTGAAATATATACTTTTCTATCTTGGCATAAAGTCTTGCATCTCTAAGTTTTTGTAAGATACAATAAATATGAATTTTATATTTTTATATATTTTTAGAATAGATTAAAATTTTATTTAAATAATAGATAATAAAAATATCAAAAAACTTCAAAAAAAATTATTCATTACATATTGAAAAGTAGTTGGTGCATTTGTGAGTCTAAAAGGCATGACATTGTATTAAAAATATCCATACTTACTTTAAAATGTAGTCTTCTATTCATATCTTTTTTTAATGGGTATTAGATTAAATGTTATTTATAGATCTATTTTTATATATTTTTATTAGATTTAATTGATCTAAGAGTCCTAGATCAATTAAATATAATAAAATGAATTAAAAAAATAATATTCGTAATGTTTTTTTTTTTTTTTTTTTTTTTTTTTTTTTTCATAAGCAAGTTGAGAGCTTTTTCTAGAGATTTAGAATGTTGTATAAAATGCTTAGCTAGATTTTCATCAATATATTCTTTGAATGTAGCCAAATGTTTTTGTAATAAATTATAAGGTGATCTATAAATGATTAAGTTCTTTTTTAAAGATCAATTGAACAATCATAAAGACAATGCTTTGAAAGAATATCAACATTCTTCTTTTCAAAGGCATTTTGATGATCTTGGTACTAGTTTAGAATGCCACTTGAAGTCTTTTCAACATCAAAAATGAATATAGTATAAATAATAAAAGATGGATCTTCTTTTGCAGCATGCATGAAAGCTCTTGCACTTATCAATATAGATTTGATTTTACTAAACTTATGATTTTTTACAAAGATCTTGATTAGGCTATAAAAAAAAATTAAGGTTATAAAAAATCTAATTTATTTAAAATTATACTTCTTTATTGATGATAAACCTAAAATAACTAAATTTGAAGGAGCTCAAAAAATATTAAATATTATTAAGCTATTATGACCATTAATTGTTACATCTAAAGGTATAATTTTATAGATAACATGTCTAGAAGACATCAAATAACCATCTATGACTTCTTTATGTATATGCTTAGTTTTCTTTATTAAAGATATTTTTTATTTTTTAACAAATTTTTTATCCATAAAATAAGCCAAGGTTCTTAAATCTAACAAGATAGAGACTTCATAATTTTTTGGTCTTAAATAAACATCTATAATAAAATAAGGTGAGAGATTTAAAAATAAAAGATCTTTACTAGGTATTGCATAAGGTTCCAATTGCACTGTCTCTATTATATCTAAACAATCTCATTTTCCAATGAATTGTCCTCTTTGGCAACCATGCCTCTTATTTTGTGATTGTGTTGCTTCTTTGAAAAATACTAAGCACTGTGCTTAGATTCTCCACAATATAAGCACAATCTTTCTCAACAATATCTTATTTTTTCTTGCTCATTAAGAGATTTGATACATATCATATTAATTTTCTTTCTTTGCAACCTTAATATATATATATTTTTTAAAATTTAGATGTTATTGCTATGACTTCACTTCTACTTTTTCAACCAAATTTTATTCTTAATATCTTTTAAAAAGTCAATTGTCACATGCAATGGCTTGAGTAATAATTTTTCTAATGAATGTGCTTTCAACATTATCAATAATAAATCTTTAACATTATTTTTTTAATCCACATTAAAGTTGGTTGATAAGGATTTTGATATTCAAATCTACGTTATAAGCATGGTTTTGGAATTTAGTAGCATATAAGATAGCTAAATGTGATCTTTTTTGTAAAGATAGAAGTTAGATCTTGGCTATTTTTTTTGTCACTTTTTTCAAATTTGGCCATAAATAATTTAAAGAATGAATTTAGATTGTGAAAGAATTAAGCATTTTTTTTAATCAAAGATATAAATCAAGAGAGAACACTTCTAGATGGAAGTGCATCTATGAATCCAACTTGAGTAAATCCATTAGGATATTAGGCAAGATATAATCTTACAAAGAACTTCACTTAATGTAAAAATCCTCAAAATTTTTATCTTATTCCATCAAATTATTTGAGCATACTTATCTTTGTTTCTTTCATATTTATAGTAACAAGATTCTTTAATTTTAATTGTGGGCTTGATCTACTTGTTTCTGTCAATTACATAATTTTTAAGTATAGACTTTGAATTTCATTATTAACTTTTTCTATAGGTGTATCATAGACATACATATTTACTTATAAAATATTAGATAGAAGATAAATATAGATAGAATTAATATTAAATTATGGCAAAGCTTCATAGATGCGTATTTGACTTTATATATGTTTATATTTTATTGATAGATTAGAAACTTGGCCAACAAATTAGCCATGTGTTGTACAAGTAGATAGTTTGTGGTACAAGCTAATAATGTAGCATATATATATAAAACTTACCTTATAAGTTAAGACATGTATCTTATAAATTCAATATGTGTTAAAAGTCTTATAAGACTTTTTTACATAGCTCTTAGTTAGATAGTACATAAAGAGATAAGAAAAAGTCTTTCTTATTCTTATCAATGTCTTTTTAGTCTTTAGTCTTGTTTTAAGATTTCCTAGTCTTTTTATCTTTGACAATAGCTATTTTAATTTAATATATTACCATCTTTGAGTGATTTTTTAGTCTTTTAGAGTAACATAAAAATGTATTGAAATATTTTTCTTTGAGATTTATGTCCTTGATAGTTTGACAAGAGTCTTAACTTATTATCCTTTTTTTGTATTAGAAGTAAGTAGATTATCCCACTTCTATTGTTGTATTTTGAAGGTTGGAGATTATACACCTTTAAACTTATCATTAATTTTTTAATATTGATTTTTTTTCTTAAAGAGAGTTGACTATTCCTATTTTTAGAAACTTTTATTTGATATTAGAGGTTTTGGATTATCTTCCTTTAATTTGAATTTCAGATTTTTTTGAGTTGTCTATAGAAATTTTTTTTATAGATGCTACTTGTAAATGTAAAATTTAGTCTTCAATCCAATTACAAGATGGCCTCAATTAAGAGTTGCTTGTAATTGGTGGTATGAAGTAGAAGTAGGAAGAACAAGAATAAAAGAATCAAAATATAAAAATAAGTGAAATAAGTATAATCAAGCAATTGTACACTATAAAACTAGTCATAGACTATTTATTAAATTTTTATCTAGTAAAAAATAAAAATAAAAATTATTTTTTTTAAAAAGATAATTTTTATATCTTTCCAATGGTATAAGAAATATATAAATCCGAGTTACTATGAGTAAATTATGAAGGTTTAAAAATAATAAGTAAATAAATGAAAAGATAAATAAATAATTTTTACCCCAACGATAACTTGCTTAAAAGACCAAGAATTTGAGCCTCACCAAGGCTCACAAATAGTGTATATGGATTTCTAAGAGAGGCCATGAGGCGTTAGTCTTATCTTCCTAACTACCTTCAAGATGCTATAACCCATACGGGACTTGTGCACCTCTCTTACTACAAGGACCACATTAGCTTTTGGTCCTCTTATTTTCTACTAGTAAAATCAATAATTTTGTATTTTTGACTTTATCATAGTTTTTGAAAACATCCAATTAGCCTAAAAACCTTGTATGGCCATCAAATCTTACTCCATTTCTTCATAATGGCTTTTGAATGCTAATTTTTCTTTTTTTTTATCAAAGTCTTAAAAATTACTCTAAAAATTCCTAAAAAATTCTAAATAAATTTTAAATAAATTCTAAAAATTCCTATAATATTTTTATAATATTTAAATAATTTTAAAACTATACTTTCTTACCTTGAAGTTTTTTTTAGTAATAAAATTAATTTAAATCCACTAAAAATCCTACTTTCTACGTAAATAACTAAAAAGATATAAGGTTCTTTTTCATGCTTCTTCTAGCTACTAACTAATATTTATATTTTTTTATAAATAATATGTATAGAAAGAAGGCCAATATAAATATTAACCTAAGAAAATATCCTCTAATACTTAATAATAAGTAAAAAATACTAAATGAACTAAGATAATTACCTCTAAGACTTATTAAGACTCTAATTCTACAACTAACATTCTAATTTTCTATTTGCCTAAAGATTTTTATACTATTTATCATATATTGTGATTTTAAGCACTTTAAATATTTTTTTTTTATTCCAAAACAACTAGTAAATTAATTTTATGATTCACAGTACTCTTAGTAGAAGTAAGAATAGATTTGTAACTATTGCAGATCTTTATGAGCTTATCAACAATTTGATGGTGAAAATCTTACATATCTCTAATATCAACTATAGAAGTAGTATTTTAATACCAATAAAAGAGATTAATAATGAAGTTTAATTTCTATACCAAAAAGTTATGCAATTAAGAAAAGGAAGTAGATCAAGCTTACAACTAAATTCAAAAAGTCTTGCTACTCTAAGTATCAAAGAGATAAGGATAAGTATACTTGAGAAGTTTGATAGAACAAGATCAAAATTTTAAGAATTTCTACAAGAAGTAAAATTCTATCTAAGGTTGCATCCTTCTCAATACTTTGATGGATTTGCTTAAGTTAGATTTATAAATATACCTCTCTCTAAGAGTGCTTTATGTTGGTTTATATCTTTGATGCAAAAAGATTTATATCTTTTCTATACTTCAAATCCATTTTTAAAAGTATTTATAGCTATTTTTAGAAAAATAATTATAAAAATATAGTAAAGATAAAATTTATATTTCTATAATAAGAATCACTTTTAATCACCATATATGTTGTAAAATTCTAAAATCTTGCTTGTAATGTAGATTAAAATGACAAGGCCCTTATCAATCAATTTTGATGTGGGTTAAACGATAATGCCAAAGATTTATTATTAACAATGCTTAAAGCATGCTCATTTAAGTAATTTATTGCTTAAGCCATTGTATGTAAGAATTGACTCTTTAAAAGATGCCAAGAACAAAGATATAGTTAGAGAGATATAAATCAAGTGATGGCAATAACTTCTAAGTTCACAGAAGCTAATTCATCAAGATTTAAACCTATGCAAATTGACACAATATATTTTAAGCCTCTTACTGAGCAAAAAAAAACTTGATGCTATCAGATAGCACCATAGGACTTTGTGCTATAGGTTGAGTTCTACGATTTTTGAAACTATAGCATTGATTGTCTTTACAATTCAAATTGCCTCTTCAAATATTCATGGATCCTTTAGTTCTATCTCTCGTTAGACCCCAAGTTTCAAACCTCATAGGAATCAATCCATCATCTCTGCTTTTGAAACATTGCCAATTTGCAGACATAAGAACTTGAATTAGGAGACATAATCTTGCATCCACCTAGTCCTATAGCACTATCTAATACTTTTTAAGCTATATAGCTACTTTACAAAGACAAATAAAAGCTTCAAGGATAAGAGAGTCGATATCTGCTAGGTTCAAATTGAATAAATCTAGTACATACTAAAGACTTCAAGATAAGAAGATATATATCAATGGCTCTTCAACATGTGACAATTCTTCCAACTAGCTGGAGAAAATACCACTAAAAGAATTGTGTATGTAACTAGCTATTTGAGAGATGTGCCACCAT
Source organism: Physcomitrium patens (assembly GCF_059467195.1). Classification (NCBI taxonomy): domain Eukaryota; kingdom Viridiplantae; phylum Streptophyta; class Bryopsida; order Funariales; family Funariaceae; genus Physcomitrium; species Physcomitrium patens. The sequence goes on from NC_143415.1 coordinate 4,921,512, forward strand.
TTGGTGGCAACATCGAGTTCAAAGCTATAGAGATTAAGGTGGATTTTGTGATTGGAAGGAATTTGAGACCGAGTTTAAGAATCAATTTTGGCCTATTAATACGATAAAAATAATATATGATTAATTAGTAAATCTAACACTTGCTTTGATACCAATAAAATAGGACCAGTCTATTTCAAGTATCTAAGATCCTTCTAATCTATAATAACATAAAATCTTATCACAAGGTAGAACAAACTAAACTAAAACAAAATTGAATAGAACTATACAAAATGAGACACAAGAGACAAAATTAAGCAACTAAAATCAAAACAAAACAAAATAAAATATAAGATATAAAATCCAGTTATATTAAGAAAAAAGGTCCAAAGCCATATTTAACCAAATGTCTCAAAAGGCCTTAGCTAGTCTTATTTATATTTTGTTCTACCACCCTAGACTTTTTAGAATGTTCCTAAATGATGGACTCCACTTAGATAACTACCTTAAATTCCTTCTAGAAAATTCCTTAGTAGGCCTCAGCTAGGTAACAACACTGAGATTTTTTTAAAAGGTTCTATAATAGATACTATCTAGGTAACTATCCTAAGCTTATTCTAGAAGGATCTACAATGGATCTTACTTGATCCACTAATCTAATTCTAATTTTAGAAACTTCCATGGTTCTAACTATCTATTCGTATGTGTCAATAATACAAATATCTTATCTACACCATGTTATATGTTTACTCTCTACCTCTTCTTCTTCTTTCCTTTGCCACTTTGTTTTGAATATTGTAAGTTTTTTCATTTGTTTTTAGAAGTTAAGCTCCATTATTTACTCCACATATTTACACAATTATAATGTGGTGCTACTAAAGCCATATCTATGTATTGGTTTCTGATTCTTATATCTAACGTCTTCTTACTTATTTTAATTAATCCACATGTTGCCTTCTAAGTTGAATGATGTTTAGAAATGATGTATTGAATGGAGCTTCTCTATAAATCTTCCATAATTGATAGATTGGTTGTCGCTTGGATTCTTTGGTTTTATGAAATGAGTGATGTGATATAAAAGATATGATGTGATATAAAAGATGTGATGTGATATGAAAGACATGATGTGATATGAAAAACATGATGTGACATAAAAGACATGATGTGATATGAAAGGCATGATGTGATATGAAAGGCATGATGTGACATAAAAGGCGTGATGTGATATGAAAGGCATGATGTGATATGAAAGTTTTTTATTTCAATGAAGTTACAAATTCAAGTGGATTTTTTTTTGTTTGTCTTCTTTTATTTTTGTACTTATTGTTTTTTGTAGCATTTGAATACTTCTAATGTGAGATAATATTTTGAGCAATATTTCTCAAGTTTAGGCAATTACAAAAATTAAGGATTGTCAAAGAAGAAAGATTTGCAATTTCAATTGGCAAGCTTGTCTAACTTGAGCAACCACTTAAATCAAATGTTGCCAGAGAAGAAAGATCTAGAATTTCATTTGGCAAGCTTATCAAACTTAAGAAATCACTCAAATCAAGTATTATCAAAGAAGAAAGATTTGCCACTTCATTTGGCAAGCATGTCAAGCTTGACCAATCACTCAAGTCAAGAGTTGTCAAAGAAGAAAGATTTACAAATCCATTTGGCAAGCTGATCAAACATGAACAACAATTCAAATAAAATGTTGTTAAAGAAGATAGATTTTTCAATTCATTTGGAAAGCTTGTCAAGCTTAAGCATCTACTTAAATTGGTATTTTCAAAGAAGAATGATTTGCCATTTTATTTGGGAAGCTTCTCAAGTTTAGGTAATTACAAAAATTAAGGATTGTCAAAGAAGAAAGATTTGCAATTTCAATTGGCAAGTTGTCTAATTTAAACAACCACTTAAATCAAATGATGCCAAAGAAGAAAGATCTAGAATTTCATTTGGCAAGCTTATCAAACTTAAGCAACCACTCAAATCAAGTATTATCAAAGAAGAAAGATTTGTCACTTCATTTGGCAAGTATGTCAAGTTTGAGCAATCACTCAAATCAAGAGTTGTCAAAGAAGAAAGATTTACAAATCCATTTGGCAAGCTTATCAAACATGAACAACCACTCAAATGAAGTATTGTTAAAGAAGATAGATTTTTCAATTCATTTCGTAAGCTTGTCAAGCTTGAATACCTACTTAAATTAAGTATTTTCAAAGAAGAAAGATTTGCCAATTCATTTGGCAAGCTTGTCAAGCTTGAGAAACCACTCATATCAAGTGTTGTCAAAGAAGAGAGATTTACCAATTCATTTGGCAACTTTGTCAAATTTGACCATCCACTCATATCAAGTGTTTTTAGAAAAGTTAAGTTAGTCAATTCTTTTGACATTATTTTTAAAATTTTGTTATTTACTAATCTCATGTTTTTTAAATTATTAATATTCTAAATCTAATAGATCCATCTAAATCAAGTCTCATTAATGTACTAATTGTAAATAATGTTCTAGGTAGTATTTCATCAAAAATAAATCCTAATAAACTCAATATTGTTAATTCTTCAAATACTTTCCAAAATTCTTTATTGTACATTGCCAAGGATAGCTTTATTCTATTATAAGGATGAAATTTAAGATAATCATAATACTTATTTCTTAATAACAAAACTTTTAACTTCTTTGCATTTTTTACCAAAACCATAAGTATTTCAAAGACATCTTTACTTTGCTTTGGATCAATGATACATATAACTATTCGTAGAGAGCAAAAGTATAATCCTTTAATAATAAACCTTTTAAAGATATCTTTCGTATTATAATCAAGAATTATACCTTCCAACTAATTAACATGAAAAAAAGATAATTAGAAATTACAATCTATAGCTTTATCAAGTACTTAAATCATATACAAATCTTTAAGTATTTAATATTGCATCACACAAAAATATATAAAATTATTCTAAAATAAAATTAAAATATCTTATACTTTATTTTTTTAATTTTTAATTTTGTATTAATATTATTCTATCACTATTTGAAAGTATTACCTTTGTTGTTATTCCATGCATTGGCACCATATTTGCATTCCAAATTCATGTGTCTTTATATTCTTGTTTTTCAACAATCTTTCGTCCCATATCTTGTAAATGATCATGCACTTTTATTACTCCATCTTTTTCTATTTTTATCATTGATTTATCAACCAACATATCCAAAACAATACTTGCATCCTGCTCTTCATCTCCACTTTTTTTATTGGTATATATTTGTATCATAGTCTCTTTCATTGTACCACCCCAATTCACATTGTTACAAAAGAAGCAACATATGTCCAAAAATATGTTCTTTTCCTCAACTTTCATGACATCAAAACTTATCTTTAAAACAATCCATAGCTTATATTCACTATCTTCTTCATCTCCATCCAAAGGTCTTCCTCTTCTTAACTTTTGTAAAGCTCTTTCCCAACATCTCAACCTCTTTTGTCCTCCTAAAAATGACCCCACAACTTTTAAACTCAAAGGTAGTCCATTACAAGTTCTTACAATCTCTTTGCCAACCTCAATAAGTTCTTTAGGCAATTCATCACCATCCCTACAAGAATAAGCTGTAAACAACTTCAAACTTGCATCTTTGTCAAGTTCTTTAACATCAAATTTATGAATCTTTGTAGGGTAGTTTTTTACCACCTCTCAATTTCGAGTTTTCACAATTAGTATGCTACCTTTATTAGAATGTAAAACATCCATAAGTACTACATCATTGATATGACTCTTATCCTTCACATCATCTAGCACCAACATGAACTTTTTGCTCATCAATAAATCTTTCATCATAGCTTGTGCTTCTTCTAAACTCTTTGGTTTTGAGTGAAAATTCAATTGGTCCAAAACTTTGCAAATTATTGAAAATCCATCATCCTTCTTTTGAATACTTTCAACAAAGCATGATACATCATACATGTGTCTCATGCGTTCAAATGTAGTCTTTGCTAATGAAGTCTTTCAAATTCCACCCATACCAACAAAACACAATGCATTTATTCCTTTCTTGCATAGTTGTTTGATCTTAGACAACTGTTTTTTTACACCCATTATATTGACTTCATTATCATATTCCTATTCAAGTAATCAAATCATGATGTTATCAAAAATATACACTTTGTGCTATAGTTTCTAACCAAAGAATCTAATCACATTCAATTTTTACAAAACATCATTAAAGAACATATATTTAAATATATAGAACCTAAAATAAAAAAAATCAATTCTATATATATATATATATATATATATATATATATATATCATCAAAAACTCCAATATGTGATTTACTAGTGTATCATCAATATGCATATCTTTTAATTTACTCCTTTTAAGTATGATCTTCTTTCTTAAATGCTCCAAAATATGATTTTCTTTCTTAAATGCTCCAAAATAAGGTATTTTGGCTACATTAATTTCCACCAAGTATTTTTTCTTCAATATTATGAGTCTCTTGCAGATATCCACAAAACTTGGTCTTTTTGAGGGATTCAATGTCCAACATTCTTTGATCAATTTACTAAGATCATCACAATTTGAAGGTAACTTAGGTCTTTCACTATTTTCGATTCTTTTTAATAATTCTTTTAGAAAAATTGAAGCATCAAATGGATCATTTCCTGAAAGTATCTTAGAACATGTCATTGCGAAAGAATACACATCTGCTTCAAAAGCACATGTCTTTATTGATTCCTTTCCACTTTTTATTATCTCTGGAGCCATGTATATTGGTGTTCCATATATATATCTATTTTTATTAATTTTGGGATTTCTTCCCACATTGATTTTTGAACAACCAAAATCAATCAATTTAACAATAGCAAATTGAAAACCATTATTGCATTTACCATCATCTATAATATTGAGTAGCGCATTATCTGGCTTTAAATCTCGATGTACAATTTGCATGTCATGCAAATAACACATTCTTCTTGCAATTTGATAAATAACATCAATAAGAAAATAATATGGCATTGATCTTTTTGCCTCTAATATATTGATCAAACTTCTTTGCATCAATTCCATCACCAAGTATACTTCTTCTCTTGAATTTTTCATTGATGAAGACTCCCTATACTCATTTGCATTACTTTTTGCAGCATAGTAATATTTGATCAAGTTTGGATGACTTGTGCTAGCTAAGATACCCACTTCTTTCATGAACAAATCATTCAAATCAACATCCATTATTTTTGTTGCACTAGAAAGTCCAAACCACTTGGATTCACGAACTTTTCCATAAGCACCCTAATTTATAATTTTTCCAAGCTCTAAACTTTTGATATCACTTGATACTTGCAAAGAATCCATCTCTCCACCTTCTATGCGCTACAACTCCTTCAATCTTACTAATAAATAGTTTGCCAATTTATGATCTTCATATTGAACATCTTTATTCATATAAATTAATCGTCGACATAGTTCTTCACCATCATGTTTAACATCTTCAAAAGTAGGAACATCAAACATTATTGGTACAATGTCCTCTAATTTTTTTGAACACTTTTTGGCAAGTAGATCTATTGCTACTTCATAATAAATCTTCAAGTCCCATGACAACTCTCTAAACATTTCTTTGTTTTCTATTTGAAAGATACTTGCTTCACACCACTGTTCTTGTGCACACTCTTTTATCAACATGTATATCTTCAATGTTGTATATTGAAATTATCAAAATAAAACTTCATATTCACTTCTTTTATTGCTACAAGCTCTCAAGCCTTCAAATACTTTGATAACACGACCAAGTAGTTTGCAAATATTTGCACATTGATTTCTATTCAATACAACTTTAAACTTTAATAATATCTCCATTTCATGATTGTAGTTGAAGCATTGAGTAAGCACATCTCCTTTATCAACTTCTCTTATTCAATTTATAAGCTTTTTATTCTCCAATCCTTTATATTTTCTAAATCAATCATTATATAAATGACACAAATTAATAAATAAATCAATAAAAAATCCACCCTATGCAACAAATAGCTTAATCCTCAAAAAAGACTAAGAATCTTAATAGAAGAACAAGTTTGAAGATGTTCTCACCATACTCCAAGTAACAGAAGTCTTCCACCCTTTAAATCATTCAAACTAGCTCCTATCTTGCAATTTGATTAGCCAAATTACAATTGTGATATGTTGTTCAATGTGCCATCATCTTCTTGCCAATCTTCATCCATAAAGCTTGAATTTTGAAAATAACAAATAAACAAACAAGTAAAGAGTGCATATCAATGCAAGAATGCATGACAATCCAAGTTCCCTACCAAAAGAATCAAACATCTACTAGATTAACATCATAAGTTAGAATATCTACAACATTCAATCTTAAAAACCCAAAACCTGTTCAAGCGCTTGCATAGGATACACCAAACATGAGCTTACTATCCAATCTATTGTCTGGCTTTTAGGCATTACCTAAAACACCATACTCTAAACACAAAAAGCCATCGTAACAATCTCAAAAAAAAAAAAAAAAAAAAGCTCTCATGTTGTTTGTAAGCCAAAATTTGGGCACTTCGAAGCAAGGAGAGAGCACACAGCAATGAGGATTTGGCTGCGAGAGGGTAAAGGGAAGTGAACAAGGGAACGAGGATGTGTGGTGTGCTTGAAACCCTAGACAGCATGACCAAAACACTGATGGGTTGACGAGAATGAGCCTACTAACAAACAATGGTGTACCAAAGACAAACATCCAAATTAAGTGTAAATAAAGATAATTTACAATAGTTGAGTCGAATGTGAAATGTATCACGACAAGATTCTTGACTGAACTAGTTCTAAAAATAAACCAGATTCTGTGATGTAAGTTAAATGGTAAAACCAAGGGAGATAAGGGAATTTATGCAAACAAAAGAAAGTAACGCGCTTTCTCACCTTGGACTACGATACCAACTACTGGAACAATCCTTCGCTTGTTGTTAGAGTTTAACATCACCAGTATTTGTAGCAATCCAATATTTCACAGTTCATCCTTGCTTCTCTCATAAGTTGGTAGGGTAATCCAAGGTGCAAAGGGGCAGTTGACCACTTGAATTGTTGCCAAAAAGTTTCGTTCTAACTCCAATTTGACTGATTCTGGGGTCGTCCGAAAGCGAAGATGGAGAGGCTCCAACACGCGGATTTCCACCTCAAAATTCAAAATTCACCAATGAATGCAAGAGACTAGTTCAAGCGAATCCGAGGTGACCCAATAATGAACCTACTGATAAACAATGGTGTACCTTACTGTATTCAGCACTGGACACACACACGCACACAGGGCTAGCAATATCTACTCAACATTGGTATCAGAAGTAAGATAAAAAAAAAAAAAAAAAAAACAACAAAGGATTCGCCCGGCTTCGGTGACCAACTGCATGAAATAGACGATGGACAGATAGTAGCGGAAAAAAACACAAGAAGAAAGGGAAAAAAGAAAACAAAAAAACTAGTATCCAGGATTGCCTTTCCCCGTTCTTCTTTCTATCACATGCTTGCCCAGGACGACGTTATCTGACAAGTGCCATTCCAAATTGGACTTGTTGTCGAAGGTAAAAGACGTGGTCTTCCAGAACGTGTTACAAGTGAATGGAAGCTTCTACTCGTTGGTTGGTTCGAACAACCGCAGTTATGCTTCAGGTGTTCCTCTTCAAATGTGAAAGTGCTGTTTTTTGCTATCTTTCTCGGATATTCGTGACACTTAGCTCTAACGAAAGAGATTCCTGCAGTCGCTCCTGTGTCATCCTTCTTGATGTGATTGATCGGTGACACTGGAGAAATTTCTTATCTCGAGGCAGCTGGTGCGTTGACGCTGATAACAAGCCCGTTGAAGCCCGTCGGGAGGTTATCGAATCTGAGTACGATGTGCTTTTGACAGTTCAATCAAGAGCATTGCAAGTGTAATGTAATCTCTGACTAAAGTTCAGTATTACCTGCAGTGGAAGAGCTCCAGGTCAGAGCTTCTGTTGAGAAAACTGAGTCATTCAACCTATATGACACAAACAGATTGAGAACATTAAGTCTTGAACAGACATATGACACAGAGAGGTTGCAATTGTGAGTCAAAGAAAGCTCATTCCTCAAAATGGACTAAGAATCTTCGTAGATGAACAAGTTTGAAGATGACCTCACCATATTCCAAGTTATAGAAATCTTCCGTTCTTTAAATCATTCAGATCCGCTCCTGTCTCGCAATTCGATGGTACACAAGCCTAGCCAGGATACAATTGTGATGTGGTGTTCAATGCGCCGTCATCTTCTTGCCAATCCCCATCCCTGAAGCCGGAATTTCAAAAATAAAAAACAGACAAACAAATACTGAATACACATCAACGCAAGAATGCCAGACAACCCAAGTCCCCAGCAAAAGATTCGGACTTCACCTGGATTAACATCACAAGTTACAGTCTCTAGAAAATGCTATATAATGAATACCCAAAACCTTTTGATTGTTAACGAGCTTGCATAGGATACACCTAACATGGGCTTACGATCAAGCCTAGTGTCTGGCTTCCAGCCATCACCTTGAGCACCACACTCGAAACACAGAAAGCCATCATAACAATCTCGGAACCAAAAAAAAGAGAAAACCACAGGATCACCTACTATCCGCGGCTCCTCGCTCTCACGATGTTTGCATACGGCACAGAGATGTCACGGCGTCATGTATGTAAGCGCAGATTCGAGCAATTCGAAGTGATGAGAGAGCACGCTGCTGCGAGGGTTTCGCTGCGGGTGGGCGAAGGGGGTGAGGATGTGCGGTGTGCTTCAAACCCTGGACATCAAGAACGGACCAGTGATGGGTTGTATCATCCAAGGGACGAGAATGAACATACCTTAGTGTATTAAGCACTGCACACGCACACATACAACTGTAAATATGAACGTATATGTTTTCCACTTTGAAATTGCGTCGACAACACTGAGGATGTCACGTGACACTGTGATAAGTTGGAAGAAAGGAATGAACATGGACAAGGGCTCTAGGGATTCAAATTTTGTCCAGTGAATCACTTCATGTACGTGCAAAATGCAATCTCAATATAATCAGATTTACCATTTCTCTTTGAATAACAGCCACTTTTTAATTATGGGTCGAATGAGAAAAAGAGGTGCCATTATTTGCACCTTCCAAAAAACAAATTGGGTTACTGGCCACATAAGAAAAGGCCAATATGTGCATCAATGAGAATACATGTGTGACAATCAAGTGTCCAATGTTTCGCTCATCTAACAAGGAAAATTTCTCACTAAATGGAATCTTTGTTAAATGTTTTTATACTAGCTGTGTCAAAATTGAAGAATACTTTCTTTTTGTAGAAAGGTGTCATACTTGAGCATGATAAAACTTACCATCTCTTCTACATTAATAAGATTTCTCTTACAAGGGTGAAGCCTTCTTTTGATCTGAGTGCAACAATTCCTATCATTAATAGAAATGAAAATTAGCCATAGATTTGTACAAAGCTTTGCACTTTTAAGATGGTGGCATGTCTTCGTTGGATGTGGTCGATAATTTTCCAATTCTCAACTACAACCTTTTTGAGTGAATTACAGCCGCCAGACACTAAAGCCATACCAGCTGAGGTTACACATAGACAGTACATCATATGACATGATTCTATAGTTTGGCACTTTGACACCAATTGGCCTCAACCTACGTCGCTAATTTTTCCACAATGTAAAAGAATGACCTCCTTAAGAAGAAGGCAATATGTTCCCAAAGTTGCAAGGCCTGTATCTCCCAAATTTTGCACTACAAGAGGCACCATTTCAAAGGTTGCAATGCATTTCAAGATATCATAGGGATGATAATAACGTCAAATACTATTCATGTATATTCTATTGTGACAATGAAGTTGATGAAAATTTAAGAAATATTATCATGCTGTGATGTATTTAAGTCTAGTAGTAGACGTATTTGACATTGACATCAAGGCGCATGAGAAGAGGGCATCCTTGAACAATGTTGATTAATCCCACATTACCCACTCAATGGCATCCACTCACATTTAGTAGCTTTAGTTCATGACATCCTTAACCTACTGCAATTACTGCATCATTCCTTGTTCTGTTAAGTCAACATCCAACAACATAAAAGAATGAAGTAAACTAATTGAACATGAATTCTTTTGTGATGGGATGAAGCTTTACAAATAAACACATTCACCATGTAGATTATAATTATGAATGTCCAAAATAGATTGAAAGATATCTATTATAGAAACAAAGATTAAGATCTATTAGCTTCTTGCAATGGATTCCAAATACCGCTATATCTTGATCACCAATTTGGTCATTGTAAATAGGTAAAGAAGTCATACATGTGCAATGCATAAAATAATATCACACAAATTTAAAACTTGTGATTTCTAGCTATTAGAAGTAAGAATGACTATATCTACCTTGTAATAGCGTCGAATGTGTAATTGTTGTAGTTGGTGACAACCTAGAGCAATACTACAGATTGTAAAATCACCAATCAATGAACAACCAATCAAATGTAGTGCTAGTAGTTGACTGTAGCCTTTTCCAACTTCTACAAGGCCTTCATTGCCTATTTTTTGACAATACTTTAACACAAGCTCTTGAAATTTTCTGCAACAAAGTACATCAAGTTAGAAAGGAAAACCCCTTAGAAAGAAAATAACAAACCAAAGTATCTACTAAATTACAAAATATGACCAACAAGCAAAAAAGACCCTTCATCAACTACAAAACATCTCTTAGAAGTATCAATGATTAATAATCATTGCTTCATTATAAATTAATGTAAGACTGAACCTCAACATACGACATGAGGAATTGAAAAATTTTGACATTTTATTGTGCCGTAAAAGAAGTTTTTTCAACCAACAAGAATGGCCCATAGTCTAAAGCCCTACAGTTCTAATCTTATAACAATGGTTTATTTCCAGTGCTTCAAGTTGGAGATAGCCTCCAACAATAGCAACAAGGCTATGGTCACCTACATAGTACAAATCATTCAATGTGATTATTTTTTAACTTTTTGCATCCTCTCTCAATAGCCACCAAAATTTTGTAGATGGAAAATATGTGAATCAGTAAAGGATATTATGACTACATAAGTAAACCTTATTCATGAGCATAAATTGTTTTGCACCTCTTTTTAAATTTAAGTTTTCATATACAAATAGGTATGTTTACAAAATATATATATATATACAAAATAATACTTTTTATTATAGTTTATAATTTTTTAATTAAGAGATTCAATATTACAAGTGAACAAACTTCTATTCATAATATTATTGTCTAAAGAGAAACAAGTCCTAGAAAAAAGCATCAATGCACAGCTCATCAAAATAAAATTACATAAACTATCAAAAAAAGTGATTGATGCATTATGTTAACTATATAATGAAATGTGTGAATAAGAAACTTGCCGGTCTATAAAATTTTGAAAGCTATAAATAGCTAAGGTCTCTAATAAAAGAAAATTACAGCCAATAACTTGCAAAGCTTTGTTCCACACAGTCACATATTATAGTCAAAGCATTTGCATTTGTTTACAATTCTGGTCAATTGTCAACCACACCATCTATCTCAATACACCCAGAGTTCAAAGTGAATTTCTTAAGCATGTTACAGTTGGTACCTACAACTTGACAATTGGAGGCAAATTATAACGAGGTGGTCAAATGTCAAAACCAATCAACATGCTTAAGGAGCATTTGTATCATCAATATGCAATCCAAGGCTTAATACATCCGGACTTATATAGACTCTATATATCTAATGTTTTACAAGATAACTTATTAGTTATAATGAACTAGGTTGAGAAAGCAAGATATATACAAAAAATGATTTAGGTGAAGAGATGAATGACCTTCAATGCTACATTTGTTACACAAGCACAAGTTATAATTCTGAGTAATTGAAGCAATTTTGCACAACCTTTAGTATTTCTCACTATGCTAATATCGTTGATTCCTTCACAAAAATATAAATTCAGCTCTTCCAATTCTTTACAATATATGTCCACGACCTTCAAACCTTGGTCCCTAATATAGTAGTCCTATTGCAGTTCCACTCGATAAATACATCTTTACATAGCTAAGAATTAAATCAAGATTATTTATCATACAAACATGAAAGAAGATTAGCTACAAATAAGTATAAAAAATAGAAATTATAGATTACAATCTTCATTTTGTAATAGGATAATACAACAATAATACACATAGATAAAAATATTGAAGTATAATTGTAGACATGATTGTATACCTGTAAGTCCAAGATCTTAAAGCCTTTGCAAGTACTTTTTAGAATGACAAGGCTATGACTTGACATTGCATAGTACCATACAAGAAATAGACTCTTTAATCTTGGGCATCTTTCTATCAAAAATCAAAGCCCCATATTTAAAAAATTATTCAAACCAATGTCGTTGCTTTCATCTTCATAATTCATCACCATGTAGTATCTCCTTCTCCTTTTCTTCTAAGACAATATCATGCCTATATCTTTACCCTGCCACAAATATCCAATAAGCAAACACTTGCAATGATTCAGCCATTTGATTAATAGTTCATGCTCAAAATCGTCTAAAAAAAGATTATATTCAATAGAAAACGTTGAAAGTAAAGATCAAGGCATTGAAGAACATCAGCAACTTTCTTTATCAGATTCTAGTACATTGCTGAGTGTGTCATATTCAAATCTTTACATAACATTGTAATCTTGAAAGTTTCTCAATTGCCTCAATATACAAGATTAGCTACAAAAAAAACTTCAAAATTAGCTAAAATTGCATTACATTTGACCTAAAGGATCCATAACTTATCATAAAGTGAACTTCAAGACAAATTCAATGTATGGGACTTACAAGAAATAACTTCATTATATAAGAACAAAATATTTATTAATGTGAGAGTTGGTTGTTGATAAATATAGGAATAGGTAATTTCTTGTCTATGCAAACTTATCATAGGTATAAAAATCTTTGAACTATCATTGCTAAATATGCATTTAACTGCCTCGTCATATATAAAATTAGGAAATGGTGACATGTGCTGTCCAATGTCTTCCATCTTTCATAGACCAATGAATAAGCATCTTAGTTGTTGTCCCTTTCATCGACATATTTCACAATTTCTATTAGTGTCTTATCGTGTAGTAAGTTTATCAGATCTTATCCTTTCACCATGCTTGATGGTCCAATAGTTTGGTGAAAAAAAACTATAAAGATTATTCAATCGACATGGTAGTGGTTGCATTATCTTTTTAATTTATACATATGCCTTTTCTAGCTTCAGTGCTAAGTTCAAGTCAAAAAAATTTCAAAACATCGAGCCAAATTAATACTCACAAAAGCAGCCATTTCTACATTCTACAAAAAAAAACTCACCAAAATTTGCAAAACATGAATCCACTACACTGCCAACATACTTTGTTCAAATCTTTTAGCAATCAAGAGTCCAAAGTGGATGTAACACATGAATCCATTTGCTGATCCACAAAGACTTATTGTGCCTACCACCCATTATACTTCAAATCCTAACTATCGTACCTTCCGAGAAGACAATGCATTGATTTAGTCTACATTTTGGCTCTCATGTTGCTATAGCACTAGAAGCAAGCCATCTCAAACCAACAAGACGTTAGACCTCTGACCATGGTTACTTTGAAAAAGCTTTTTATTCTTTTCAACGTTTACATTATAAACCTCTGTTGGTTAATCCAACTCATGGATTTGCTCATCTTATTCATTGCCATGTCATCAAACCATTTCTAAAAGGAACTATCTACCTAAGTAGCAACAACCAATCTTCCTCGCTACATACTTTGATTCTCATGTTTCTATTCACAAGGATATGGCTTTCATATAGTGTTGCTATTGCACTTATTGTCTTGTTGTATCTAAAGTGAAAATGATGCGTTGTTGAATTGTGGCATTTTTCTATGTCCATAATTGTGGCAGTTTTCTTTGAGACCTGCTCTCAAAAAAGACACCAATCTTCCACTATCATATTGCCGTACTTTATGGCTCAATAATATCACATCAATTTCAAATTACAAATACAAGTATATGCACAAATCAACACACACATACTTTGACACTCTTTTCATTTTGATTCCTTTGATGATAAATAAATCTATGTCAACTATTAATCTATGTTGAAATTATATTATATTGTATTGATAATAGTTCAAGAGCTTCTAAAGCAAAATGGTAAAAAAATATCTAATATTGCCAATGTTAAAAAGAGTCATTCAAGATCTAATACTGTGTATGTTTGTAATTTAATTAAAGCTCAATCATTTCACAAACATTTTTTTAATAAATAAAAAAATAATGTAATAAGCTATAATTAATAAAATTATTCTATTGATTCGATAATGTTTTAAAGATCAATATTTTTTAAATAAAGTTTTGAAGCTTTATGAGGTTAAATCTTATAAAAAATATAGCCAAATTATCTACAACAAATATAGTGTAGATATGAAAAGCACAAACTTAAACATTATAAAAAAAAAATAAGAATAATATTAAGAATGTTGAAATAATGAGTATAAAAAGAAGGCCAAAGCCAATTATTTTTTTAGTGGTTTGGTATTATTAAAATGAAGAAAAAAAATACATTTTAATGATTTTGGATATCTATGACTTATTACTCAATAGGATTAAAGTCATGAAGTTTCTAATGGATATACTATTTTATTAAATAGTAGTCATAAAACAATCACAATATTAGAGTTAAATGACTATGTATATTGATCCTAATTCTTTTAGTACTTATGTCATGTATTCACTTAAAATCACATTGGAATCTTAATTCAATTAATTTCTATTGAACCATGTTACATATCAATATATAATATATACAGTAATATTTTACTCCATTTATATGAACTCTTTTTTTCTCTTTCAAAATCTTCAACCTGAACAACAATTGCAACTTTATTCAACTCACTAACTTTATTAAGAACAAATGAAATTTAAAAATGTCATCTGATTATATTTATTACCTAAAATATGTATATATATATATATATATATATATTATTTAAGGCATCAATTTGTATAAAATCTAAAGAATTTTTTTGATGGGTGTATCATTAAAAAAAAAAAAAATACATCAAATTAAGATATTATTAAGTTTATCTTAAAAACCATACATTAGTTTCATTGCATTTCTTACTTATCTTATTAATATTATTATTAGTATTTTTTCCACAAAAAAAGTCATATTTCAAAGAATATTTCAAAAAATACTTATTAAAGAATCCAATATCCCAATTCTACTCAATCTTAATTCTTTAACATATTTCTTAAACAAGAAAGAAACAAAAAATAAGTATAATCATCTAGGGAATAAGGAGCCACAAAAACAAAGCACATTTGATTCAATGGCCATTACCACTCATTATCATCAACAACGTATTTGATGCAAGAATTCAATGCTATTACTATTGTTATTGTTGCTCTACAATCCCATATGCCTTAGTGCCCACAAAAATCTCTACTTTCCACTTTCTTATATTTCACTTGACTTCACATTGTCACCTTTTTAATCAATTAGTAGGAATACATTTATATTGTGTATACAAAAGAGCATGGTGTTGTTACAATCTAAGTTGTTGCAGGTATAGTAGTTTTACAAATGAGCCAAACATGGGGTATCAAATCTCAATTATTTCTTCTTGATTCTATGACAAACTATCTTATCTTAATGTAATTGTGGTTTAGGAGGTCATCCGGCATGCTTTCATGGATCTTCTATGACATTGGCCCTTTTTCTTTGGAATTGTAGCCATTGTGTGTGTAATGAGCTTATGAGCATGAAGAAATCAGATAGGCTTGCTTCCCTAATGCAGTTTGGTGTCCCAACAATGCATGTCGAGCTTTAGATGATGAAGAGAGGATATAAAGGATGATAGATGAAGATGATACAATCTATTAAAAAGAACATATTTCAATGATTTTGGGCATATGTGACTTATTGCACTATAGAATTAAAGTCATAAAGTTTTTAATTAGAAATATTATCTTATTAAATGATAACCATAAAATTATCACCGTGTTAGAGTTAAATAGATATGGATATTAATTCTAATTTATTTAGTACTTATGTCATGTATTCATTTAAAATCACATTAAAATCTTAATACAATTAATCTCTATTGAACCATATTTGAAACATGATCGGATTCTATAAACTCTAAAACTTTATCAAATCTATAACAATAAAGATATCAATAGAATAAAAATTCAAGCACATCAAAATAAAAATTAAAAGTAATTAAACAAAATAGAATCTAAAAGTTAGGATTGAGTAGTAAAAAATAGAATCAAATAGAATAGAATAAAATAAAATAAAATAGAATCCAAAAAACCAAACTTTACTAAAAAAAGAATCTGAAGCCATACTTGATCGAATGTCCAAATAACCTGAGTTAGTCTTATTTATACTTTATTCAACTATCTTGGAACTTTTTAGAATGTTTCTAATGGTAAGTCCTATCATGATAACTGTTTAAAGCTTTTCTAGAAGATTACATGGTAGATCCTACATGAACCTCTACTTTAATTTAAATTTTAGAAATTTTCTAAAAATGACTCTACGTCCATATTTCTATATGCAAATAATAAAAATATCTTATCCATGCCTTATTAAAATATTACACACCAATATGTAATATGTGTAATAAAATTTCACTCTATTTACTTAAACTTATTTATTTTTGTTTCAATATCTTTAACCTAAATAGCAATTGCAGCTTTGTTCAAGTCACTAACTTCATTAAAAATAAATAAAATTTATGAAATACTATTTTACTATATTTTTTACATTAAAATAAAAAAATAGAAATAAATAAATATATATCATTTTATTATTCAAGCCTTCAATTTATACAAAAACTAAAGAATTTGATTGATTGATGCATCTTTAAAAGAAAAAAGAAAAATACACAAAATTAAGATATTTTTAATTTTATCTCAAAAACCATTCATTAATTTCATCACAATTCTTACTTATCTTGTTATTATTATTATTATTATTATTATTATTATTATATTTTTCTAGAAAAAAATCCATATTTTGAAGAATGTTTTAAAATAAACTACAAAATCTTATGTCTTAATTTTATTCAATTGTAATTCTTCAACATGTTCTTGGAATAAAAGGAGAATAAGAAATAAATATTATCATGAAGCAAATAAGGAGCCACAAAAGCAAAGTTGATTTGATTCAAGGACCATCACCACTCATCATCATTGTCAACGCATATGATGCAAGAATTCTGCATTCTTGCCATTGCTGCCCCACATTCCACTTTGCAGTATTTTCTTCTACTTCACATTATCACCCTCTCAATTAATTAGCGTAGAATTGATTGAAACAAAAATGATCGTAATTTGGTACTTCTATTACAAGAGAAGCAAATAGAATTGTATTAGAAGTTTAAAATTAGTAAATATAAAATCTATGGTATATTCTAAAAAAAGCTAGAATTTTACAAAAATCTTTATTTTGGAATATTTTATTCCATGAGCTTTAGTTCTTTGCAATTAAAAAATAGAATTATTAAGAATATAAATATATTTTTATTGTATGTATAGAAGGACATGATATTATGTGCAACTAAGGTCATTATAGGTGAAATAGTTGTGCAAATGAAATCAAACGTGGGATGTTAGATCTCAATTATTTCTTCTCAATTCTATGACAAACTATTTGAACTAAAGACAACTATAGTTCTACAAGTTTTTCAAAATATTTTTATGAATATTCTATGACATAGAATCTTTTTCTTTGAAGTTGCAACCATTGTGTGCAAAATGAGCTTATGAATGTGACAAAATCAAATAGGCTTGCTTACCTAATGCAATTCGGTTTCAAAATGATGCATGCTAAGCTTTAGAAGATGAGGAGAATATATGAAGGGTGATAAATGATGATGATGTAATCTAAGATAGTATTGTAAGCTTATACTTCTTCAATACTATATTGTATTTTCTATTATTAGCCAAAGTTAAATTATAAATTTTAAACATATATTTTTATATAAATATTAAATATTATTTACATAGAATTTTAATTTCAAAAAAGCTTGTCTATAAAAATACTTACTTGAAATATTGATATATCATTGGATTTGAGTCTTAATAATAGATCAAGCCTTCTAAAAGATATTACAAATGGATGAAAGATTGTGCATGTTGGATGCTTAGGACAACCGCATTTGTGTTTCAGGCATTATTCTTCAAAGATAAAATGAGCTCTTATCTAATACTTTTCTTAAGCATTTGTGGTACTAAGCTCATATGAAAAAATTTCCTATAGTGGTTTATGTGTCATCTTTCTTATTATGATTGATCAAATACATTAGAAATTTTTTTTATCTCAAGGTATATGGTAGATAGCTTCTAAATAACAAGTCCAATGATACTCAATGGGAGGTTCCCAAATGTGAAGACAATGTTCTTTTGACAATTCAATCAAGAGCATTTCAAGTGAAGTTGAACAAGGTTTGATGACATGAACTCATGTAAGCCACATAAGATTGTTGATAAGTAGATTAGATATACAATATACTCAAAATTTATCTCAAATAATTTGAGCAAATTGATATAGTATTATTGCATAGGATTGGATGTAATGTCTCTTTTTGAGGCATATAATTGTATATACTATGAATCTGAGGATATACAAAGCATTGATTTTTTATTGTAAAGATGTAAAGCATTGAATTGGTTCAATGACAATAATCAATTTGACTCAGCAACAACTTGTTTGTAAGAATTGAAGTAACAAAGTGAGAGGACTACCTTGGAGTGCCAAAAATTAGTACTTAAATAATTTAATTCACCATAGAGGGCAACAGAGTGAGCCAATGTGAATAAACTAATAAAAATAATTTAAAAAATATGACAAAAAGGATCAAGTAAAAATAAGTGAATAATGTCAAATTAAAATTGTAGAAGTGAGGTACTAAGGCAAATTAGAATTAAAGGTGAAATATAATTGAAAGACAAATAGCAAGCAAACTAAAAAATGAAACAAAGGTTATTTTTTTTTCTGCTTACGAGGCAAGAAGTTTTCTTACAATTGATTTGAATTAGAAGCATACTTGAGGCAATTCACACTTTACAAGTTTGGATTGAAAATGAAAGGATTGAATATGACAATAGCAGATTCTATAAAAGCAAAAAATAATAAAAATAATTGTGAATCAATGAGAGCAATAAAAAAAAAAATGAAGTAAGAATGCAATAAAAAAATAAAAACAAGAACAAAAGAAATCAATATACTATTGTAGAAAAATAATTATGAAGCGAGAAGAAGTTTGGCACAAAAAGAATGCAAGAAGAGTGATGATAAAAATAACAAATAAAATGCAGCAATGAAGAATCTAACAATAAGAAATTTATGTGATATTATGGAAGGCATCCAAAAGTGTGATTGAAGGGTGGCGGAATTTGCAAGAGAACTACAATTGAGCAAAAAGAAGAGGATAATATCATATTGTATATAGGATTTTAATTATTTGCAAAAAATTAGACTAGAGAGATTATCAACAAGAATAGCATCACATCAATATAAAGATCTAGTGAATGGACAATATAACATGGTGTGTATTATAATTATAGTATATTAATTTTGAAATAATAATTACAACAGATACAAACTAACAACATGATGAAAAAAAGATAATAACATTAGTTGATAAATCAAAAGACTTGTGAAATAGATTTGAACAAAAAGATATTTATTGTGCATTTATATGCAAAATTAAGTGATGTTCTATATAAGAGCTTAAAAGGTGAATAAGAATAAATATACATGATTGAAAGATGCAGCAATGTGGATGTTTTGAAATGAAATTAAGAAGCACAAAATTGATTTATAATATATTAGAATATATAGGATAATAATTTTTTTCAAAGGCATTATATTTCTTTGAAATTTTTTTAAGGTCCTCTTTTGAATAAGAGAGTGTTTTATTATTGGAAAAAATTTATATTTTTATATTTTTTTTATTTTTTTTAATTTTTTTTTGAAAATGAGAAATTTTTAGCAAATAGTTTTATATTATTCAAAAAAAATTTCTTTCACAAAATTTTTATATTTATCCTAAAACTATCACACAATCATTATTATTTGTCAAATATTTTTTAAAAACTACCATTTTTATTTAGGTTCCTAATTTTGTTATTATCTCATTGTAACCTACTATTAGACTTAAGAAATAAATTACAATTATAATTTTTTTTATATAAGTATGTAATTTTTATAAATAAAATAAAATTTCTTTATTAAATCCATTCTTTTAAACTTAAACTTAATGTTATATTACCAAAGTTTAAAAAAAATAGTCTTAAAGTCATATATCTTTTTTCAAATATTTCTTTAATTTTTTTAAAATTTATATTACTTTTGTACTTTTGATACAAATCAAGGCTTTATAATCTTTATGAATAAATATTTTTAATTTTTTTATATTCAAAATTTTAATCTTAATTTATATATATATATATATATATACATATATTAGAAAAGGCATATTATTAGATACTTTAATTTTTTTATTTATAACTTATCTTTAATCTAAACCTAATTATAAGCTTAAGATAGTACATGAATAAAATTATTAAAACTATAATCTTATCAAATTTTATTAATATATCATAAAATCTATTTTTATACTATATTAATAAATAATTTCTTTCTTTATTAAGTAACTTAAGATTATTTAAAAAATTAATAAAATAATACATAAATAAATAAAGACAAGTAATTTGAAATAATAAGTTTGAATAACTATTAGTTGAATTTTATTTTTATTAATATTTTCTAATTATTTTAACTAATCAAATAAGAATTTTGTATTAAATCATATTACTCTAAGTTAAAATATACTTGATTTTAATAAGTATTTTTGTCTATTATGCCTAAGATAATAAATTATAAAAATTATTTTATAAGCTAAGTGATTTTTATTACTAATTTTTAACTTTTATACTTTATTTCTTATTCTTTACATATTATGATTATTTTTTATATTATAATTTTTCTTAGTATAATAATTATACAAAATAAGGTAAGATGCACAAAGATATCAAATGATAAAATAAAAAAATCTTCATAATAATTACATAATTATAATAATATATTAGATAATTAATTTAACTTAATTTTTAATTTTTGAATAAATTTTTGAATTGTTTCTTCAATAATTCGAAGAGAATAACTTTTATTAAAGAATTTTATTTTTATAATTTCAATCAATTAGTACGTAATTTTATGCTTATTGAAACATACATAGGGATTACAGGTAATGAATTAAAATTAGTAAGCAAAAAATATGAAGACTAGATCATTATAGATGAATAATATAATTAGAGAGCCTTTTTGTAGTAGTAGTTAAAAAATAACATAA
Source organism: Physcomitrium patens (assembly GCF_059467195.1). Classification (NCBI taxonomy): domain Eukaryota; kingdom Viridiplantae; phylum Streptophyta; class Bryopsida; order Funariales; family Funariaceae; genus Physcomitrium; species Physcomitrium patens. The sequence goes on from NC_143415.1 coordinate 4,942,914, forward strand.
AATCTTATTTTTAAAATAATTGATTATTTTAATTGAATGACTTCACTTCCTTCTAATTCAACAAAAATAAATTATTGGTGCATATTGTTGCAAAATTATTTGATTTAAATACATTATAAATATTTAAATCTTGCTTTGATATGCACTATTTGTTATATTTCTTCTTTATAAAGTGACTACGACACCTTCTTATTCTTCAAACATATATTTAGATTACATTTGTAAAGAATTATAAAACATGCAATTTTTAATATTATTTTATATTTCATACTTTAATTGTTAGTCTTATTTCAATTACAAAATATAAATTTGGAATACTTCAAAGTTTTTGGAATATATTGTAATTGAATTAGATTTATTTGATTACTTCTTAGATATCTTTATTATACATCTATTGTTCAAGTAAATCTTAAGATTGTCTATCATTTATTTTTCAACTTTTAGTTTTAAACCAATAATGAATTGTTTTATGATCAAGCTCTATATATCTTTCAGACCTTTCAGATCATAATAAAGAATCTTATTTTTTTATGTATTAACATCCATTTATAATGTCAAAGAATTCAATTATTTATTACAAATCTAGATATCTACTTACTTGCTAGAAGTACTCTTAAATATTGAGAATGGCTCGTAAAAATCTTTTGAAAGATTAGTTGAAGCTAATAATTGAGTCATATGAAATAGTTATCACACTTTAATAAGATATTGGTATTGTAGTAGAATTAATTGTATGTAATTTTTAAATGCTAAAAACTTCACATAATATGAATATTGCTTTTAAAGACAAACCATATAAATCAATAAATATGATTAGAAGTCTTTTCTATGGATTTGCAAGCATATTATGACAATAAAGAGATTAGATAGTATTAAGGGATTTAATTGATAATTAGGATTTTTCAAGAAATTTCACAATAAAATCTAATTTTTACTATATAATTTATAAAATGCCATCATTTATAACATTCCAAAATTTTAATTGACTGCTTTTGAGAGCTATATAGTATTGTGAGATCTTTTGACAAAAGACAATTTAAAGGTATTCAAATATGTAGAGTTATTGAATGTAGAATACTTCAAAGATTTGAATTTATATTACATTATAAATTATTATTCTCAAATAAATTTTAACTTCAAAGATACAAAGTTGATGAAAGAATTCAACTTTTAAAAAGATAATATTATTGGATAGAAGTATGGATTGTATTAGTTTGAAGACATAGTTGAATATTGATGTAATGTAGTAGTAGTACATTATGTTATAATAGATGAGTTTTAAGGCATGAAATTTTCTTCTAGAAAAAATATTGATGAGATAATCAAAAAATATAGAAATTGTAAACAACAAAGTTTTTTGGAATAAAAATATCTCTAATAAGAGATTGAAGTAATCTATTATAAAATAGATTAAATTATTTTTGTATTATTTTTTATTGAAATTTACACATCAATTAATATTTTATAATTTTTTTTACTTTTATGCATCTGTAATAAATTTAATAGATATGACAAATTGAGGTAAAAAAAACAATCAAAGTAAAATAATAATAATAATAATAATAATAAAGTGAGTGGAAAAATTAGCTTTGTTGCTAAATTATTTCAAGGTGGTTTAGCTTCATAGTAGGACTATCTAATACTATCCACAATAATGTGCCAAAGAATTTAATTAGAATGTCTTTCAAGAGGAGCCTCATATAATTTGCTTGTTCTCCACTTCTTCTTCATCTCTCTTTTGTTGCTTTGTTTTGATTGTTGAAAGCTTCATTTTTCACTGTAATAGAATCACTAGGTACTAAAAAATGCCTTTCCAAACATGAGATACATAAAACTACCAAGGCAGTGTACCTCTTTCTACTCTAAAACTCACTACAAATTCAAATCAACTTCAATTTGAACATGTGATAGCTTTTTGGAAAGTTTACATCTAGACACACAACCTCCAAAATTTTCGACCCAAAAATTACAACACATAAAAACTGATTGATGAAAACCCGAGAGCAAATCAACATCAAACTTAATAATGAAAATTTTGACTATTTTATAAATTGAGAATTAGAAATGCTTTGCTTACACCAATAAAGAAGAGATAAAGAACACTTACCACCAATGATGAGCTACTTGAATTCCTCACTCAATAAAATCAAGCAAGATCAATCACAACAAGCAAACTTTACATTCACATACACCATTAGAAGCACCATCTCCTAGGGAACGCACCAAAATGTGAGTATAAATTTCACTCCTCAACCCTAATTACAAGATGGCCTCAATTAAGAGTTGCTTATAATTGGTGGTATGAAGGAAAGTAAGCAATTAACAAGAACAAAAGATGAACAACGACAAAACAATTGAAATGAATGATATGATGTTTTGTCCTAAAATAATTAGTGAATCAATCTGATGACTCACACCCTCTATCAAAGGTACCTACATCTTGCGAGAGTACCTCTCTTTCTATACCTTTATAATCTTGTTTTTAAAGCGGTACTCCCAAAAATTCCTTGAATTCTTCAACTATCTTTGGAATGGACTTTCTCTCAATTTGTCTTGATTCCATTCATGATTTAGAAGCATAGTCAAAAATTATATTGCCCTCCTTCCATCCTCACTACAAATTTGTGCATAAGCTAAACCATCATCAAATACCTTTATTTATATCCAAATTGCAATAATATATGGTTGCCCCAAAATAAAAAGATAAGATAATTCATCTTAAACAAAGAAATTTTGTTCTATTGCAATATCACCAATTCATCTAGGCAAGTACCATATAATTCACCTAGCATATTATTGGCTATCCATATTGTCCATCCATACTCTATATCAATTGGTTACCTTTGCTTCATGTAAAGATCCTAAGACATAAGGTTTATTTCCAAATTTTCAATCAAAGCAACAATTAGCTTATCCACATTTCTAATCTTTACTAATACCTCTGTAATTACTCTAGCCCAATGCTACTGAGTATAATGACTTGAAACCTTTCTATCTTTATTACTTTGATCACCAAAATATACTCTTTGATTATAATTCCTCTCTTTACTTACTGATTGTTTGTAATAATTATCAAATGTATCTTCTTCACCTTCATATATGCATACAAAAATAGCATGATTCAATCCAGCTTCTCTCATTAATTATCTCTTTTATTTAATACTATCAATATTGGCATCATGGAATTCTTTCTTACTAATTTCTGAAATCTCTTTCAATGCAAAGTCAACCTTAGTATTAAACACGTGTTCTTCAAGTACTCTCTTTAAATCTGATGCCGCTTCAATATCAGAGAGTAGTTTGTAAGTTGTCAATTTACCTTTATCTTTCATTTTCTTTGTTTTTTCTTCCAATATTGTTGAAATATCTTTTGTAGATAATTCTTGTGAAGCCGTTGCACAAGCCTTATCTCCTCAAGTTTGTGTCTTAGAAGAATTTCTTTCTCTTGTATCATCAAAATTTTATCTCTTCTTTTCTTCTATCAAAGCTTCATATTGGCTTTTAGCAATATATGCATGTATTGACAAAGCTTCTACACAATCTCCTCAATCCGTAGCACCACAAATTGTTGCAATAATTCTCAATAAAGCTTCTCATAGCATCTTTTCTTTTTGCATTGTAGAAATGGCACAAGACCAAAATCCACTTGGTTGAATATTTTTGATAAAATTTTGTTTGCCATCATTATCTACCCTAATTCCATAACTTACAACTTCTATTCCTGTGATCCTATATGTTGCCAAATAATCTTTAATCAACGCTTTCATATCTCCTATACCAAAGTTGATTTGGAAAAGATTACTAGTATCCTTCAATGTAATTTTTCCATCTTTTCAATAAACAATGCCTTCTTATACCATCTCACTGAATTCACCAAAATCTTTTCAAGAATAAAAATCATCATTATACCAAATATATCTTTGTATATATTCTTATTTAAAAGTAGCCTTTGAACTTGTTATAGAAGTCTTTTTCTTAAGCCTTGCAAGTTTGATTTAAAGATCCCGCATCTTACATACAATCTTTTCAAGTCTCATATCTTCTTTCTTTGATGTAGCCAATAGAATTTGGACAATAGGCACAGTCACTCATGTAGTAGGCATTAGAATCTTTGGTACTTGAACCACTCTTTGAGTACAAATTCTATTATTTTTTTTTCTTTTTTTTTTGGCAAGTAATCCAATAGTATCTTCAATAGCCCTCTACTTTGTTGTCAATCCTTCATCTTCTTCTTAGTCTTCAAGAAGAACTTCTAACTACTCTTGTAATTTTCCATCAGTAGCTTAAAGAAACAATTCAACCTTGTTTGGTCCCAGTATTAATTTTTCCATTTTTGATAATTAAAAAAATTACCTTTCAAATTTTTTTAGTAATTCTCTAGCTTGCAAATTCTTGATTGATAATTCAATCTATTCTAAGAATGATTTCTTGATAACTTGATCAATATCTCCGAAAAATGTTCATCCTTCAATGCATGTGAATATACCTCCCATGAACTTTCAAATTATCCCATAATAGACCTTATATGCTTTCTTATTTTTGGTATCGTAGTAAGTTCAAATAATTGAATCATTTCCTTTTTAGAAACATGATTCAATTCTATTTCTTATACATGACATCTTAAATATTTAAAAATATTCATTCCATCAAATTGATCAATCTTATTAACCATTGCTTAAAATGCTTTGGTTGCTAAAGATTCTTTGTAATTATTGCCATATTATTGTTGCATAAATAATATAAATACTTGAAATATTTTTGCAATATTTGGATCAAAGTACATAACTTATTCACTAGTGGAAAATCTACTTGAAGCTCCATTTGAATATCCACTTACAGCTCTAGCCAAAGCTCCATCAAAGACACCAAATTCAACCTTCTTGCCTTCTTGTGCCATTAATTTCAAATAACCACAAATACAATTCAATACCTTCTACTTCAAACTTTCATGTCGGATTCACCACTTATGTCATATTATGTATCATGCTATTTGAGAAGGCACGGAACATCTAGGTATAGAAGGTGGGATTGTATTTTATAAATATCTAAAAATCTTAATATATTTCATCTTTATAAAAAGAATACAATTTGAATTTTAATTCAAAAGTACTCAAATCTAATACAAAGTGCTAAAAAACACTCTTCTTAGTAATCTCAACCATACATAAGTTCCAATTGCCTTATTACTTCAATAATTAGGTAATTTTGAACTTTCTTTTCAAACCTTAATTCTAATCAGTAAGCTTTAGCGAACTATAGCTAATGAACTAATTATTCACTTTGAGCAAAATTTTGTATATAAGTACTACTATAAGTCTTCTATATGCTTGATAAGAATTCACTCTAATCCAACTTACAAATTGTGAGAAAATGTCCAAAAACCATACTGATGTTACTTGGTTGTCAACTTGAAAGTTGATGCAAATATTCTAGGAATAATTTCTCCTTGTCCAACAATTAACTTCAACTCAAAATTGGTATGTAACTTGATCTTCAAGTCTTTCAATACCATGATAAATTTTACCTTGATCTAATTAGTAGATCTTTAAATATCATATAAATCCTACCAAATCTCAAACTACCAATTTTTGGTATATTCTTGTATCAAAACCCAGATATCTTCTAATTGCATCATTGGATCATTACAAAATTTTACATACACTTAGCACATTTAATTAATCAAGTACTATCAAAATTTGGATTGTAGATGTGATACCAATTTTACGAACTAGCCAAGAGTGCTAGCCCTAATTGTATTGCGTAAATCCCAAGTTGCCAATATAAACCTTGAGTTTGAATAAAAATTACAAGGTTCTTACAAATCCTACCAAAACCAATCTTATGTCTTTGGAATAAGCTTCAACCTAGCTCTCAAATGCTAATCTCTAATTTTCAAATGAAACCCTATTTTATCCTATCCGGTCATTTTAGTAGCCGAAGGTTTGTTATCGATCCTTTCTCTCAAACAATCGACCCCCAAGTATCAATCTAACCTATCCTAAGGATTATTTAGTCCAAACCTACTCTCAACTTAATCTTTGTATCAACAATACTAATTATTTACATCTTTTAATCTAATTATATCAATTTGTAGTCTTTCTGAGATAACAAAAGAGTCTCTACATCTTAGAAGGTTAAATTACTAATCAACCTTCAATCTACTAACTATTAAGATAAGAAAATAAAATAAGAGGATTTTATAAAAGCCATGTTTAGATATCTTGAATTATTATTGAATAAAAATAATTGGATATTAATTAAAAATTTAATTTTGATTATAGTTTCAATATATAATTATATTATAGTATGATAGCATATTATCTTTCTTTGTGGAAATTTTCATTCAATATTAGAAATTGTAGACTATCGTCTTCTAATTTGATTTATAGATTTATTAAATTATTTGAAATAGAAGAAAAAATTATGGATGCTATACTTGATAAAAATGAGAATAGATTTATAACTTTTGTAGAACTTTACAAACTTGTCAATATTTTTAGATTGCAAATTTCATGCATCACCAATGCAAACCATGGAAATACTAATCCTATAACTATGAAAGAAGTTCAGAATCTATAACAAGAAGTTGTGCAATTGAAAGAAGCAAATAAATCAAACTCACAATTAAATAAAGAAAGTTTTGCTTCTACATGTATGATGGAGATACAGATTAATATACTAGATAAGTTTGATGGAACAAGATCAAAATTTTGAGGATTTTTGCAAGAGATGAAGCTCTATTTAAGATTGTATCTCTTCTAATATCTTAATAGATTTATTTATGTTGGATTCATAGGTGCACTTTTATCTTGAAGTGCTCTCTTTTGATTTGCATCTTTATTGGAAAAAAATTTATAATTCTTTTATGATTTAAATTTATTTTTAGAAGTATTTATGACTGTATTTTGAAAAAGTGATTGAAAAAGAATAGCAAAGATCAAGCTCTTATCTTTATGGCAAGGATCATAGTCAGCTATCATATATGCTATTGAATTCCAAAATATAAAGCCCTTATTAGTCAATTTTGATACAAATTGAAAGATAATGTCAAAGATTTACTATTGAGAATGCCAAAGGTAGAATCTTTAGAATAATTTATTACTAAAGCCATTGCATGCAATAATCAATTATTTGAAAGGCGTCAAGAATAAAGACTTAGTTGAAAAGAAACAAATCAAGTTATGATAATAGTTTCTAAGTTTTCAGAAACTTATTCATCAAAATTGGAACCAATGCAAATTGATACAATACATTTTAAAATCTTCACGGAGTAGAAAAAGATTTCATGTTGTTAAGAAGGTTTATGCTTATATTTTGAAAAAACTAAATATACTACTCAACATTATCTAAAGAAGCAACATAATCACAAAATGAAGAGCATAATTGCCAAAGAATATAATATGTCAAAAAACGAGTTTTTTCAATTACAATAAGAATCGAATAGCTGGAATCATATATAATACTTAATAAAGGTCTTATTTTCTTATGAGATCTCTCAATTTTTTTATAATAGATATTTGATTAAGACATAAAAATTACAAAATCTTTACATTATTTGATTTAAGAATCTTAGGTTGTTTAATAAATAAAGACTTTTCCAAAAAACAAGAAATATCTTTAGTCAAGAAAATTAAATTTGTATATGTAGAAGTCATAAATAATTGTTTATTTTCTTTTGGAGACATTACTCATGAGATTGTTTTTTTAGATGTAGTAATTAAAGATTATAATAGTGTAATAATATTTAATAAGATAAGAACTTTCTCTAATTCAATTATTTTAGGATTATTGTGGTTAGAAAAATATAATCCTTAGATAGATTGGATTTCTCGTAACCTTAATTTTTGTTGTAGTTTAATCCAAAATTTTGATAGTGAAGTAGAAATAGATGAGCCTAGTATATTCAAATCCTTATTAATAGGTATAAAAGCTTTCATACATGCAAAAAAAAGAAGGACTATCTTTTGCTATATATGCCACACTTATTTTTGATATTAAAAAGATAATAAGTAGTACTTCTAGGCAGTATTAAGATTTCTAGGATATTTTTTAAAAGAAAAATGTAGATATTTTTTTAGAATATTAATCCTATGATTATACAATTAATATGCAAGAAAGAATCTAATCACCATTCAAACCAATCTATAACTTATTGCAAGATGAATTGGTTGCATTAAAAGAGTATATTAATAAAAACTTGACTAAAAACTTTATATGCCACTCAAATTTTTTAGCTTGAGCTCTTATCTTATTTGTGAAGAAAAAAGATGGATCTTTGTAGATGTGCATAGACTATCAAGGATTTAAAAAAACCACTATTAAAAATAGGTATCCCTTACCTTTTATTTTAAGACTTCTTAATCAAATCAATTAAATAAAGATCTATTAAAAAATAGATCTATAAAGAGCATACAACCTAATCCACAATAAAGAAGGAGATAAGTAGAAGATTGCTTTTTAAATTAGGTATGGATATTTTGAATATAATGTCATGCCTTTTGGACTCACAAATGCACCAACTATTTTTCAACATCTCATGAATGATGTCTTTTGTGAATTTCTTGATGATTTTTTTTTTTTTTTTTTTTTTTTTTTTTTTTTTTTTTTTTTACTTAGATGATATTTTAATCTATTCTAAAAATATAAAAAAACATAAACTTCATATTTTTCATGTATTTAAAAAAACTTAAAGATGCATGATTATATACAAAGATAAAAAAGTGTATATTTTATACTACTCAAGTTGATTTTCTAAGATATATCATTTCCAACAAAAGATTAATGATGGATCCTAAAAATATTTAGACTATTATGGATTAGAAGGTTTCAAAAATAGTTAAAGATGTATAATATTTTTGGAATTTATCAATTATTATCAAATCTTTATCAATAAATTTTCTCAAGTTGTGACTTTTCTTATATGTCTGACATGTAAAGACAAACATGAATAGAACAAAGAAGTAAAACCATCTATTGAAGTCTTAAAGATGATATTTATTTCTACACCAATTTTGTAACGCTGTCGTAATGTATGAAGTCTTGCTTGAGAATGCTTCGGGCACTTGGTTATATAAGGAAGAATAGAAATTGCGATAACAAAATCTTAATTCTAATAGAATACTAAAAATGCTCTAATTAGACTATAATAATGGTAAACAAACGTAATCAAATTCAAAACAATTCAAAGAAATTTCAAACAAATAATAAAATTCTTAAAGAAATATTAGAATGAACACAAATTTTACTCAAATATATGTCAATTCAACCTTAATTTAATTCTAGTTAAAACCCTATTGAATTTCACTCAACTTTAGATCAAACCTAATTAAATCTTAAACTCTAATAATTCCTAAATCCTAAGTCAAATCCTAAAAAAATCTTAAATTAAACCCTATTCCAAACCCTAAACCCTAAACCAAACCCTAAATAAAATCTTAAATCAAATCCTAACCAAACCCTAATCCAACCCTAAATTCTAATCCAAATCCCAAATCCTAAACCAAACCTTAAATCAAATCCTAACCAAATCCTAATCCAAACCCTAATCCAAACCCTAAACCGAATCCTAGCCAAATCCTAATCCAAATCCTCGTCATTCCTATGACAGATTTAAACCTCAATATCTAATGAATAAACCATTGATCTCAATTCAAAATTTTCACACTTCTTAAAAATCAAGTTCAAAACAAGCAAATTTTTTTTGAAAAGGATCAGAATTACCAAATTGACGAAAACCTCAAAAATATGTTTGGGTGTTAGCCGGCCTCCTTCTCCAATCTTGTTGCCAACCTTTTAGAGCCAATTTCTCTTCTTTGCATCCTTCGATTGGTTTCAAATTTCTCATGGATGTAGGAAAACAAGTCTAATATTCTCTCACATAAGTTTTACTCCAATCCAACTAGTAGATTGCATGAAATCTTAAAAACCCTCACTGGACCTAAAATTCTACTTTCTGAGACCTTGACTCACTTAAACTTCAATATCTCTTAGTTCAACCATTAGATCAAGCTCAAATTCACAACATGTATTCAACACAACTATAACCATGAATCCAAAACAATTCACTCATAGATCTGCAACAAAACTCTCGATATCACTCAAAACATAAACCCTATTTTATTTCATAAAACCCAAGTCATCCGAAAAAAACTCAACTTTGCAAAGCTCTTACAAATTCATATCAACTCCAAATCACCCAAAATTAATGCCCATAAAAACCTTATCCAATCTTCTCTCAAACCCCACTCTCCAATCTGCCAAAGAGTCCTAAAGTCGTCGTCGAGACTCGGTTTTGTGCCTCAAGGTCTGATTTCGACCCTGGTTCATAACCGGCCCTCTCCGGGTATCAATATCTAGTTTTTCTAAGTAACTGTTTTCTAGAATTTACTCTTAACTCTCTTCTAAAGATTCCTATATCATTTATTTTTCCAGTCTACTTTGATTTGCCTTACTTATGATACTACAAAGTAAGTAGAAGTCACCTTTCTAAAAGGCAGCATTTGTACCTTTTAATTTTTCTACCCCTTTGGCTATTAACTATATTTTTAAGATAATTTTTTCTAATACTTTGAACTAAGATCTCTTAAATTATAATAATCTCCACACTCTTTCACCTATTAATCATGTTACATCACGACAACGCATTGATTTTTTTAAGACATTATTTATTGAAAAAAATGCATCAAACTTTGATATGAGTGTTGTTTTATCACAAATGGGAACAGATGATAAGCTCCACCTAATTACTTTTGATTCTAAGAAATTTTCAAGAATTGAGATTAATTATAAGATCTACAACAAAGAGCTTATTACAATTGTGGATTCATTTCAAGAGTTGCATTATTATCTAGAAGGTGATTTTAGTCTAATTATTATATATACAAATTATAAGAATTTTTACTACTTCATGATGGTACATTGTTGTGTGGTGAGATTTTTAATTTAGTAATATACGAGATATCTAACTATAGAAAATTTAGTTTTAATTTCTTTACTAAGTTCCAATAAGTGATTTATTCTATCTTTAACTTATATACAAAGTCTTAGCTTTTGAAACCTCTTTATTTTACATAAAAGCTCAAAACATAATAAAATTCTTTTAATATAAATATATTTATAAAAAAAAATTTCCTCAAATTTTATAATCTTATATCTCTTGATCTAATTATTTAATTTCTTTCAAATTTTTATATAATGTAGCTATTATCCTTAAGCTTTATTATAAAAAAAATTAATTTTAAATTTGCTATCAATCTATTGGCATCTTAAAAATCCTAGTAGGTATTCTAAATCCTAACTTATAAACATCCAAGTATTATTTTTTTCATATCTCAAAATTCCAAAATTCAATCGCAATAAAATTTGTGCACAAAGTTTATTAATATGATTATATATATTCTTAAAAACAAATTAACTAAAATCTTATCAAATTTCTCAAAAGATAACTCAAAATACAACCACTAGTAAATTAAATCACTTATTACACTTAGATTGCAAGCACTAACTTCAACTTCCTATAACTCTTTTATCGCAGCTTATAATTTATTAAGCAATATGTAAAAAGTGTAGTAAAAAAAATCTCTTCAATCCTATTTGTCAATCCTTCCTTTCTTTCTGAACATGTGTGTTATATCTAAAAAAAATAATAGATATAAAATCCACACCTTAACTTTAAGCATTTATATTTTTTTCATAAAAATTCCAAATCATCCAAAATTTGTACCAAAATCATAGCCAAAATCCTAAACTTATTAATCTTAGCTTCCAAAATTTGAATGGCCTCAAAAGAGTAACTCTAATTTCTAATAAAGCTTTAGACAACCTCTTTGAAGTCTATTGGGCATGATTTTTGGCCAATAGGAATGGAGATTTTCATCATCCATCTTCATTTATCCATAAAGATGTTTTAACTTTTTTTTTTTGCTAGTAGTATTCTTTTTTAATATTTTTTAATAAAATAAATATAATATATGTCCTAAATATCAAATAAAAGAAATAAAATAAGACTTTAAAGATCATCAATATCTAAGAAGGATAACTTTAAATATGTACAAGTTACTTTCAATCAAAATTAATCTTAAAAGCGACTATTAAAAGAAAATAAAGACATGTAAATTCTAATAGTAGTTTTTTTTTAATAACCTCCTTTCAAAGTATTAATCTAACTACATTCTAAAAAAATTAAAATCCACTAACTATGCTATGATCATATTATTTAATAAATTATATGTCAAACATATAAATATAATATTTTTATATGATAGCCAAATCATAACACAACAAAATATTTTAAATAATGCCAAGTTTATTGGAGTATGTTTCTATCAAGATTTGATTGTAAAATCATCTATAGATTTGAAAAACAACAAGATTTATCAAATATTCTTTTTAGACATTCTTATCTTGTACCAAAAAAAAAAATGCAACTTTTGATCAACAAAGAACAATTTTCTTGAAACTAATGTATTTTCATCTCTAAATAATAAAATCAACATTGATTATTGATTCAACTTTGTCAAGTAAATTCAATCAAGTATGTCTTTTAATCTTCTTTTTCATGATATCAAGAATAATTCTTCTAAGTCTCATGGTACTTCCAAATTTGAATTCAAAAATAATCTATTCTACTTTAAGAGATAATTATATATTTCAAAAGACAAAGTATAATTACGTATTCTTCAAGCTTGTGATGACTTACGAATAGTCAAATATTTTGGATACAATAAGATTTTGGAGCTAATATCTAGAGATTTTTGATAGCTTCAAATGTGGAAGGCAGTCAAAGACTTTGTTCAATTATGTGATATTTGTTGAAGATCCAAAATTCTTCGTTATCAACCTTATGGACTTCTTCAACTATTACCTATTCTAGAACAATTATGGTCTTTTGTTTTTATGGATTTTATTACAAATCTTCCAATCTCAAGTTCATATGATTTTATATTCATGATAGTAGATTGTTTTATCAAGATGGCATATTTTATATTATGTATAAAATCTATCACAAGTAAAAAATGTCTAAGCTTTTTCTTAACAGTATCTATTGCTATCACAAATTATTCTAAGATATTATATTAGATATGAGGATTCAATTTATATCAAGATTTTAGAGAATCTTTTTTAAGATATTAGAAGTGGATATAAAGCTCTTTTCAGATTTTCATCTTCAAATTAATAGGCATATAGAATGAATAAATCAAGTTCTAGAGCAGTATTTGAGATGTACCATTAATTATCATCAAGATCATTGTACAACTATATTATCAACTTTTAAAAAGTTATATCAACCAAATTCTATGAAGATCAATTTTGTATTTCATATATATCTTTCTGAGCCATATAAGACAATGAATATCTTGGGAAGAAGACAACTACCACTTCTGCTTATAAAAGTGCATAATAATCAAAAATTCAAGGTAGAAGAAGTCTTAGATTCAAGGTGGTACCAAAATAGGTTAGAATATCTTGTTCATTGGCATGGATATGATATTAGTGAATGCACATGAGAACTAAGAAAGAATCTTGTAAATGTAACAAAAGAAGTTGAGATTTTTTATTGATGACATCCATCAAAATCAAAATATAAAATAACAAATCTTTGTTATAAAAGAAGCAAGTTCCAAAGAAGATAGCATTCTACCTTCTACTTTTGTTTGATACTTTTGTACATTTATGATACTAAAGAAATAAAAAACCAACAATCAGAAGATTCAACTTAAGAGCTATTGCTTGCTAACTTACTGGATAAAACATTACAATTGTCATAACCTTCAATATGATGTAATTGACATGAAGATCTTCAAAAATGACACATCTTTTTTTGAATAGATGACAAGATACAATATGTTTGGTATCATAACTTTGAAAGAGACTTACAATGTTTGATAATTTTATTAGAGATTGGAACAATTCTTGATAGTATTACAAATATTTAATTTAAAAGAAGTTACAAAGGCCTCAACAACAATCAAATAATAAGGTGGTCTTCTTGCCGTAATATAAGATATTATTGATGGCTAAGAGGACCTATCAACCATCTTCAAAGAGAACAAAGATTAGAGTAATTAGCAAACATAATTTGCTGCATCTTAAATTTCTTTAACATATGATGATCACTTCTTGTAGAACTCATCTCTAGAATGGGGATAATATCACAATATAATGTTATAATACGACTATATCATAAAATTATAATCAAAAATAAGTTTCTTATTAATATCTTATCATCTTCATTCAATATTAATTCAAGATATTTAAACATGGCTTTTATAAAAGCTTCTTAGTTTATTTTCTTGTCTTAATAGCTAGTAGATTAAAGGTTGGTCAATAATTTTTTTCAGATCGTAAAAATTCTTTTACAGCCTCAAAAACCCATAAATTAATAAAATCAAGTTAAAAGAAATAAATAATTAATATGGTTATAACTAAGATTAAGTTGAAGATAGAATTAAGCTAAAAAACTTTTAAAATAGGTTAAATTTTTATTCAGGGGTCAATTGCTTGTAAGACAAGGTCTAAATCAAATCTCTAGCTATTAAAACAACCACCTAGGACAAAATATGAATTCATTTGAAGATCAAAAATTATGATTAGTAAATCAGCTTTAAGCTAATTTAAAAGATATAAGTCTTATTTTCAAAAGATTTCGAATGACTTTGTAATTATTATTCAAAATCAAGATATGTATCGATGATTTGGAATTTATGCAATACAATTAGGGCTAGCATTCTCAGCTAGTTCGTGGAATTGGTATCACATCTATAATTCAAAATTTGATAGTATTTAATTGATTGGATGTGTTAAGTATAAGTAAAATTTTGTGTTAATCTAACAATATAATTGAAAGATATTTGGATTTTATTACAAGAGGGTATTAGAAGTTGGTAGTTTGAAGTTGGATAGAATTTCTATAATATCTAAAGATCTACTATTTAGCTTAAAGTGAAATTTAACATGATAATAGAGAAATTTAATATTAAGCTATATATGAATTTTGAATTAATGCTAATAATTTGAGAAGGAAAAATTGCTATTAGAACATTTATATCAACTTTCAAGTTGGCAGCAAAATAACCTTAGTGTAGTTTTTGGATTTTTTCTTACAATCTATAAGTTGGATTGGACTGAATTTTTTAAACATGTAAAAGACTTATAGTGGCATTTATATGTAAAATTTTTTACCAAGTGAAAAATCAAATGAGGAGTTATAGCTTACTAAAACTCACTTATAAAGATTAAGACTTTGAAAGAGAAATTAAAATTGCCTATTTGTAAAGTAATAAGGCAATTGGAATTTGTGTATAATTAAAGTTACTAAGAAGAATTTTTTTGAGTACTTTGTATTGATTTTAAGCACTTTTGAATTAAAATTCGAATTATTTTGTATTTAGATAGTTGAATCCTATTTAACTTCTTAGATATTTACAAAATACAACTTTACCTTCCACAACCAAGTACCTCGTGTATTTTCAAGCAAGAATTTTCATAATATGATAATAGAAATATATATTTATTATAATACTTATTTATATTATTAAATAGAAATAAATAAAAGTAGATTTATTTCATAATATTTTTTAGAAAAGATTCTTAGAAGCTTCATAGAGGTTGTTTTCATTTTACATATGTTTGTAGTTAATTTGTAAGATAGAAACTTAGTCAGTTAATTACATATAAGTAGCTTATAAAATAAGGTAACTATGTGACGTACATATAAAAAACTTGTCTTGTAAGTTAAGATATGTGTCTTGCAAAATCAACACGTTTTAGAGGTTTTATAAGATATTACCACATTGCTTCTAATTAAAAATATATATGGATGCAAGAGTAAAACCTTCTTTACTCTTCTCAACACCTTTTTAGTCCTTAGTCTTATTTCAAGACTTTCTAGTATTCTTGTTTTTGACAATAGCCATTCTAGTTTAATATTATACCATCTTTAAGTGACTTTTTAGTTTTTTTGAGTGACACAAGTATGTATTGAGGATTTCTCTCTTCAAGCTTGATGTCCTTGACTTAAAGTTATAATGCCATGGCATTAAAATAAATAAGTAAATAATCCTTAAAATATTTTTAATAATTTTATTTATAGAAAATATAATATTTTAATTTATTTTTAAAAAACTACTAGGTAGATACTTTCTATTATTATGTAGACACTCTCAAGTCCTACTTTCTAATATTTTCAATAATTTATTATTGAAAATTTACTTTTATTAATATTTTCAAATTTTTACTATATTAAAATTTTAAAATTATTATTATTAATAATATGGTTTAAATTATTATATTGATATTTTTAATTATTTAAAAACCATGCAAAGAATAATAATTATAATAATCTTTCACGATTTAAAATAGATTACGTTTGATTTATTATACAAAAATATCAAGTCTAAAAAACGTTTTAAAATAAATATTTTAGAAAATTTTCATAAAATTATTATAATTGAAAATATTTCATATTATTTATATCTAAAAAAAATATTTTTATTAATATTTTTATCTTTTTAGTATGTATTATTATAATAAATAAATTATTATATATATTTCAATTGAATGAAAAAAATTTACTTTACTTTGTCAAATAAAATTTTCTTTTTAATATAATTGATTTTTATTATAATATTATTGTAGTAATTTTTTTAGAAATAAATATTTTCTATAAAATTATAAAATAAACATTAAAAATAATTTAAAGTTTTAAAAAAGGTTATTTTTAAAAAATTATTATAAATAGCTTTTAAATTAAATATTTTAAAAAAATAAAATCAAAATCAAAAATATTTTTTTATACTTTTTTGAAAAGTTTTTAAGATGAATAAAATTATATGGTAGTTTTTTTAAAAAACTTAAAAATTCAATCACCAGGATTATCAAGTTAGAGTATGAGTACTGATAATTTCTTTTAAAAACGAATTTCTAATTTATAAAGCTATTATATTAGGACTAAATATGAAATCAAAAAAATTCTTTATTCAAAAAAAATTTCTAAATCTAATCTACAAACTTTTTAATTTAGAAATATAAAATAACATTAAGTCCTAGAAATAAAATAAAAAAATCAACTCATTATTCAAATTTACAAAGATTAATTCAATGTCATTAAATAAATACTTTCAAAAAATATATATTTTCTAATTCATTTGATAAACTTATCAAGCTTAAGCAACTACTTAAATCACGTGCTGTCAAAGAATAAAGATTTGCCAATTATCAAGGACACAAAAATACAGACTCAAGATCTAACAAGAAATTCAAGAAGAATTGGCAAGAACTACATTAATCAGATGAATACAATAACAATACCAGAGAGGTGAGCTAGAGTTCGAAGAGATGTGTTGTCGAGACTGAAGAACTCTTCAACCTCGATTCCAATATATACTCCTATTTGGGAAGCTTCTCAAGCAACTTCTATCAATTATGAAGCTTCTAGAAGGTTCCAGAGACTTGTTTCTAGAAGGTTCTAGAAACTTATCTCTAGAAGGTTCTAAGGACTATGTCCCTAACATCTTCTATCAACTAAAAAGCTTCTAGAAGGTTCCAGAGACTTGCTTCTAGAAGGTTCTAGAAACTTGTCTCTAGAAGGTTTTAAGTACTATGTCCCTAACATCACCCTTTTCTTTAGCTTTGAGGTCTCTGAGAAGCAATGTTATTATTAATCAGTACCAACGCAAAAAAATGAAGATCTGTAGTGTAACATCTGCTATGAACTTCAACTGTTGTTCACGAGGCAAGTGGTTCATCGGCCCTTGAAGCCAACTGTAGTGGCCCACTCCTTCAACTTTTGACCAAGCATGAACTTCCGTGTCCTCATTGTGAAATTGTCCTGCAAACACGCCTTCTAGCTGACCATCATAAGCAGACTTGGACTCAAATACAATCATCAGTGATCGGTTACTCGGTATCCTCCGTCGTCGTCATGGTGTAGGCGATTCTTCATCTCGGGGTCGCCTTCGTGAGCTAATCGATTGAGATAATCTGATTGGCATAGTATCTATCTCTTCGCTATCCATATCAGAAGACCAAACTATGGCTACTGAAAAAATTCTATTTTATCTTGGAGAAAATAACTACATCAACTACGAATTTTGGTGGTGCTCTTTTCCTTTCTTATATTCTTGGATGAGCAAGCTTCAAAAAGAAGCTATCGTCAAACCGGCTTAGGTTTATGAAGATGTTGTTGATGAAACTCCTATACCTTTTGTGGCGCATTGGTGAGATTTTCATCTGGCTCCCACATTCGCTCATTAATGTCGTAGCCACACCAATAAACAAGATACTCCAACTTGCCCCACTTTCACTGTGAATCCAGCACCTTTTCAACCTCATATTCCTCGTGGTTCTCAATCTCAATACTAAGTGGTGGACATTGCACTCTTCCACGAAAAGACGACTCTCGATAAGGCTCCAACAGAGAAACATGAAAGATTGGATGTACCTTCATAGAAGCCGGTAATTCCAGACGGTATGCCACTAGATTGATTTGCTTCTGGATGATAAATGGTTCCAATCTTTGATAGTCCAATTTATCATATAGTTGCTTGGTCTTGATATTCCGTCGAAGAAGCCATGCTTTATCTTCAATTTTGAAAGTAGGTGCTTGATTTTGAAATCTATCTGCAGACGCCTTGTAGGATTTTTAAGCGGATTGTAATTGAAGCTTTAACGTATTTTGAAGCTCTGATAGTTGTTTCGCAAATCTTTCAGCTACTGTATTGTTATTTGTTGATGGACTCAATAAAACAAGCTTTGGATGATACCCATAGTTGGAAAAGAATGGTGTATATTGAGTCGACGCATCGAGGGTGTTATATGCAAACTTGGCTAGCGACAGATATGTGGTCCAATCATCTTGCTGATTGTTGATGCTGCATCGTAAGTATTGTTCCAAGACTTGGTTCACCCGTTTCGTTTGGCCATCAATTTGAGGATGAAAAGTCGAAGAAAGCTTGATATCCACCTTTAATATCTCAAAGAGAGATCTCCAAAACTTTGATACAAACTGGGTTCCTCAATCTGATACGATATCATCTGGTAGTCCATGATATCGATACACATTATCGAGAAAGAGCTTTGCTGTGACTTCACTAGATGATGTCTTCTTGCAAAGAACAAAGTGCGCTATCTTTGTAAGCCGACCTACCATGACAAAAATACTGTCAAATGAGTTCAATGATGGCAGATCCGTGATGAAGTCCATGAAAACTGAAGACTATGGTCGACATGGAATCGGCAATGGCTGTAGGAGTCCATAAGGGCGATGCCAAGGATTCTTGGATCTTGAACAAATGTCACAGGAAAGGATAAAATCTTTCACATCCTTCCACATTTGGAGCCACCAAAAATCTCGAGAAATAAGTTCCAAGGTCTTGTTGAATCCAAAATATCCCACAACTGGAAAATCGTGGCGAGATTGAAGAACTCGGAGTCGTGCTGGTCCTTTTGGGATATACAATCGCTCCTCAAAGTATAAAAGATCTCCCTCCACCTTGAACTTGTCGTCATTGGCACGCTGCTTGATATCAATGGCTACTAAATTTTTAATGGTCATAGCACATACCTGATTCAGGAAGTCAGCATCAATTGGCATAATAGTAGTGCAAAGTCAAAATTGCTCTGCCTTCAACAACGTCATACATTCTTGATCAAACGTTGCTTCTCTAGCCTTTGGTATAAGATATGATCTCCTCGATAAGGCATCAGATAGTCCTTATTGCTTTCCAAGTCGATAAGTGATAACAAAATCAAACCTAGATAGCGACATACTCCACCGAGCTTGACGTCGATTTAGAACTCGAGCCGACATGAAATACTCCAAATTCTTGTGATCTGTGTATACGGTCACTGGGTGTGCAGCTCCTTCAAGAAAGTGACGCTATCATTGGAAAGAATCTACTATAGCAAGAAGTTTCTTATCGTGGATCTCATAATTGATTTCAACAACAGAGAAATTTTAAGAATAGAATGCAACCAGATGGAGCTTCTTGTCTTCTTCCATTTGTGAAAGTACAACTTCCAAAGCAAAATCTGAAGCATCAGTTTCTAAATAAAAGGCCTTTGTAAAGTCTGGATGTACCTAAATTGGAGCCGTAATAAATGCGGTCTTCAGGTCTTGAAACACCTTCTCCGCTAGAGGTCCTTATTTCAGCTTATCCTTGCATGTCAACCGAGTGAGAGGAGCAGAAACTTGAGAGTAATTCTTGATGAAGATCCGATAGAAGTTAGCAAAATTAAGAAAGCATTTTATGTCTCTAATCGTCTTTGGAACCTCCCAGGATATGATTGCTTCCACCTTCTTGGGATCCATCTTTAAGCCTTCAGTAGTCGCAACAAATTCCAAAAACTCCATCTCTATTTAGTGAAATAAATACTTTTCTAACTTGGCATATAATCCTCACTCGCATAGTTTCTCCAAGACCAAACGAACATGCTTTTCATGCTCTTCCTCGTTTTTGGAGAATATCAAAATATCATCCAAATAAATAACAACAAAATCGTCAAGGTGCTCTCAAAAAACGTCATTCATCATATGTTGAAAGACCGCTGGAGCATTAGTAAGACCAAAGGGCATGACATTATACTCAAAATGGCCATACCTTATACAGAACGCTGTCTTCCACTCATCTCCTTCCTTGATTTGTATGAGGTTGTAAGCTTCCCTTAGATCAATTTTTGTAAAGATCTTTGCACGTCCAAGTTGTTCTAAGAGACCAAAAATCAAGGATAATGGATAACGATTCTTCTTTGTTACGTTGTTGAAGCCTCAATAGTCCATGCACATCCGCAATAAACCATCTTTCTTCTTCACAAATAAGATGGGTGCTCCAGTTGACGATTTTGAATGATGGATGAAGTTCTTGGCTAGACTCTCGTCGATGTACTTCCGAACTCTGCCAACTTCGTCTGTGATAAATTGTAGATTGGGCCAAAAGGCGGTTGTGCTCATTCCTGCAAGTCTATGGTGCAATCATATGGTTGGTGTTCTGATAGCATGTTGGCATTCTTCTTTTGAAACACGTCTTTAAAATCCTTATATTGTTCAGATATACTTGCTGTAGAGATCTTCTCCTTTGTAGTTGGAGCCACATAAATGACAAACGATGTGCCTTCCTTGGACAATCTTTTAAATTTTCTTACTCCAATGAATAAGGATTTCTCTATTCAGGGTTTTCTACTAGGTTTGCTCTTGGATGGTTTTGTGGAAAAGGTCATCTTTCGTAACCTCCAATCTATAGATGGGTTATGCTTTTCCTACTAGGAAAGACCAAGAATAACAAGATTTGGTGGAGTTTTAATAATATTAAAAATAATATGATTACTATGGCCCTTAAACGTCACTTCTATAGGTTCTGATTCATGGGTGACACTACCAGACAATAAAGGTCGCCCATCTATGACTTCAATGTGAACAAGTTTGGATTTTTGTACTAAAAGGATCTTATGACGCTTCGCAAATTCTTCGTCTAAGAAACAAGCAGATGCTCTTGAATCTAATAATGCTAAGGTTCTCAGTTTCTGGGGGCCAATAAGCAAAGGGATTGTAAAGCAAAGGGCAGATTGAGCAAAAAGAAAAGAACTTGGTTGTTGTTACGATATTTCACTGTCCAGTCGCACGGTTCCTATTGTAGCTGGGCATCCTCGTTTTCCTGAACAAACATGCCCCTAGTCCTAACAATACGTCGATTTTGCTTCTTGAGGCAGTTTCCAACTTTGTGGCCTTCTTCACCGCAATACAAGCATAGACCTTCCTCCATATGCTGTTTTCTTTCTTTTAGAGTAAGAGATTTGACACGTACCACATCAATTTGCATGTCTTCTACTTCTGAATGTGAATTCACGCTACTTGTCGACATAGTTGGGACGTGGCGAACTGTATGTTGACTTGAACGTTGGTCTTGGTGGCATTGGAATAGGCAGTTATGGCACTTCACAGCTTGGCTAATAGCTTCGTTGAGCGTTTGCAAAACAGGAAGAGTTAACAGCAAATCCTTCACATCGTCCCTTAAACCCCAATAGAATTGATTCATCAACGCTTTTTCGTCCCAATTGATGTCGCATGCTAATTGCCTGAAGTTTGATGCATAGACTGATGTAGAGTGCATCCCTTGTCATAGTGATCGGATCTTTGTTGTAGTCCATCGAACCTTGTCATATTCACCAAATCCTTCCGCAAATGCCTCCAAAAAGGTTTCAAAGTTGTTTAGTATGGACGATCATTTTTCAAACAAAGGAGCAAACCATGATAGAGCTTGTCCTGTAAGTAAGGTTCCAACAAGCCGAACACGTGACTCCTCTGTTGGATAGCGTTCGAGCTGTAAAACTGTTATCAACCTGATTTGGTTGACGAATCCTCGAAACTTGGAATACGTACCATCGAACTTGTCCGGAAGGCTAATTCAGGGCTCCTTATGTTGTAGAACCAGCGGTACTTGTCGAACTTGAGGTAAAGTTGCTTCTCCAAGTGCAGAAGTTTGACGCTGGTGCAACCTAGATTGTGTCATCCCAGATGCTCCATCATTATGAAGCCTTGCCACGACTCCTTCAATCTTTGCAATTCTTTGCGATAACATAGCGAGGGCATTCGTGATAGCATCCAACTTGGACTCCAAACTTTTTGTCATATTAATGTCTTGGCCTCCGGCCATTCTAAGAGAAGGACAAAAATGATTGTACAACAAGACAATATTGGTTTAGAAGAAGGTACTCCGCATCCTCTAAAATGCCTTAAGAGCTTCAAGAAAAGGAATAATCCACTCTCTCCAAGAAGAATAAGACTCCAATATTGTAACAAAAGAAGTATTAATTTAGAGGAGGGTAATCCGCAACCTCTAAAATGCTAGTACACTTCCAAGCATAGAGATAATCCACACTCTAATGAGGAAGAAACTAGCTCTGATATCTGAGGTAAGTGAAGTCTCAACAAACTGTCACGGACACAAAAATACAGACTCAAGATCTAACAAGAAGTTCAAGAAGAACTGGTAAGAACTACATTAATCAGATGAATACAAGAACAATACCAGAGAGGTGAGCTAGAGCTCGAAGAGATGTGTTGTCGAGAGTGAAGAACTCTTCAGTCTCGATTCCAATATATACTCCTATTTAAGAAGCTTCTCAAATAACTTCTATCAACTAGGAAGCTCTAGAAGGTTCCTGAGACTTGTTTCTAGAAGGTTCTAGAAACTTATCTCTAGAAGGTTCTAAGGACTATGGTCCTAACATCTTCTACCAACTAAGAAGCTTCTAGAAGGTTTCAGAGACTTGCTTCTAGAAGGTTCTAGAAACTTGTCTCTAGAAGGTTCTAAGGACTATGTCCCTAATACCAATTCATTTGGCAAACTTATTAAGCATGTGCAATATCTCAAATGAAGTATTATCAATAAAAAAAAGATTTATTAATTCATTTCGTAAGCTTATTAAGCTTGAGCAACCACTCAAATCAAGTCTTTTTAAAGAAGAAAGATTTGCCAATTCATTTGACAAGCTTTTAAAGCTTGAATATCTACTTATATCAAGTGTTTTTAGAAAATTTAAGTTTATTAATTCTTTTGACATTATTTTTAAAGTTTTTTTATTAGATAATTTTATATTTGATAATTTTTTAAGATTCTAATTAACATGACAAAAGAATAATTAGATTTTAAAATTTATAGCTTTATCAAGTACATAAATTATATACAAATTTCTAAATATTTTATATTTTAATATGTAAAAAAATTATAATTATTTTTAATAAAAAATAAAATATCTTACATTTTATTTATTTATTATTTTTTTATGTCAATAATTGAATTCAAGTTATTCTATCACTATTTAAAAGTATTGCCTTTGATATTATTCTATGAATTAGAAACATATTTGTATTCCAAATTCCTATATTTTTATATGTTTTTTTTCTTTCAATAATCCTTCGACCTATATCTTATAATTGATTATATACTTTTATTTTTTTTATATATTTCTATTTTAATCATTGATTGATAAATCAACATATCTAAAATAATACTTAAATATTTCTTTTTAACTCTAATTTTTTTATTAGTTCATATTTTCATTATAGTTTCTTTTATTCTACCACTTCAATCCACATTATTACAAATGAAGTAACATGTGTCCAAAAACATATTCTTTTTTTCAACTTTTAAGGTATTAAAACTTATCTTCAAAACAACCTATAGCATATAATTACTATCTTCTTTATCTCCATCTAAAGGTCTTTTCTTTCTTCACTTTTGCAAAGTTCTTTCTTGATATTTCAACTTCTTTTATTCTTGTAAAAATGTATCACAGACATACTCATGTAAGATAGTAATTACATATATAAATAGGTAGAAGTAAGTAAAAGTAGATAAAAGTAAGTTAATTCTATAGTATTTAATATGAAAGCTGCCTAGAAGCTTCATAGATGCTACTTTGATTTTATAGGTGTCTTTAATTACCTTTTTGGATTAGAAACGTGGTCAACAAGTTGGCCATGTACCACACATGTTGTTAGCTTGAAGACCAAGCTAACAATGTGGCCCACACATAGAAAAACTAGCCTTGTAAGTTAAGCCATGTGTGCTACAAAGTCAATACTTATTGGAGGTCCTATAGAATGTTGCCACGTAGCTTCTAGTTAGATAGTATATATAGAGACAAGAGTGAAGCCTTCCTCACTCTTGTCAACTCCTTTCTTGCTTCCATTCTAGTTTCAAGGGTCTCTAGTATTCTTATCTTTTGGCAATAGCCATTCTAGTTTCTCTTTCAATATACATACTTGTTTATTTATATTTTGTTACCTTTCTTTGAGTGAAGGCTTACTTGTCTGAATTGCTTTTTCATCAAATTCTTGTCTTTAACAGATTGATAAGAATACACCTATAATATCAAAATTTTGTCTAATCTTAATTAAGAGTGGATTATTTCTTTTTCTTGATAAGATATAAGCATATTAGAAGTTACGGATTACCCTCTTCTAAATTGATATTATTCTTAGTATTTTTTTTATTCTCAAGTCCTCTCTTCTATTTGTCTTGAGAGATATTACACACCTTCTCTTTTCTAAGTGTTATCATGACAAAACTTCTTGAAATGAAGAATGCAACGATACAAATGCAAGAACAATTGAAGGAGTTAATGCTTGCGATGCATCAACTCAATTTACCACTACAAGAAGTAACAAGATTGGTAGAAAGTGAAGACCTAGAAATGGTTGAAGCTGCTTCAACATCTGTACCAAATCATGTCCTTTTTCCTATGGTGGAATGTCCTTCCAATGTTAGAGAATCAAAGAATTTCTCTACCAGAGAAGTTTGATGGCACCATATCTAAGTTTTGAAGTTTTATCAATCAAGTGCAACTTGTGATTGAACTTCAATCCCAAAGCTATCCAACTCCAGAATCCCAAATTAGATTCATACGCTTCTTTCAGGTTCAGCACTATCGTGGTTTTCATCTTTTCTTGAATGACAAGATCCAATATTGATTAATCTAGAGGCTTTTCTGACAGAGTTTTGATCTATATATGGATAAATGATGCAATTTGTGTTACAACCAATAAGATCCATATTTTACGACAAGGCAATCGATCAGTAACGTTGTATGCTTACCAATTTTGACAACTTGTAACTAATATCAAGTGGAATGATGCTGCACTTATTAGCCAATTTTTCTATGGATTATAATATGAGGTAAAAAAAATTAATATTCAACTTACTTGATCCTCAAACATAGAGTCAAGCAATTGACTTTGTTGTGAAGTGCAACAATCACCTTTTTGAATTTCAATCTAAGAACTGTACAAGTGGACCTCAACGTTACTATAATTCAATGACAACACCAACACTTCTTCAATACATACATTTGGAAGTAGAGGATATGTAAATTGATACAGTACGTTTTAAACCTCTTACTGAGTAAGAAAAGACTCGTCATCGTCAAGAAGGATTATGTTTATATTATGGAGAATCAAAATACACTGCTCATTATTATCCAAAGAAATGACGCAACCACAAAATGAAGAATATGGTTATCAAAGAAGATAATATGTCAAAAAACGAGTTTGTTCAACTACAATAGGGACCGTGCGGCTGGAACCTTGCACAACATCTAGTAAAGGTCCTATTCTCTCTTGAGAGCCCTCTCCTTATTTTATATTAAATATTATTTTAGGACCTAAACATTACAAAGCCTCTACTTTGTTAGATTCAGGAGCCTCAACGTGTTTCTTAGATGAAGAATTTACTAAAAGATATAACATATCTTTAGTAAAGAAAACTAAACATGTTCATGTAGAAATCATAGATGGTCGTCTATTATCTTCTGGAGATATTACTCACGAAACCCTTCCTATAGAAGTAATAATCAATGGTCATAATAGTTTTGTAGTATTTAATATCATTAAATCTCCCTTTAATCCAGCCATTTTAGGTTTATCATGGTTAGAAAAATACAACCCTCAAATAGATTAGATTTTCCAAACTCTTACTTTCTCTAAAAGTATAATTAATAGTGTAGTTAATCAAGTACAGAGTCATAAGTCCAATTGAATTAAATCCGTATTTATATGTGCAAAAGCTTTCTAGCATGCTGCTATAAAAGAATCACCATATATTATTTATGCCCCACTCATTTCTAATGGTGCAAAAACTTCACGTGACATTCCAAGCTAATATCAAAAATTTCAAGATGTATTTGAAAAAAAGAATGTGGATACACTTCCGGAACATCGTCCCTATGATTGCTCAATTGACCTTCAAGAAGGAGCACAACCAATCTACAGTTTATCACAAAATGAATTGACTGAACTCAAGGAGTATATTGAAGAAAATCTAGCCAAGAATTTCATACGCCATTCTAAATCTCCGACAGGAGCTCTAATTCTATTTGTGAAGAAAAAAGATGGATCATTGTGGATGTGTGTTAATTATCGAGGATTCAATAAGATTACCATCAAGGACAAGTATCCACTACCTTTAATATCTGGACTTCTTGATTAGTTGAATCAAGCTAAGATCTATACAAACATAGATCTCCGAGGAGCATACAATCTAGTACGCATCAAAGAAAGAGATGAATGGAAGACTGTGTTTCGAACTAGGTATGGACATTTTGAATACAATGTCATGCCTTTTGGACTTACAAATTTACCAGCAGCTTTTTAAGATCTAATGAATGATATTTTTTGAGAGTTTTTGGATGATTTTGTAGTCTGTTATCTAGAGGACATCTTGATCTATTCTAAGAATCTAAAAGAACATGAACTTCATGTTTGTCATGTGTTACAAAAATTAAGAGATGCAAGACTCTATGCCAAGATAGAAAAGTGTGTATTTGATACTACTCAAGTCAATTTTTTAGGTTACATCATTTCAAATGATGAACTTATAATAGATCCTAAAAAAATTCAAACTATCATAGATTGGAAGATCCCAAAAATGGTAAGAGATGTCCAATGCTTTTTGGGATTTACCAACTACTATCGGATCTTCATCAAAGACTTTTCTCGAGTTGCAGCTCCACTTATATGTTTGACTTTTAAAGACAAATTCCAATGGAATCAAGAAGCGGAGGTTGCTTTTGAATCTTTGAAGACAATGTTTGTTTCTGCTTCAATCTTGTATTGTGTTGATTTTTCCAAAGCATTCTTTATGGAAACAGATGCATCAAACTTTGCTTTGGGTGCGGTTTTGTCACAAATGGGAACACATGACAAACTTCATCCAGTAGACTTTCATTCAAAAAAATTCTCAGCAGCAAAAATCAATTATGAGATCCATGACAAAGAACTTCTTGCAATTGTGGATTCTTTTCAAGAATGGAGTGATTATCTAGAAGGCACTTCTACTCCAGTGATCGTGTATACAAATCATAAGAACCTCAAATATTTCATGTCAACATGCATATTAAATCATTGTCAAGCTCATTACAGCATATCTTTATCAAGATTCGAGTTCATCATCACTTATTGGTTAAGAAAACAACAAGATTTGTCTGATGCTTTATCTAAACGTTCTTATCTTGCAGCAAAAGAAGGAGATGTAACTTTTGAGCAACAAAGAAGGGTTCTCTTGAAGTCGAAGTAATTTCATCTTCGAGCAATAAAATCAACATTGACTGTTGATTTAACTTTTCTTAAGCAAGTCCAGTTAAGTATGTCTTCAGACCCTCTTGTTCAAGATATCAAGAATAATTCTTTTAAATCTCATGATCCTTCTAAATTCGAATTCAAGAATAATCTACTCTATTTTGAAGGATGCATATGTATTCCAAAACGAGAAGCACGTTTAAGTATTCTTCAAGCTCGTCACGACTTCTCAACAGCAAGATATTTTGGATACAATAAGACTTTGGAGCTGATATCTAAGGATTTTTGGTGGCTTCAAATGTAGAAGGTAATTAAAGATTTTGTACAATCATGTGATATTTGGTCAAGATCAATAATTCCTCATCATTGACCTTTTGGACTTCTTCAACCATTACCCATTCCAGAACAACCATGGTCTTCTGTTTCTATGGACTTCATCACGGATCTTCCAATCTCAGGTTCTTATGACTCTATATTCGTGATAGTAGATTATTTTACCAAGATGGCACATTTTGTACCATGTAAAAAATCTATCACAAGTGAAGAAACAGCCAAGCTCTTTCTTGACAATATCAATCGCTATCATGGATTACCCAAGGATATTATATCAGATAGGGGAACTCAATTTGTATCAAGATTTTGGCGGACTCTATTCAAGATTCTAAAAGTGGATATAAAACTATCTTCAGCATTCTATCCTCAAACTGATGGATAAATGGAGCGTATTAATCAAGTTTTGAAACAATATTTAAGATGTACCATTAACTACCAATAAGATGATTGGACAACTCTTTTGCCATTGGCAGAGTTTGCTTATAATAATACCATATATTCTTCTACAAAACAAACACCTTTCTTTGTTAATTATGGTTATCATCCACAATTTAATACTTTTGACTTTTTAAAAGTTGATAATCCTGCTACGAAAGATTTGGCGATTCATTTATCAAAGCAATATGCAACGATGAAGGCGCAATTAAAAGAGGCTCAAGAACAACAAAAGATGAATGTGGATGTCTATCGAAAGGAATAACCACCATTCCACTTAAGTGATAAGGTATGGCTACTTTATCATAATGTCAAGATTACTTGTCTTTGTGACAAGTTGGACTATCGAAGGCTGAAACCATTTTCTATTTCTATACAAATCAATCTAGTCACATATCATTTACATCTACCAGAGTCAATAAAAATCCATCCATTATTCCATGTATCTCTTCTTGAACTATACAACATAGTGAACATACCAAAAAGATGACAAGCTCCACCTCCTCCTATAGAAGTGAATAATAATGAAGAGTTTGAAGTAGAAGAAGTCTTAAATTCAAGGCACCATTGAAATAAATTAGAACATCTTGTCCATTGACATGGATATAATATTAGTGAATGCACATGTGTCAAGGATAAGAACTCGATGAAAAAAAAATTCAGACAAGTGAGCCTTCACTCAAAGAGAGGTAACAAAATATATATAAACAAATATATATATTGAAAGAGAAACTGGAATGGCTATTGCCAAAAGACAAGAAAACTAGAGACCCTTGAAACTAGACTAGAAACAAGAAAAGAGTTGACAAGAGTGAAGAAGCCTTCACTCTTGTCTCTATATATACTCTCTAACCAGGGGCTACGTGGCGACGTTCTATAGGACCTCCAATATGTGTTGACTTTGTAGGGCACATGCCTTGACTTATAAGGCAAGTTTTTTTACAAGTGGGCCACATAGTTAGCTTGATCTTCAAGCTAACAACATGTGTGGCACATGGCCAACTTGTTGACAACGTTTCTAATCCAAAAAGTCAATTAAAGACACCTATGAAGTCAAAGCAGCATCTAGAAAGTTTCTAAGAAGCTTCCATATTAAATATTATAAAATTAACTTACTTTTATCTACTTTTACTTACTTCTACCTATTTCTATATGTAATTATTAGCTTACATGATTATAGCCGTGACAACATGGGAGCCAGTAAAGAATCTTGCAAATGCAACAAAGGCGGTGGAGGCTTTTCATTGACGACATCCATCAAAATCAAGATGAAAACCTTCTTTATAAAAAAAACATCTAGGTAAGATAACATTCTACTTTCAATTCTTGTTTGTAACTTCTTTGTAGTTGTGATGCTCGAGAGATGGAGAATCAACAACCAACAGATTTGACTCAAGAGCCTTCATTTGCTGACCTGCCGAACGAGACATTACAGTTGTCACAACCTTCAAGACGATACAATCGAGATGAAGATCTTCAAGAACGACAAGTTCTTCCTCAAATAGATGGTGAGATATAACGCATTTGGTATCACGACTTGGGAAGGGACTCTTGATGTTTAGTGATTTTACTAGAGGTTGGAACAACTCCTGATGGTGTTTTAAATATTTTATTCGAAGGAAGTTATAAAAGCCTCAATAATGATCAAATAACTGGATGGTCTTCCTGCCCTAGTATGGGATACTACCGATGGTTGAAAGGCCCTATCAATCATCTTCGAAAAGAACAAAGATCAGAATATGTGGTGAATATAATTTGTCGCATCATAGATTTTCTCAACATATGATGACCGCTCCTCGTAGAACTTGTTCTTAGGAGGGGTAATGTCATAGACATACTCATATAAGCTAATAATTATATATATAAATAGGTAGAAGTAAGTAAAAGTACATAAAAGTAAGTTAATTCTTTAATATTTGATATGAAAGCTTCGTAGAAGCTTTATAGATGTTGTTTTGACTTTATAGGTATCTTTAATTGACTTTTTGGATTAGAAACGTGGTCAACAAGTTGGCCATGTGCCACACATGTTGTTAGCTTGAAGATCAAGCTAACAATGTGGCCCACACATAGAAAAACTTGCCTTGTAAGTCAAGGTATGTGTGCTACAAAGTCAATACTTATTGGAGGTCCTATAAAACGTTGCCATATAGTTTCTAGTTAGATAATATATATAGAGACGAGAGTGAAGCCTTCTTCACTTTTTTCAACTCCTTTCTTGCTTCCAGTCTAGTTTCAAGGGTCTCTAGTTTTCTTGTCTTTTGGCAATAGCCATTCTAATTTCTCTTTCAATATATATATTTGTTTATATATATTTTGTTACCTCTCTTTGAGTGAAGGCTCACTGGTCTAAATTACTTTTTCATAAAGTTCTTGTCCTTGATAAAATGATCCTAAAACTTTCAAATTCAAGAGTAGTTCATTACAAGATCTTACAATCTCTTTGTCAATCTCAATAAGTTCTTTAGGTAATTCACCACCATCTCTATAAGAATAAGTTATAAATAACTTCAAAGTTGCATCTTTGTCAAGTTCTTCAACATTAAATTTATGAATCTTTGTAAAATATTCTTTTATCACCTTCTAATTTGAAGTTATTAAAATTAATATATTATCTTAATTAGAATATAGAACATCCATAAATACTGCATTATTAATTCTTATCTATCACATCATCCAAGATCAATTTGAATTTTTTGCTCATCAATAAATCTTTCATCATAGCTTGTATTTCTTCTAAACTCTTTAGTTTTGATTGAAAGTTTAGTTGGTGCAAAACTTTATAAATTATTAAATATCCATTATTTTTTTTTTGAAATTGATTAATTTCTACAAAGCATGATATATTGTACATGTGTTGCATTGTAATAAATGTAATCTTTGCTAATGTAGTCTTTTCAATTCCACCCATACAAATAAAATACAATGTATTTATTTGATTCTTATATATTTTTTTGATATGTGACACACATTATTCTACACCCATTAAATTATCTTCATAATCACCTTCATGTTTAAATAATCAAATTATAATAAAAAAAATATATAATTTATTCCATAGTTTCTATAAAAATAATCTAACTATATTTTCATATTTTTATAAAAACAACATCGTTAAAATATACATATTTAAATGTATAGATTTTGAAATCAAATAAACTAATGCATTATATGTATATCTAACTAAATCTCAAATACAAAATTTATCAATGTATCATCAACATGGACATCTTTTGATTTACTCCTTTTATGATCTTTTTTCTTGAATTCTCCAAAATGAGGTGTTTTGACTACATCAATTTCCACTAAGTATTTTTTTTTCTTTTTTATATTGAGTCTTTTGCATATATCTGAAAAACTTGGTCTTCTTGAATGATTCAAAGACCAACATTCTTTAATCAATTTACTCAAATCATCACAAATTAAAGATAACTTTGATTTTTCATCTTTTTCAATCTTTTTCGATAATTCTTCTCTAATATTAGTACTACCAAATGGATCTTTACCTAAACAAATCTTAAAATATGTCATTACAAAAGAAAACACATTTACTTTAAAATTATACATCTTTATTGATATTATTCTATTTTTAGATATTTTTAGAATTTTTACCTTAAATTTTAATATATATTTATTTATTTTAACTTTTAGATTCCTTCCTACATTAATTTTTGAACAACCAAAATCAATCAACTTTACAATAGCATATTAAAAACCATTATTGGATTTAACATCATCTATAACATTAAATAGCACATTATTTGGCTTTAAATCTCAATTTATAATTTGTATGTTATGCAAGTAATAAATTCCTATTGCAATTTGATAAATAACTTCAATAAAAAAGTCTCACAATAACTCTCTAAGTATTTTCTTGTTTTTTATTTCAAAAATGCTTGCTTCATACTACCATTCTTATGTACAAACTTTTATCAACATATATATTCTCCATATTATATATTAAAATTTGTAAAATAAAACTTCTTATTCACTTCTTTCATTATTCCAAGCTCTTGAGTCTTCAAATACTTTAATAACATAGCCAAGTGATTTGTAAATTTTTTACAAATTAGTTTCTATTCAATACAACTTTAGTCTTTAATAATACCTCTATTTTTTGATAGTAATTGTAGGATTGAGTAAGCTCATCTTCTATATCAACTTCTCTTACTTTAAATACAACTCCAATACCCTCCACAAACTGGTTTCATAATTCCATAACAATTAGAAATCCCAATGTACAACAAGCAAATAAAAAACCTCTATATTATTAAAACATATTTCATAAAAAATTTTACATGATAGGTCATATTAAATATTTGAATAATATACATATTTCACCTTCAATTACATGAATAAAACCTTAGTATATATTTACAATATTTCAATAAATTTTCAACATCAAAAAAATTTTAAATATTACAAAAATATTACTAATAAATTTCACATAGACTAAATTAATCTCCAATTAAATTTGTGATTCTTTTTGATAAATTTTTATCATCTCTTATTATTTTTTATATAATAAATATTCACATACATACACACACACATATATATATATATATATATATATATATATATATAGATAGATAGATATATACATAATTTATTTCAA
Organism: Physcomitrium patens; assembly: GCF_059467195.1. NCBI lineage: Eukaryota > Viridiplantae > Streptophyta > Bryopsida > Funariales > Funariaceae > Physcomitrium > Physcomitrium patens. The sequence continues at coordinate 4,976,369 of NC_143415.1, forward strand.
ATATCTCATCAGCTAAACAAAATTATTATAATTAATGTTTATATTTCAAAATAATACTAGAAATTGTACATAACTATAGATTTTTGAAATATTGTTTGATTGCTACAAAATCTTCATACAAAGATAATATAAATGTTAACAAATCAAATCCATAAACATTCTTCATACAAAGAAAATTAATTCAAATCTTTTATAAATATTAAATTAGAATACTTCCTCATTGTACCATCCATCTTTAAATAATTATCTAATAATACAATGTCATATATTTTTATTCAATTTACAAGTTTTTTTTTCAAATCTTATGTTTTTTGAATTATTAATTATACAAATAATACAAATAAAGTAATTAATCAGTAAAAAATCCATCTTATGCAACAAATGGTTGCATGTTTGATAAAAAGAAAGAAATAATAATGTATGATATCTTTGAATTAAATCTCTAATAAATTAAAAGAAATAATTATGCATACTTGCTATAAATTAAATTTCTAATCAAAAATAAATAAACAATATTACTTCTATTATATAAATAATTATAATAATTTCATCAAGTAAATTTGATATAAATATCTTATTATATGCTAATCAACCTAAATCAAGTAAATGGCACAACAAATCCTAACACCAAGGTAAGTTGATATATGAATAGCATGATAGAATTTTGATTTATCTACACAATGAATATTTCTAATGCATATTACATTTCAATTTGCGACCTTTTATTGTGCATTTCTTGTGATGAAAAATATATATAACTCAATAAGATTTTAATAAGACTTAAATTTACTTTCTACACCATTGAGATATGTTGTCATATAATACATCTAAATAAACACCAATTCTTTTATAATTGATTATAAAATAATGTGATCTATGACTAAAGTTGAATATTACTTAGAGTAGAAGATTTCTATATCAAAACTTTTGTTGAAAATTTTTAATTTTTCAAGATATATGATATAGAGAAGTTACAATTGTAAATCAAAAAAAACTCAATCCTCAAAATGGACTAAAAATCTTTATAGATAAATAAATTTGAAGATGTTCTCACCATATTCTAACTTGAAGAACTCTTCTATCCTTTAAATCATTCAAATCCATTCCTATTTCACAATTTGAATGTACACAAGATAAGTCAAAATATAATTGTGATATAATGTTTAATGTGCCATATTTTCTTACCAATCTTTATCCTTACAATTAAAATTTCAAAAACAACAAATAAACAATGAAATACTAAGTACATATCAATTCAAGAATGCCAAGTATTTTTTAGCAAAAAATTTGAACTTTAGCTAGATTAATATCAAAAATTACAATATTTACAAAATATAATCTTTTTAATAACCTATGATCTTTTGATTTTTTATGTACTTACATAGACTACAGTTATTGAAGAAAAAGAACTTTGAAGTCACCAATACATAATATCAACAAGATTGCTCACAAAATAAGTATGAAATAAGATATCTCTTACTTTTAACACCCATTACTTATAGGAAGTAGTTGCTGTCCTAATCGACAACTTCTATCCTTTGATGATACATCCATCAAACATTTTATTGAAACTATCCATTGCTATCTTATATATTATGAAAATATGCCTTTAATATATTTTTTAAACTCTTAAGATCCTTTGTTTGTTCATCTACTTTATCTCTTAGCCTTCTTACATATCAAGAACCAATTTTTTGATCAATAGCAATTTATCTAAAGTAATATCTTCTATGATGTAACTTATTCTACTTTTATATTTACTTATTTACTTTAATACTCCTACTTTCTTATTGATTAAAGGCTTTTAATTCTAATGCCTTTGTCAACATATAATGCCTATCTTTTATGAATGTCTTTATCAACAAATTAGCAAGCATATCTTCTATTGCATAATACTTCATATCAATCACTGCCATTTCAATCTTCTCTCTTATGAAGTCATGTTGAATGTCAATATATTTGATCTTTGAATGATACTTTGGATTCTTTGTAAATACAAGACATTCTTAATTATTACACTCTATTAAAGTTGCTTCTATTTGTACTACTCTAATGTCTTCTAAAAGTTGTCTTAGCCATATTACCTTCTATTACATCATAGCTTACTATTATATACTCAATTTCCATTGTTGATCTTCTAATTCTAGATTTTTTCTTACAATTCCATGAAATAGCTTCTAATCCAATAAAAAACACATATCTTGTTGTTGACCTTTTATCATTTATATCTCTAGTCCAATCCACATTATAATAACTATGCAAAGTAATATTATCACTTCTAAGGAATAATTTGAAATGCAAAGTGTCTTTTAAGTACCTCATGATCTTTTCGATAGTTGTCTAATGGATTGGTCTAGCCTTTGACATGTCTTGGCTCACAACATTTACTACATATGTAAGATCCACCCTTATGCCAAACATTGCATATACAAGTGAACTCACTGCTACCTTGTATGGAGCACCTTGCATTAGACCTTCAACTTTAGCAAACGCTTCATTTATGAGTTTTATCAACTTCAAATTGGCCTCCAAAGGTGTATCTATAGATTTACACTCTTTCATTTTGAATTATTTCAATACTTATTTAATGTATTTATTTTTGTTCATTATAATGGTCTTTTTAATACAATCTCTCATAAATAATAGTAAAGCTCTTTCAAATCACTTATCTCATAATTTTTTCTAAATTTTCTTTCAATCAATCTATCATTTTTAATATATTGGTTAAAATGATCAAATCATCAATATAGAGGATGACAATCAATATGAACTCACTTAATTACATCACATATATAGAATAATCAGCATTATTTCTTTTAAATCCTTCATTCAAGAAGAATATATCAATACGTTGATACCATGTCCTTGGTGATTATTTAAGCCAATACAAAGATTCCTTCAAACTACAAATAAGGTATTTTTTGCCGTCTTCTATAAATCCTTGAAGTTAATCCATATAGATATCTTCTTTTAATCTTTCATATCAAAAAATGGTCTTTTCATCCAATTGATGAATCTCCAAATCCATTATTATTCCAATTGCTATAATAATTTTAATAATATTGAATTTGGTCACGGAAGCAAATGTCTCATTGAAATCAACACCAATAACTGATGAATAGCCTTTAGCAACCAATCTAGCCTTGCATCTCATAATATAATCCATTGCATCTTTCTTGATTCTAAATACTAACTTACAATCAATTAAAAATCGATTTGGTAGAAGTTGAGTCAATTTTCATATTCTATTATCCATGAGTCATTTATATTCTTTTTCCATGGCATACTTCCACTTCATAGTATCCATGGACCTCATTACATTAAATAAATTTAATAAATGAGTAAGAAGTACAATATTGGTATGTTCTTCATTTACTTAAGAAAAGATGTGATTTATCTACTAATCACTAAGTTATTTTTTATCTTTCAAAAGATATCTCATTTTATTTGATAAAGATTCACTTTCTTACATTCTAAGGTCTCTTGCAACCTTCTTCTTTCTTTATAGTTAATGGTTGATACTCCTCATCATCATCATTTTTAATATCTTCATTATCTTCATTACTAGTTCTAGTAAAAGTAGCTACATTTTAATCTACCTTCTTTAGCTCTTCATCTTCACTTATATCTTTACCATCTTCATTATTATCATCTTTTTTTTTCTAAAATTAAAAATGTGTCTACAAATACATCATTATTCTTACTTGGATATATTTCCAAGTATTCACAAGTATTCTTATGCTCTAAAAATTTTACATCATGATTCTTGATGATTTTCTTTGTTTCTAAAGACATAAGCCTATATGCCTTGGTACCTTTAAAATATCCAAAAAACACATATTTTGTATCTTTTGCATCAAATTTGGACTTCATACAATCTAGTACTTTTGCATAAGCAATGCATTCAAAAACCTTCATATATAAAATACAAGGTTTCTTGCCACTCTAAGATTCTTGTAAAGTCATTCATATGAGTACGCATATAGTATACATATTTTTTATATATATTATTGTAACCATGGCTTTTGCCCAATATTCATGCCCAAGATTTTGTATTTGAAGCATAGTCTTTATCATCTCTACAATATTAGAATTTGCTCTTTCAACAACTCTATTTTGTTGTAGAATGTAAAGAATAGAGGTTTATCTTGCAATCCCTTAAATCTTTAAAAAGTCATCAAAATGCTTTAATATATATTCACCTCCATTGTTTGTATACAATACTTTGATCTTGTACTCACATTAATTTTCTACAAGTATCTTAAACTCCTTAAATCTTGAACAATACTCACTCTTAGCTTTAAAGATGTAAATCTATATCTTTCTTAAAAAATAATCAATGAATGTTATAAAATATCTTATTCCTTAAATTGATAGCATCTTTATTGATCTACAAATATCAAAATATACAATCTCCAATAATTTGGTAGTACATGTTGTAACTCTTCTTGAAAATAATTTTTTTTATTGTTTTCCTTGAATATAACCTTCATAAGCTAGTGTCATGGTATTGTACTTGAGTTGAATAAGATCCGAGCCATTTATCATGGATTACAGCTCTTTCATGTTTTTGGCATTCAAATGACTAAGTTATTGATGCCAAATTCCAAACTTGTCTTGATTTTGTGAAAAGTGAGCAAATATTGCCACTTCAATTTTATTCACCTTTTTACAATTAATAAAGTAGAGGTTGTCATCTCTTAAATCTTTCGCAACATATTATCTATTCAATATCTTTACAAAACATCCATTTATATCAAATTAAATATTACAACCATATGATATAAGTTTGCTCACCAAAACGAGGTTCCTCTTTATTTTTGACACATATAAGACTTCCTTCAATCTAATCCTTCTTATTTAATTCTTACAATAATTTCTACCATAATAGAACCAATTTTAATGACTTGCACCATGTCATTGTCTCGTAATTAAATATTTATTAATAAAATTTCTTTATAAGTATCAAATGAATACTTATATAGTGTCATATACTTAAGAACATCTGAATCTATAACTAACTTAGACATTGTAGCTATGGAAGCTCCTTCACTTACCTTGAAAGTATAATCATTTCTACCAAAACTATCACTAGTATTGTTTGTATTCTTCCTATATCTTTTCTTTGCTTTGTAGCAATTCTTAGTAAAGTAATATGGTTTTTTATAAATATAGTAATTTTTATATTTTTTTAAATTATTTTATAAGTAAAAATAGCTACCTCTGTCTTCTCTTGAAAATATAGTCAAATCATCATTTTAAAGTTCTTTTTCTTTCTTCTTGGTCACTTCATGGACAAGTCTTGATGTGACATAATTCATACTAAGCTCCTTTATATTGATAGACTTTAATGCCACAATAAGGTAGTTTTAGGTCTCAAAAAGACTCATGAGCAATGTCAATACAATGTCCTTATCATCAATTGGTTTGTCAAAAACTACTAGTTGGTTTGTAAGTGCTTTAATCTAGTTGACATGAGCTATGAGATCATTTCCTTCTTCCATTTTTATTGTTAAGAACTTCTTTCTTGTCTTTAGAATGTTGGCTAGGTTTCTACTCTCATAAATTTTACAAAAATTCTTCTATGCTTTTGCTGGTCCATTGCAAGTAATTACATGTGAAAAATTGGCATCATCTAAATTTGATGCAATCATACCAAAAGCCTTTCTTTTACAATGTTTTTATTCTTTCTTCACCTTGATATCAATATTGTCACTTTGAGGTTCTTTACTTTCATCAACAATGTTTCAAAGATCTAATGAAGCTAACAAAAGTTCTATTTTTTTCTTCCAGTTGTAGAAATTATCACCTTTAAATTTTTTTAATCACTCTCAAATCCTTATCCTTACTTGAAGCCATATCTAATGAAGAGGTGTATCAAAAGAAATAAAAAAAAAAAAAAAAAAATCTAAATTAATAAGTTCTTGTTGCTTTAAAAATCCAAAATGCCTCTTTTGTGAATAAATAAATTATTTCACTCTTTAATCACTCTCAATTCTCATATGAATACTTCTAATCTCACAAATATCTTCTCATCACTATAAATAAATCTTCTTAAGAAATTCAACAGACAAAAGTATAATACTAATACATCAATGATATAACTCAACAAAGAAATATATTACTAATATTCTATAATATCATTCTAAAGTGATTGATATCTTTTAAGATAATAAATTTACTTAACAAAAAATAAGAAAAAAATTACATCAATAATTACATGTAAAAGAGAATTTAAAAGATATCAAATTCTAATATCAACAACAATCATAAGATCTACTCTTCACAATAAGAAAGACCTCAAAGAACTTCAAAACTTACAATTAAAGGTGAATGGGCCTATAACCTATTGAAAAAAAAAAAAAAAATTGAAGTCACCAATATATAATATCAACAAGGTTATTCATAAACAAAGTATAGAGTAAGATATTTCTCACTTCTAATATCCATTATTTATAAGAGATGGTTGTTGCTCTAATGAACAACTTCTATCTTTTGATGATACATCCATCAAAAATTTTACAAAGACTATCCATTGCTATTTTATCTACTATAAAAATATACTTTAAGCATATTTTTTATATTCTTAAGATCCTTTTTCATTCATCTACTTTATCCTTTGGCCTTCTTATATATCAAGAGCCAATTCTTTAATCAATAGTAACTTATCTAAACTAATATCTTCTACAATATAACTTATTCTACTTTTATATTTATTTATTTATTTATTTTAACAATAGAAAGCATGAGCTGATGATTAAGTATATTATCTGACTTTTGAGCATCACCTTAAGTATTGTATTCAAAATATAAAAGCCATCATAATAATTTCAAAACCACAAAAAGAGAAATATCACTAGATTACTTACCATCCAGGACTCTTTGCTCTCATGTTGCTTACATGCAACATAGTGATATCTCGACATATATATAAGTGTAAATTCAAGCAATTCAACATGAAGAGACAAAGTATCTTAAGAATACACAATTGCAAGGATTTTGTAGCTAGGATGAAATAAAGTAAAAAAGAAGGAGGATGAAGATGTACAAGCAAGAAGACAGCACACAATTGCAAGGATTTTACAACAAGAGCAAAAGAAAGTAAAAAAAGAAGAAGAAGCGAGGATGTGAGGGTACTTAAAACCCTAGATAGCAGAGATGAAAAAGAAACAAATGAACAACCTTGTGCAATTTGCAATGCTTATAATTGATACTTTACTATAAGATTTTTTGTAAGTTTTGGTATTCCAATGCCTTTGATAGCATTATGGAGTTCCATTCATTTTATTCAATTATATCATATATGATGGATTGATGTATATTTTAAACAATGATTGCTAACAACATTTGTGTCCATTGATTTTACTTTATGAGTTGTCATGCAATTTGGTTGTGTAAGACCATCCATCTTTTCATGCAATTAATTTCAGTATCTTGACCTATTCAATAACTTCTCATATAGCTTTTAAATCTAATCTTTAATTATGTACTCATATCTTTGCATCTTTTTTTGTATTTTTTTTATAATATTAGCCTCATTGATTAGACAACATTCTAGAATATACATGGTAGCTTTCATATATTATCTTCAAAGCTTATATTATCTTTTTCAATGAAGTTACTAAAATCGTACTAGGTGTTTGGATTTGAGTTTTAAATATGTAGATGGTCTTGTCAAATTTTCTTATCCTATGGATTTCAGCCATAGTTTTGATGCTTGTCGTAATGAAAAAATTTTAGGTTCATGCTCATGAAAGGATTTTGACTTGTCTTATATAAAGAGCTATTGTTATCTGGAATTCAACTTCAACTTGGACTTTGTTCTTATTTTTCTCTGTATTTTTTCTTGCAAAAGATGTCATATTGTTGTTCTAAGTAGTCTACTTTGCGGAGCACAATCCTATAGTAACAAATCTATCATAAAACATCTTGTAGTGGTCAAAAGTTGAAGGTCTTAGTTCTTTCTTTGTGATTCTTATATGTCATCATCTGCTTGGATGTTGGTATTCTTTATTGCAGGATTTCAATCTCAATGTCAACTATGGTAAAGGGCCAATCTTAATAATCAACGGCTAGCAAAGTACATTTTTTGGCAACTTTAGGCTTCCATTTTGACTAGAAAATTCATAAATCAACTCGACTAAGCTACCCAATAAATGATGTATATTTGTAGATATTCATTGTCAAGCATTTTACTAGTTTACAAATATAGATGTATTAACAAAGATGCATTGCTTTATTGTAATACATTTTGTTTTGCTTAAGAATGCATTAGACACCTGACTGTGAAAGGTAATGTTGTGTTTTACAAATATCTAAAAAAATCCTAATAGGTTTCACTCATATAGGAAGAATGAAATTCGAATTTTAATTCAAAAGTACTTAAAGCAAATACAAAGTGTTCAAAGACCCTCTTCTTAGTAACCTCAAATATACATAATGTCTAATTGCCTTATTACTTTCATAATTAGGCAATTTTGATTTCTTTTTACAAGCCCTAATCCTAATCAATCAACTTTGGCAAGCTGCAATTCTTAATTTGGCTATCTATGAATTACAAAATTTTGCATACAAATGTCATTATAAGTCTTCTATATGGATAAAAAATTCAAGCCAATCCAACTTACAAATTATGTGAAAATGTCCAAAAACCGCATTAATATCACTTGGCTACTAACTTAAAAGGTAATGCAGATGTTTCAATAGAAATTTCTCCTTCTTCAACCATTAATTTCAATTCAAAATCATTTTTTAGCTTGATCTTGAAGTCTTCTAATACAATGCCAAATTTCACCTTTATCCAACAAGTAAATCTTTAGATATCATAGAAATCCTCAACTTCAAACTGCCAACTTCTAATGCCTTCTTGTACCAAAATCCAGATATCTCTCAAATGCATTGTTAGATTAATAAAAAGTTATATAAAAATTTAGAAAATTTAATTAGCCAAGCATTCTCAAATTTTGAACTATAAATGTGACACCAATTGCATGAACTAGTTGAGAGTGCTAGCCTTATTTATTTTGCATAAATTCTAAATCATTGATACAAACTCAAACTTTGAACAATAATTTTAAATCTTTTTCAAATTCTAAAAAAATAAGCCTTATACTTCTAAATTAAGCTTAAAGCTAGCTCACAAATTCCAATTGCCAATCTTCAAATGAATTTGTATTTCGACCCTGTCCCACAAATGGTCGACCTCCATGTATCAATCCGATCTATCTTAAGCATATTTTAGCTCAATCCTACCTTTAACTTAATCTTAGTATTAGCCATATTAATTATTTATCTTTTTTATCCTATTTTTACTAATTTATGGTTTTTCTAAGGCATTAAAAGAAATTCTACAATTTAGAAGGTAAAATTACTAACCAACCTTTAATCTACTAGCTATTAAGACAAGAAAATAAACTAAGAGGCTTTTATAAAAGCCATGTTTAAATATCTTGAATTATTATTGAATCAAGATGATTAAATATTAGTATATTTATGTTAATCAAATAATAATATTAAAAATATCCTTTAAAGTAAATAAAAAGTATTTTATGGTATTATATATATATATATATATATATTAATAAAAAATTAAAAGCTTAATAATAATATTTTTATTTAGATATAAATAAACTAGTTTTTTTGTTCATTCCTTTTTATATATGTAATATAAAAATAAAATATATAAAAAAACATAAAAAAAAATTATTTAATATTTAAGGAGATTAAATTATAATTTATGTATTCTAATTCAAATAATTTTATTTCAATGTTCTAACATCGTTACTATTTTTTTGTAATTTTTAAATTTTAATTTATTTTAAATGATTTTTATACATTTATTTCATAAATTTTATAATTCTATATTCATGTATTTCAAAATCTCCATGTATGATTGAATTGTATATTATACACATTTCTACTTGAGATATTTATAAGATATTCAAATGAAGTGAAATTGATGAAATAAATATAAAATAAATAAATAACTAATATTATAGTAGATAAGACTATACTGATTATTATTTCTTAACTTACAAGTTAGAAATATAACATGCATAATCATGGTAAAAAAGAACAAAATTTGATTTTTAGTAAAATTTTTGTTATACTTCCATTTTTATTTTATTATTTTTATTATTTTCATTCATTTTGTAAAACAATACATACTTTTTAAAATAAATTTAAAAACTTACATATACATATAAATCATATAAATTTTTAATTTTTAAAAACATTCATGCATCTTAATATATATATATATATATATATAACTTCATCAAACTAATTCAAATATATTGTTCTATAATTCATAAGAAAAATTTAAAATAATAAAATAGAAATGAATAAATAAATAAATATATGTTTAATATAATGTTTTAAAAGAATCCAAAACAAATAGGTATAATTCATAGTGCTCTTTAATCATCTCCAATAAACTGAAAAATATATATAATACAAATTAGATGAATTAAATAAAGACAAACAACGAGAATCCTCCATCAAGAGGTTGAGCAATAACAATCTCTTGTGTTGACGATAGTGATGACGCTCAAGTCTTTGTTGAGTCGTGATTCCATTGTTGAAGGAGAAGTTGATTGAGTTCATCCATTTGTTGAAGAAGAGCAAGAATTTACTTTCTTCCAAATTCTATTTCGAATGCAAAATTGGACTTGTACCCAATTGTTTACTTTTTTGAACACTAGAAATTATAAATTTGGTTGGTGTTGATTTTCAAATATTATTTTATAAAAATAAATTAATTACTTATTTTTTTTATTTGTGTATTCAAGCTTAAACAAATACTACTTAACAAATACATTACAAAAACTCAATGTGCATTGACATTATTAAATAATGTACTTGTTTTCTAATGATTTTGAATTCATATACAAATAAAATCTCCACAGTTTTGTTTGTTTGACAGTTTATTTTATTTCTTCTCTTATTTCTTTTCTTTTTTTCAGTATTTAAATTGGCTTTAAAGACCATGAAAACATTTTTGTATAGATTGCTTGTATAGACTTTTTTTTTTCTTTTTTTTCTTTTTTGTCAGGTTTCCAAGTAAGTTGCATAATTTAAAATTCAAATTTATTGTATAAGCTTCTTAAACAGTCTTCTGCAAGTTTGCACATACTTTCTTAAAAAAAAATAATAATAATAATAACCACAATGAAACTTCTTGCTCAAAACAATCCGATTGTTGATTTTGCAAATTTAAGAAAACTTGTGGCAGACGTTGTTTAGCCATTAAAGGTTGTTTTACAAGTGGCAGGGATATTAGTGTAATTTTATTTCATTCAAATTTCTAAAATGTTGTTAAACACAAATTATATGTTTGATGTTTTTTTAACTAAAAAAAGTTAAAATGATATCTCTCATTAAAAATAAATAAAAATAAATAAAATAAAATCTATGGCTTTATTTAATTGTAAAATTAACACTAAAATTCAAAATGAATATATATGTATCACTGCTTGAATTCTGATATATATATTTTTTATTTTTTATTTTTTATTTATTTTTCCTTCTTCTTATGAACCTATCATAATAATTCAAGTCGTATGCTATCACTACAATAAATGTTTAATTCATATGTTTTTCAACAATACAAAAATATGAAATTAAAATTTTCTGTGTAGGAATTGTAGATTCCAGGTGCAGAATACAATTTATTTATCATATTTGATGCTGTTGTTTAGTCTGTGATTTGTATGTGTGCCTTCCAAACTACAGTTTTCTCAACCTTTTATCTTTATTTTGTTCATTTTAGATTCTGATTCTTGTTTGTGGGTTTTCAAGTATAGTTAGTGTTATAAATAAGTGAAAGTACATCACATTGTTGTAAAGCATTTCACAATTACAACTACTTTATGAAAATTTTGTAAGATTCAGGTGTATGTGATTGAATACCCAAAAATTATAGTACACTTTTTAGGTTTGCCATAGTAAAAAAATTCAAATTAATGATAATGAAAAAAAATAAAAATAAAAATAAACACATACACACACATTTGGAATAAAATCAATGCACTAATGAGAATTCTCAAACCTAGCATTAAGTTCAAAATTCTGTTTTTATTTTTTTTAAAGTTTTTATTAATAATGATATTTGAAAGAAAAAGATTTAAATTTTTATACAATTACATCATTTTGATTTTGTTCAAGTTATGACACTCACATCTCAATTATATATATATATATATATATATATATATATATTATTCATTTGAAAAAAAGAAAAAAACTCTTGTAATTGTTTCAAACTAAGAGCTTCTGTGCCATTTATTTGATATTTGATGAATGCATCTTCACAAAAATAAAATAATAAAAACCCCAAATACCCCTTTTTGCAAGGATCATATTTACAGCGTGAACCATGAAAAAATAGAATACATATTTCAGGTGGAATAATGAAATATTTCCACTTAAAGAATGTCAAACCCAGTTTAAAATTAAAAATTATTAGACTATAGTAAAAAATAACATTTATAAAAAATTATTAAACCCACTAATTCCAACTCAAAATAATCACAAGACACACCCAAAATTTGTGATGTAACGTCAAATTCAACAACAAATGCAACGTGAAGAATGAAACCAATGTCAGACTCATCCACGAAGAATTTATTCATCCTTCCATAACGTGGATGATTCCATCATCCGAACGAACCCCCCAAGACCAAAAATCTATCCCCAATGCCACGTCATGTGACCCCATCATCGCGGAATGCAAAGGGCGTAGGGGTGGGGCGTGCCACCCGGCCCGTCATCCAGCCCGGGACCCGTGCCCCCTGAGCATCGAACCCAACGGAGGGCGACACAGTCTAGAGAGAGCGAGAGAGCATCTGCTCAATTGTGCACAAGTTTCCAGCTCCAATTCGGCCTCACACGAGATTATTGTATGTAATGGAAACGAAAAACGAACGTTTACATATGTTTCTGAACTCTCGTCGGAGGAGAATGTGAGGAATTGCTCTTGAAAGTTCGAGCTTTGAGTTACTTGTGTGTGTGAGTGTTTTGCTGTGCTTCTCGAGCTCTTGGCCATGTACAGAAGCGATTGTGACGATCCTTGCTGGTTTTGTGGAAGTGGTAATTCAATACAGGGGTTGTAATCGTTGGTTTGAAGCCAGTTGGTCATGTGGGTTTGTGGCGTCCAGGTACATTTTTCTGTCTCTGTCGCCGATTGCGCATATTCTGTTCAGCGCATTCTTGCTGCGCGCGTGATGGGTTTACTTTTAAGATTTGATCTTGTGGGCTGCGAGTAGTCATTAATCTGGGGACGTGGTAATTAGTGATCTGGACATTTTTGTTACAATCAGCTCTGCGCAGAGTGAATATCTGGTTTGAGGATTTGGTACGGGTGAGATGAAGTTAGTTGTGTTGCCAAGTTCTCTCGATGCCGGCCTTCAAGCGTAATTTGCGATTGTAATGAAACGTTGCTTAAGTTTAGTTATCGATTGATGTCCAATTGTGTGCCGTACCAAGCGAGAGAGTGTTACAGAAGGAACCAGAATCTTAAGGTTGCTTTCTTAGTAGGGGGGAGATTTGCAGTGGGGTTGCAGCATGAAAAGGACTGAAATTCTTATAGGGTATACTTGGGTCCTAGAATTTGTGGTTGTGAATTTCATGCATGATTTGATTAAAGGTTATAAGGGTCGAAGTTTCTCCCGTATGGTGAATGACTGATATGCTTTGGATACAGACATTCATAAAGGAGCGGGTGTCACGAAGGGAATCACCATGAAGGCCTTACTATTTTCGGTTGTTCTGCTTGTAGCTGTCCTAAGCTGTAGCGGCCAGAGGGTAAGGAAGAACAGACAGACCCTTGGTTTCTATTTGGTGCTTGAGGTTATGAATTCCCTTATTGCATATTAGAATGCAGTACCCGCAATCTTACCAGGCCGCCTGCTCTCATCCTACTTCGTATCATTTCAATGTAGGATTGGGCATTCTTTAGTAAATTCATATTTAAAGTTCTTTTATGCCTTCTGATCGCTTGTTTCCTCCGACATGACATGTGCTTACAGGTAGCAGATATCACGTGTGGTGTGGACGGGAGTTTGGGCAGCGATTTTCAAGAGTGGGAAGGGGAATTCTTCCCTAACATTTCGTACATCAAATATGAGGTATTTCAATTCACAGTTCTAGTGGAATTCTCATCAAGGGTCGCATTAGACTTCCTTTGTGGTCTTTCGGTGTCTTCACATCGAAGCTCTCGCTTAACATGTAAAGTAAGTCATTGCATCAGAGAATAGTTGAAGGTGACTGAAGACTTAATGATGTTTCTGTATGTACAGGGGCCTGCAAGTCATAATCCTTTGGCTTATAAATACTATAATGCTGAGGAACTGATTTTTGGCAAGAAGATGAAGGTGAGGTTTTGCTTACAGTGAAAGTGGATTTTTTTGTGTAAATAGTGTAATGATCTGATCGAAATAACTTATCATTGTCTTGAATTTTGAGTCTTTCACGAACCTAAGAAATGCGTGAAAGCCATGATCACATTTACCACGTAACGCATCGTTTAGACCGTCATTTTCTGCCATGTTTTGCCTTGAGTTTGCTTTTAATCCATCCTGCCTTAGTGAAAACGATTATTCTGTGTCCTTGGATTGCTACGTGGAGAACCAATTTGATCATATTTCAATTTCTCTTCATTTTTGCTTTGAGTTTGCAGGATTGGCTGCGCTTCAGTGTTGCATTCTGGCATACTTTTCGTGGAGATGGTGGGGATCCCTTTGGATCTCCCACCAAGAGATGGCCTTGGGATGACGGCAGTAATTCGCTGACCGTTGCCGTAAGAAGAAGTAAGTGCAGTTGCTCCCACTCACCCGTGCAGTTTACATTGCAACTATTGTGATGCGTGGTTTTCTTTAACCAGCACTTGTCATGGAGGCCTCAGTTCACGTACGGATTCACGGTGAATAAATTGTTTGCATGGTTTGCAGTCGTATGAGTTCTCTATAACGTATTTTTGATAATCTGATGCTTCTGGCTCAGTGAGAGCAAATTTCGAGTTTTTGAAAAAGCTTGGAGTTGAGAAGTGGTGCTTTCATGATCGCGATATCGCGCCTGAGGGGTCTACACTTGAGGTTGAGAACCTAAATGCGTGATGTTTCAAATTAATATTTTGCTCGTGTTTGCTGCTCAAGAACGCAACTAGATCAGGATTGAGGGATCGAACATTTCAACGATGCCTGTTCTGCCCTGCAATTAACTGCTGGAACACAGTACTAATATTATTTTACTTCATTTTTTTGTCTCGCAGGAGTCCAACGCAAATCTTGATTACATTGTTTCAGTTGCAAAAAAGCTACAGGTATTAATTAATTAATTAGTGATGCTTGATTGGCGGTGATACAGCTCTTCTAAGGTTCATTTAGTGATTCATTTAGTGATTCAGTTAGTGATTCATTGAGGATGAACTAGGACTAAGAAAATTCTGTTATACAGGAGGGAACAAACATTCGACCACTTTGGGGAACTGCCCAGCTTTTCAAGCACCCACGTTACATGCATGGAGCTGCTACAAGGTCTCAACAATCTCCTACTGGCGTATTACCTCAATCGTCAATTCATTTTATTACCCATTAATAAATCCCTTTTAATTAAATTCGATCATGAACTTTATGATAAGTAATTTATGCATTTTCGTTTCATGACATGAGATTCACAGTATTTGTTGTGATATTTTCTATGCTGTTTCTTGCAGTCCGGACGTCCGTGTTTATGCATATGCAGCTGCTCAGGTCAAGAAGGCGATAGAGGTCAACCTCATCTTCTTCCTCATCGTCTTTCCTATAATAGCCCCTGCAACTAAGACACTTGGTTATTGCGCTGTGCTTGCGACTGCACTGACAGACATAGATATCTACCATTTTTTCGACTTTGATTTTCTATGAATCCAGAACGCGTGGCTTGGGTTTACGAACTGTATTGAAACAGCGATGAGATAAATCTGAAGTGTTGTGAAAACTACTTGCAGGTGACGAAACTGCTAGGAGGAGAAAACTACGTCTTTTGGGGCGGGCGCGAAGGTTATCAGACCCTTCTGAACACAGATTTGAAGAAGGAGCTTGATCACATGGTCTGGCCTCTTTTTCTTGCAATAAAAACGGATGCTATGTCTTACGGTCACTATGTCAGCTTAAGATTAGTTTCAATACTTCTCGTTGAACTTTCTGCTTTCATAATGTAGGACCGTACCTGTAAAGTTTCATGCTTCGCCGATTACCTAGATACTCTTTATTCTGTTCTGTTTCACTTCAAGTAGTCATTTCAAGGTGCCTTTTTGAAGACTTTGGAACTAATCTTGTTAAATTTAGAACTGTTAGTTGCTGATTGTTACCACAACTTAACTACTTTTTTTAAGAGCTCTTGTAATCATGGCGAATATGGATATGCTTACTGTACTGGTAGGAGGATCTTATATGTATCTATACTCGTATGTGCATATATGGGTAATATTCTCACTAGAAAGGTTTTTTTGTATTGTATGTTTAGGCCACTTTCTTGCGCTCAGCTGCAGAGTATAAGAAAAAAATCGGTTTTGAAGGTACGTAAAAACCCAGTTTGATTTGATATTGTTTTGGAGTCTGGTTGTGTTTTTTTTTTTTTTGACAATTAATGCAAGATAAGAAAAGCCTATTTAATTAACCTTGCTTTAATTTGCAGGAACTTTGCTATTGGAGCCGAAGCCACAGGAGCCAACAAAGCACCAGTGAGTAGCTTTGAATGACACTCATCTTATCTCAAGGAATGGCTCAGTCTGTTGCCCTGTTTAATGTGATTGGAATTGGTTTTCAAGTATTTGCCTTTCTACGCCTTTTTAGAGGACGACGAAGGCAATTCATGTATTTGACTGATATGTGAACCCCTTGGACAAGCTAATCTATCATGTCGAAATCTTTTCAGGTACGATTGGGATGCGGCAACTACTATGGGGTTTTTGAAGAATTACGGACTCTCAGGCACGAACAGTACTTTGTCTTCTATCTATGTATCTATCTATCCATATATATACACATACACACACACATTTGTCACATGTAATGTACAAATGACTAGATTTGGAGAGAGTGTGTGTGTGCGCGCGCGTGTGTACGACTATAAATCTTCTCCTCTTGAGAAAACAGCTTCAGAAGATTTAGAATTTAGAATTTCGAAGTGAAAATCAGAGCAGACACGAATAAGTTGAAGCAATGGTTTTGCTGTAGTCAAATTGAGAGGTATTCATAGGAATGGTTATACATTTTGTGGGTTCTTGCAGATGACTACAAGCTGAACCTAGAGTGCAATCATGCTACCCTGTCTGGGCATAGGTATTTGTCGACACGAGGTTCTAAATGTTGTTTGTTTTTTTCTGGCTTATTTCTTATGCCGCCTTAGTTGGCTGGTTGGTATTTATGTACGTTTTATAGCTACTGAAGACGATTCTAGGCGTAAACAGAGCAATACACGGTTCAATAGTAGCTGCTCTACTTTTCACATGTTCCATTTCAAATCTGTTGTGTTTTTTATTTTTGTGTTGATGTTTTGCAGCTGCCACCACGAGCTAGAAACTGCACGTATATATGGAATGTTGGGTAGTGTTGATGCCAACACAGGCGATGCTCAAACTGGTTTGTTCATGAATCTCTCATGCTTGGAGTTTCGTATTCCAAAGCTGTTGTTATTACTTGTTAGTTTCTGGGTTTCCTCGATTCGCACCGGAGTGTTTACTAATATCGACACATTGTTGTGCAGGATGGGACACTGATCAGTTTCTCACCGATGTCAGTGAGGCAACTCTGATCATGCTCTCTGTGATAAAGAATGTGAGGGACCAAAATATAGCTCCTCAACTGCTTATTGGAGACTCATTGAAGTCTGTAATGCAGTGTCAAAATCTCGTCGATCCATGCTTGTGTTGGTGTAGATGTTATTGTACTCATCTATAATGAAGAAGTAATCATAATGTATGCATTGAAGAACGACTTCAACGGATATCCAACACTATGATCGTGGCCGTGGATTCACTAACTCGGAAAAAATGAATCTGTACTGTTCAGGGAGGACTGGCACCTGGAGGGTTCAATTTTGACGCAAAACTGTGAGTTTTCCCAAACCTTCATAGATCGTCTGACATGCGATTCTAGAATGTCATCATGAGTACCCAGCATTAAGGATGTGATTCTCACTGATGTACGTACCTCGCTTCTGTTTTTTGTAGTTCTCTCTCTTATTTGTTTACAAAATGCAGGAGGAGGGAGAGTGTGGATGTGGAAGATCTCTTCATTGCCCACATCTCAGGCATGGATACCATTGCCCGAGGACTTCGTAATGCTGCCAAACTTTTGGAGGTAATCAATCTAGTAAATCAAGGAACTGAATGTCTCTAGCACGGCACTCAAGGCTGTTTAACATGTAGGTTCTGTGTGTCACTTAACAAATTTTATGTTGTAGATTCTTCAACAAATGATCGGATTCGATGCTTTTTCATTAATTTATTTGTGTTTCAATGTCCAGGAGGGTCGGCTC
Source organism: Physcomitrium patens (assembly GCF_059467195.1). Lineage (NCBI taxonomy): Eukaryota > Viridiplantae > Streptophyta > Bryopsida > Funariales > Funariaceae > Physcomitrium > Physcomitrium patens. Next base: position 4,994,888 of record NC_143415.1, read on the forward strand.
ACAAAGCTTGTCGAGGATCGATATTCAAGCTTTAACTCCCCGCTTGGGAAAACTATTGAGGTAAACTCTACTACTTGCTGTGGAAGTTATAGCAGTTCGCCAGGGTTATGTGCGAACTTTGTTTATTGTCGGAGTAATCAATGATATTAGAAGGGACAAGATCATTCTAAATTAAGTTGTCCGATATAAATATCCATTTGTCGCTTCTGCAGGAGGGAAAAGTCGGGTTCGAGGAATTGGAAAAAATTTCTCTTGAAGCAGAAGAGCCTCCTATTACTTCTGGCAAACAGGTATAAAAGTTATTCATTTTATAGTTTTTGTATACCTTCCAACTTGCAAACTTTCAGCACACCAAGTTGTAATTTTTGGGTGTTGCGTGATGAACTAATATCTCACTTTTTCTTTTTTTAAATATTTGCAGGAGTTGGCGGAGATGATATTTTACTCTTACGTCTAAAGTTGGGGCTATGGTGGTCTGGAAGTGCTGATGATAGTTACCTTCCAGTTTTGTGTAGAGTGATCCAATTTTGCAGTTTCTTGGGTTCACTTGAAAAGCTTTTTGAAGCTCTTGGATAAGTAGTGTCCTCTCGGACTTGTCCGTTGAATCCGCCGCACCATGTACAGTTGGGTTGTCTAGAAATAATCACTTCCACGTTGTAGTAAGGGATGCAAATTTCTTGACTCGCCGCATCGTTACTTTCTTTTCACAAATGTATTGCGTGCGCTGCACCACTTCCCATTCGTTTTTTTTTTTTTTTTTTTTTTTTTTAATACTTTTCTAGTATTTTGTAGATGAATGTTAGGAGTTATCAAGATCTGATATATCTCAAACCATGACATTGCTTGGAAAACATATTTCTTTTTATGCTCTAACAAACCATGATGATTCACAATGTTTCCTCCAAATTGTCCACCTCTGTTCTCAGCTTGACTATCCAATTACAAGCTCTTTCATGTCTATTCTTTTAAAATATACTGCTATCAATATGCTAAACTACACACAACAAAATGACACTTGAATAACATAATATACAATCTTTAATTTGCTAAACTAGTAGTAAACCTTTCATACATCATCTTTAAAACATGCATAATAATATTTTCTAATAAATTTATTTGAACTTATAGTAGTATGACTAATTTTAGTTTAAAGTTATAGTGTCAATTTAAAAGTATTATTGGTGTAATTAGAAGTTAAAATAAGAACCAATTAAAAATTGTCCCAAATTCACGTCAACCACAATTCAATCTTATATAAAAGTTAAAACTTAATATATGCTAAAAAGAGGAAAATATTGTAATTTTTTTTTTTTAAACAAAACCAAACATAATTTTCTTCTCTTACAGCAAGAGACATTAGACCATAAGAATGTAACAAAAGATTTTTACTAAAGAATTAAGAAGTAATACAAAATACACTTGTGATTAGAGAATAAAACTTGCTCATAGACGAGGAAGAATTTAATTTAATTTAATTTAAATTTTTGTCTCCCTTCTTTCTTTCTTTCTTTTTTTCCTTTTTCTTCTTCTTCTTTTTTTTTTTTTTTCTTTTTTTTTTTGTACCTTTCGACCCTACCAAAGAGGCATTGGTATCATTTACACATCACAGCAAAAGAATCACCAAAAAAAATGTATAACATACCAATCCAAAAAAAATCTAATAAGATAGATCAACTTATCTTTGATGCTTTGAGGTTGTTGTCTTAGAAAACCGTTTTGCATTAATTACCAAAAAAAATATGGTTTTATCAAAGTACATTACAAAAAGTTGCTCATTAATATAAAAAGTGAAGCAAATAATTTATATTGGTTTTTAAATAGTATATATATATATATATATATATATATATGTATATATGTGTGTGTGTGTGTGTGTGTGTGTCATATTTTCAAAAAAATCTTCAACATTAGTAATGAGTAGTATATTATGTATAAAAGTATTTGAGAATTTTATCAAAATTTGATTAGTAAATATAAACATAATTAATATCCAAGTTTTGATGTTCAAAATACTGACCATATAATCTATCTATTACATAGTAGTTGTTTTTATTTTTCTACATCAATTTTAATAAATAAATAAAAATTATATACAATTTCTTGTATAAATTTAAATGTTCAAATTTTTTAAATGTAGAATGTTTAACCACTTGACCAAAACTTATATAAATCTTGTGAGCTTTACAAAATAAAACTGAGGAAGACACAAAACATAATATGCATGTATTAAGACTATCTTACATTATTAATGGCAAAACATTCAAATACATTTCCATTTTGTTAAACCTGGTCGCATGAAGAAGTGATAGAAAGTTTAACAAAATGGAAATGCATCAACCTATTTGAACAATTTCTTTTGTTAATATGAGCATTAGTTCATTGCAGTATTTTCTTCGCTTACAAACAATCATCAACTTTCAAGGACTAAGTCAAGTTTGTAAAGATATAGATATATATATATATATAGAGAGAGAGAGAGAGAGATAGATAGATGGAGAACACTACAGTCAAGACAGAGTGCACTAATCCAACACTGAAAAACACAAAAGCCGCCTGTACATCCATCAAATGCCAATGAGGCTCGAAGAGTCCCTTCAACCTAGCAGGTTCGAGGAGTTGACGCTTTGTATGCATAGAAACGTGCAATGAATATTACTGTTAACTTGCATTCATGTAATCTGTAGTGTATCTCTACAGGTTACAAGTGCACAGTTTCAAAATTCTGGGCCCCACAGTCTTTCCCACGAGAAAATCGTAAACAGACGAACATTTTTAGACCAGTCAGCAGCATGTGCATAATGCTTCATAGATGATGTCATACATGACCAAACTAAATAAACACATAGTTAAATGCTTTGTATGATCATAATTCAGTTTTTTTTCGTAAAAGAAACGCAGTTTACAATTGTCTGGAAACAGCACAGCAATCAAAACCTTGCTCACGAACGATTGAGTGAGACAAGCCAAGCCGTAACGCCTCATTTTGCACCAACGCCCTCTCTTCTTCACCATCTAGAAGAGGAGACAGAATCAGAAGAACTTCCTTCTCTAGCTTTCTAATTGTTATATCACCTTTCCAACTTAGAGATGCTGATAGTACTGTCTCTAAATCAGATTGTGCAAATTCTTCTAAAATAACGCGTAGAGCAGATATCCAAATAGGCTGAGCAGTTGTCAAAAATTGGAGCATCGTTCCAGCTGGGAGTGCAATGCCTCCAACGTCAGTCTCTTCCACTGCACCAGATGCATGATAATCAGATCCGCCCACCTTCAGAAGGTTGCCAGCGCAGGTTACCCATGCTGTAAAACGTACCCACCACCACCACCACCACAAAACTTCAGACAAGCCTCCAACAAAATTTTCCGGAGTTCAGAAATTACAATCCAGGGGCAACTAGAGACTCTCTTAATTCTCATGAGTCGACTTTATGACCAGGAACTAATTCATGAAGATAAGCAGACTTGTGGCTACGTTGAAGTATCATACCAGGGTCTTTTCCACCACTTCTGTACACCTCCATACCATCCAGACCTGCGTCTTTCAGTCGGTCTATGAGCGGGCTAGGGTTTTTCAACGACCATGGATGTGCAAGAACTGCAATGCCGCCTGTTCGATGAATCAACCGCACTACCTCCTCGGCAGGCTGCTCAGCACCTCTGCAAATTCATTGAGAAGAAAATATGAAAGTGATGCTGAGAAGCATCAAAACGATCACCCCCAGCGGCAATAACATCACAGCAGCTTCCGTGTGCTGCTTGACATAGACTGAATAGAAAGTTTGAAATCACAGTAGCTGGATAAAGAACGTACGCAACATAAGCAGGACCAGAATCACGAAGAAAACGGGTAAAAGCCTCTCCAATAGTATCAACGTGACCAGCTTCTAATAATGCTCGGGCCACATGTGGCCGACAAGGAGCCACGCCATCTCCTGCTATGTCGAGGACACTCTCCCATTTCACAGGCTTATTCAGGGCTTTTAGTTTCTGCACCATTCGCTTCGCACGAGTGTACCGCCCTTCACGAATTTTGTTCAAGCATGCTTCTAGTTCCTCGGGATGGGCTGGACCACAACAGCTAAAGTAAGCCAAAATATGAACATTTTCCTCCTCTCCCCGTTGTAGTTGTGAACTGCATAGACAGGAAAATATCACGACAATATCTACTGAAGTGCTTTCACAATCACTCCGCAAGCGTGCACGAACAAACGATTGACATCGACTGTGAACACCACGTTCCACATAGAGTACACTTCCATAAAAAAACAAATCGACAAATCTTTTTTCTTTCTTTTCTATGTCTCTCTTCTTTACAATCTTAAATAGATAGCTACAGCATACAGGAACTTGCGAATGCAGGATACATATACATCTGAAATCAGAGGAGGGTAGCAGAAGGAGTACGTTGATGCAAATTTGGCACTAATCTCAACGCCCGGAATGAGCCTCATCCCAAGGTCACGTGCAACTTTCAAAGCAACTGGAACACCCTCCATAGTATCGTGGTCTGTGAGCGCCAAGACGTTGACCTACATTCATGCCCTTATCAATACCTAAGAGACAATCACCGTTTCCATACCACAAATTCTGAACCATTGTGGTCCCAAAGAAATTCTAAAAACACTGTCAGCAAGCCAAACGCATCCTGAATACTCTAAATGAACACAGGATTCACGCCACCAACGCACTATTTCATAATTTCACATTGCGGTGTAAAAACATACATGAAAATACTGAAGGATTCATACCCCATTCCGGTGAGCACGTAACACCAAGTCAGTTGGTGACAACCTGCCATCACCTGCAAAGCACACTCGATTTGCTTGAATTAAGGATCCTTTGCGACAGAAGATGCTGTAAACGTATTCTAGTCCTGGCTAAACCTTTACGCTGATCATCAGTCTTTCTAATTATACCAGATTTAAGAAAGAACCAGTTAATAAAATAACATACTCAGATTTGCGATTTGGGATTTAAATGCACATCAGAAGGTTACTTGCCTTCAACTATTTACCCAGAAACGACCTCAAATTCTGTCCGTAAGGAAACTTCCAACAATGTAGAGCTAAGCCCCCAAGAATTATGGATGGTGCCAATTAGGTATTAAATGATAAAGACTAAATGGCTGCCCTGTCATCACCCTCGACGATAATTTTCATCTTTCAACACAGTAGACACTCCGAATTTGTCACATAGAATCCTTCTGGCGACGGGCATTACACATGAAATCTAGTCAAAATAATGTTAAAAGCAACAATGTTCACCTTTTTTTCTCTACGAACCCAACAAGGAAGCATTCAGAACGGTGCAAGCTGCTAGAGAGTCAGCACGTGGTGGGATCGTAACATTATTCCGCAAACCTAAAAAAAAACAACAGGACTTACTGCAGGTGCTGTGCGTGTGAAGGTCCATTTTGGGGAGCGAGAGGTTCAAACAGGGCATCTTCGGCGACGCCCATTTGGAAAGCGTGAGGACTGCGGCAGCAAGGCGAACTGGGTCTTTCGACAAGGGCTTCGCTTTCTTTTTTTTCTTACCACTGCTACCGCTACCCCCTCGTGAGCTCCCTCCCGCCATACCCTAATCTCTAACAGCTCAAAACATCTGAAAAAACAAAAATAAAAATAGAACACAAATCACATACCCTCGTACCCAGAAACTGAGATCAGAATCCAGCTCCTTCGCAATCTTGTCATGTCCCAGCAGCTCACGGAGTGCAAGAGTAATGGCTGCATGACGAGGTGGGCTCTCTGGTTTGCAAGGGAAGTAATCGTAGATCCTTACGGGATGTCACAATCTGTACTCAGGGCTCTTCAATTGCTTCGGTCAATGTCTTATTGAAGAAAAACACAACAAAACCAAACAACTCTGACAAAACCAAGGAAGAAAGGACGTAATGGAACGAACGAACGACGATAGAACGAACTAAAGAAAGTCTAACTATCGGCCTAACTATCGGCCAAACTTATACAAGAAACTTATCTAATGAATGAGTTGGTTGGAAGTAACGAATCCAAGAGCAGCTATGGAGTTGTTGAATTAGATTCCAAAGGTAGATCCAAAAAACTATAAAATGCTGAGAAATGCACCTTTGTTATTTCTTTGCTATGACAAAGAAGCATCTAAATTGGACTTGTCCACCCATTTTCGTGTACATAGATGGAAAAAAATTATGAAAAAAAATAACTTAAGATGTTAATTGCCCCTCTTAAATTATCTTAATTGAAATTGCCTAATATTAAGTGTTTTATTTTTTTAGACTAAAAACTATGTTCTTTTGCAAATTTCTACATGATTTTTATTTATTTTTTACATGATTTTTTAATTTCTACATGATTTTTTTTTAAATTGACAATCTAAGCTATTATCATAGACATACATATTTACTTCTATAGTTACCTAGATAATATGAATAAGTAGAAATAAGTAAAAATAGATTAATTTGATAATATCTTGTAGAGAAGCTTCTTAAAATCTTCATAGATGCAATTTCACCTTTATACATGTTTGTAAGTGATTGGTAGAATGAACACTTGGTCAACAAGTTAGCAATGTGTCACAAGTATTGATAGCTTGTAGCACAAGCTAATTATATAGTACATATATAGGAAACTTGTCTTGTAAGTCAAGACATGTGTTTTACAAATTGAACATGTATTGGAGGTCCTACATAATGTTGCCACATAGCTCTTGATTAGATATTATATATAAAAGCAAGAGTAAAACCTTCTTCACTCTTGTCAATTCTTTTTTTGCTTCTAGTCTAATTTCAAAGGTTTCTAGTTTTTTTTGTCTTTTGGAAATAGGTATTTTAGTTTCTTTTGAATATATATATATATATATATATATAGACTATTTTATTTCCATTTTTTCATCTTTCTATGATACATATCTTAGTTGTTTACATATCTTTTTTGAATTCTTGTCCTTGACAGCTATTAAGATCTAAATTAACAGAAGTAAAAAAAAAAAAAAAAAAAAAAAAAAAAAAAAATTATCATATAATTGCATTATATTGTGGTTATATTATGTAATAAGTAGCAATCCACACAATATTATAGCCAAGGCATTCTTCCATTGCATTAGTGGGCTAACACCGAAGTTGCTATAAAATATCTTAATTGTACTTGACTACTAAAAGAATTTATTCTAACTTTAGTTGTACATTGACACCAAAGTAATTGACACCAAAGTAATTTATTGTATATTTCTTTACAAACCACGATCAAGGTAGGGCATTAATGCCTTTCTTACAATTTGCAATTAAAGTATTTTATTGTGTCTTTGATCATAAATTATAATTAAGATAGTTTATTAACACTATGGTCCTAATCCACAATCTAAATATTTTATTGTGACTTTGGATATTAATAGCTAAGCAACTTTGTAGGATTGAAATTGGATCTTCTCTACCTTCTCTAACTTGGCTTTTCAACTAATCCTATAATAAATTTGTTAGTTGATTTAAATAAAATTGGAGCAAATTGGTTGGAAAGTCCCATAGATATTAAATATATTAATTAAGTTAATTAGATGGATAAAATATAATTGCCTAATTTAGTTTATATATATATATAGTTTTTTAACCATTATTCTTTTTTATTTTAAAGTTTTTAAAATGTTGATTAATTATATTTATACTATTTTTAGAAATAAAAAAATACAAAGATGAAAAGAAGGAAGAAGAGAAATATAAAATTATAAAATAAGAGAAATCTAACTAGAATATTTATGTTATTTGGAGCTCTTTTTTGTTTTATCTTTTGTCTTATGTATTATACATATTTTATTGTAGATCATTACAATGGTCTTTTTACAATAAAATTACTAATTTAAAGCAAAGCTTATCTAAACAATGTAGTAATTATTTATAATTGTTTTATACATCGGTTAAAATAGATTGTTTATTGTTTGATATAAATAATGCAATGAATCAAATTTAAGTCCATAATATCAATGTAACAAGTCATTTGACATTGCAATACTTACCAATTTGGTATATTGAATCATGGATTTATTATATTAAATCAAATTTAAATATAAATAAATATAGTCTACAACTTTTGTTGGTCATAATACCTAATAACAAAACCGTGTTCATTACAACTTTGTCAATTGGAATAGATTTTCATCACATAGTATAAATATAGTTCTTACATGGATATTTTTGATAACTTTGTTATATTACTATGCATCACAAATTGATGAAAGGTAATACACACATCTTTGCAATTTAGAATATAATTAATATATTTTTCCAATGCCTTTTAATTAGTAGTTACTTTGTATTTACTATTGTAGAACATGTTAATTCAATGTCTACTTCATAAATAATACATTTAAATTTTAATTATTATATAAATAAATTTTAAAATTGATTATAGATTTAAATTAATTAAATTAAACTTATTTGAATTATAGATTATTAAACAAAAAAAATTACCTCCTTGTAAGAAATGCTAATATAAAGTAGTGATAGAAAACATATAAATAAACTTAATATACAATTTTACATATTTTTATAATAACTCAAAGAACAAAAATTACATACTTCTTATGCATACATCAACACCTTGTACATGATCCAATTAAAGATTTGTACATATATATATATATATATATATATATTTTTAATATATGTGTTTTTATACAAAGATATATAAATTAAAAAAGAATCTTCAATTTTTTTAAAAAGATGCTTAAATATTAATTTATTATTAATTACTAAATTTAAAAATAAATAATCTTTTAAAATCTGATTTACTAGTTGATCAGATATTAATCTAATAAAAATTTTAAATTACATATATAAAATGATTTATATTTAAATATTTGAACTTAAATTTCATAAGACATAATATTCACATATTATAAAATGTTATACATATTATGCATATTATATTTATAGTCTAATAAAAATAAATATCAAATATATTATATTATAAAAATAGTACATAAATATAAATTTAGTAAAGTAATCCAAAATTTTACTAAATTAAGCCACATGTTTAAATCATCATTGTATCCTTTCAACCCCATCCCTGCTCCTACCCATTCCCCTATTTCCAACCATCACTCCTATTTCCAACATTTCCAACCCTCCACCGTCGTCCTTAACAATGGTTGGGAATGGGGAATGGCTAGGAACAGGGATAGGGGTTGTAAGTGTGCAATAATGGTTGAGATAGAGTGAGTCGTTTTAGTAAAAAATTGGGTTGCTTTACCATTCCCCTAAATATATTACATATATTATCATTCCCCTAAATATATTACATATATTATCATTCCCCTAAATATATTACATATATTATCATTCCCCTAAATATATTACATATATTATCATTCCCCTAAATATATTACATATATTATCATTCCCCTAAATATATTACATATATTATCATTCCCCTAAATATATTACATATATTATCATTCCCCTAAATTTATTATATATAGAGTACCAAAATCAGAAAATTATTATTTTTTAAAATGAAATAATATTAATTTTATACTTTATTATATACAACAAACAATAAACATATATACATACATTATTAACCGAACCTATACTGGGCCGCCTTGTGGTCACTTCCAGGGCCTGGAGCGCGGGGTAGGCGAGGCAGGGTCCAGGATCGATGAATAAAATAAATCATTCATCTATAGATGAAAAGATACGACACTGATACCCATCGTTCAAATCTCTGATACCGGGGTCTCCAGGACCCGGGTATAAATTTCAAATTGCAAAGCGTGATGTGCTTCGTGACCGTTAGGATTTCGCAGAGTCGAGTCGAGTGTCGCAATTGCTCTTGGTTCTCGAGCTCCGCCATATCTTGTTGTGCTCGAGACCCTTTCTCTGGATTGCTTGGAGTGTGGGAGCATCGCGAGGCTTGTAAGTCTGTCTTCGTATGACTTACCACTTTCTTGCCTTGCTGCAATCGGTTGTTGCGTTTGACCTCGAACATGGGCTCTCCTCAAACTTCCAAAGTTGACCGTTGTGGCCTGGCGGAAGGGGTTCAAACTCCATCTCGGTGAGGCAGGATAGCTTAGTCGTTTCTCGTCAATTTCGAGCTTAGCTTTCACAGCTGTTTTTTCTTCCGTTAGATTATCTTATTGATTCGCAGCCCAGACTAGTCATGCCTTACGCTTCCAAACTGAAAGGCGCCTATGAAGAGGATGCGTTAGTCTGCGACGTGTCGCAAGCTGTCTAGATCGGTTTCTCCTGAGTTGTTTACCTTCGCTTCAAATTGTGCAACTACGCCGTTGAGAGTGTACGATTAGCCTCGTATATTCAATTTGCTACAGTATGATCTATTCGTGGGTTGTTTTGTACATCTGGCAATGCTGAACTTTCTCTTGGTTTAAACCTTCAATGTTAGGGGCTTACTCCTACTGGTTCAGCCTGCTGAATCTTAAGAGATCGTGATTCGCCATTGTTCTCACCTACTGATTCCGTGCTGCCGCATAAGCTGTGGCATACCTGGGGCCGTCGAAAGCAAAGAGAATTCTCAAAATGGAGGCTGTCTGCGGAAGCCCCTGTATGGTGCGACCTGACTCGGTGATTATACTTGAGGTAGACCTTATCTCACCATGATTTTGATCTGCTAGAGTCAGCCTTACATAATGTAATCTATTGTGACGTGAGAGCTGCGCAATTAACATGGAATGGATTCCAACGGGAAGATACTAAGCATCTCTTATTTGGAGGAGAAGGAGAAGGATGTCTGGAAAACAGCGTTGATGTTGTTATTTTTGAGCTAATGATATTTTGTGCTGGGTTCCATGGTGTAGCTGGATAGTTCTGAAGCTTGCCCCAAGCTGCCAACCACAGACAGGTTGGTGAGCATGATTCGTTTATCAGCAACAAAGCCTGGCCTTGGCACTGTACGTCTCACTCCCCAATCCTTTTGAGGTTCTCCTTTCCATTCTTTTTCTTCATTCTCAATCCTGAAATAGTGATTATGGGAAATTAATACCACGAGCACATGACGTAACAGCCTATGCGCGTTCCAGTGGATTCAAACGGACAAAGACTCTGCCCAACTCCTAAGAGCGCGCGGGCTTTGGACTTCGGAAGCTCTGGAATGAAGTGGCACACTAACCCCGCATTTCAACCCCTGGAGACTATGGAGGGTCCAACATGCCCACCCAACCAGGTTAATTGCCATGTCCGGTGCATTTCTTCATCATGGCTATTTACTTAAGATTTGCCAATTGTGCATTTGGTCTTTCTTCCCTTCATTTCATCCTATATAGTTCTCAATCTAAAAAAGACTTGCATTCGGTATGTTTAAGAAAATCATTGTCTGGAGGATACTAATCCAGCATGGTATCTCGTGCAGCCGCTCAATGTTGCAGCTGACTCAAGTGGGCAAACACCACAGACCACGTCACTCGTCAAATCGAGGACAAATTCTGATCATTGTGTATCGAGTTCTTCAGGGGGTCAGAAACTGCGCTTCCAGAAAGCTATTACTTTCCAACCCCTAGAAACCATCCAAAGTCCATTCATGCCAGAGGAGCAGGTTGGTTTCTGTCTCATTTGCAAACCTAATATTGAGCATCAACAAATCAGAATCTCATTCTGTCCATCTCTAATTTCTCTTTCCCTTATCTTCACTTCCACACATTCACTCACAAACACGCTGTGTTACTCACAGGTCTGCAAACGGGTTCTTGGAGATTCAAATGGTCAATGGACATTAGACACTCCCAAATTGTCCAACCGGTTCACTACTCCCAGAGCGAGAACAGCGGCTTTCGGAACTAATTGTTCTAAGAGCATGACACCGAGGAATTTGTTCAACGAAGCCCCTCATTCTACCAGTCGGATTGATTCTGTAAGATCGGCCAGAGATCCATTTCCTTCGAAGTTAAGTAAGGAGCCGTCTAATTCCTCAGCCATCGGAACGTCTGAGCGTGATCCAGAGGCGACCTCCACTTCAGCAGCTTCAACTTTTGGAGCTGATTCCAAACTCAAGAAAAGAGTTAGAGGCGAGGATGATACCGAAGAGGGCAAAGAGAATATCAGAGTCACGAGGTCAAAAGCTGAGGCAGGGAAGATTGCAGCAATTCTCAAGTCTCCCGCTGTGAGGATCCGTCTGTCGGATGGAACCAGGCAAGAGTATTACGGCGCACTTAGTAAATTATCTTTCAAGCCACTTGTATCTGCAGGGACTAAGACTGAAAGCTGTGCACCGGAAGTAGCGTGTGATACAAATACAACTATGCTGCCTATGCAACCGGAAAGAGGAAATCTGCTGCTGGGTGCAGGACGTTTACCAACGGTACAGGAGTCACCTGCACTTCGTGTTCGAGTGCATAGCCCTACAAGCCAACTGGGTAGCCTTCTCAGGAGCCCCCTGGTGAAATCATCCAAGAAGCAAATTTTCAGCGATAAAAAGACTCCTGCAGCTGCTCTTGGAGGTATCGGAAGGTCGTCGAGCAAGCCAGCTTCCGCTAAAAAGAACCTCTCCGTCTTGCTTGAGGCTGAACTGTCTTCAGCTTCAAATTTGTAGCTTGTGGTAATATGAGGGAGGTTTAACCTTGGGTTACTTTCTGCTTAACCCGCTTCACCTTCCTCTTGTTCTACGTTATGAATATATTTCTACGATTTTGCTAGTATACAGATACCATGTGGGCCGTTTTCATTAACCAATCTGGTTTAATTGCTAGAAACGGGGAACTCACTTTCAATACCTTGTACAGAAGCTTGAGATCAGTACAGCTTAGATTTTGCTCGACTAATTTTATTCCTGACTTCTCATGTTCAGTATGAAATTTCCTCAAATGAGTCATCCTCTCTCCGTCGAATCCTCTGTTTAATAGGTAAAATGCACACGGAACATGCTGAGCTGTACATACTGTGATTTAGGATAGTCAAGTGAGCAGTGTTTTTGTGTACAGGTCTACAGTTCCAAGGCTGAGTTGCAGACCACTACACCGAGTATTAATGGTGAGAGTGAACAGGTTGGTGAGAAGTAAACTAATTGGACAAGCAGTAAATAATGAACTGGACAAGAAACAGATTGAATTCGTAAGAAGATTGCATTACATCTCTTCATCCGCGCTTTGCACCCAGTTCTATCCTACACTTTATTCATTCTCGGTCTAGGTGTAAGCTCGGAGCTAACTGATGAGATCAATTTAACATGCTGAGATTCTGAATGTTGTCGTCCGGCTCCAACAAGTATCATACATGTGTAACTATTACTACCTCCCTGAAAACGTTTGTGTGTATTCAAAGGAGATGCCATTCATAAGCTGTGACCCTTTCTCATCAGTGCTGGCAATTTTTGAATCTCCTGAGTTGCAAGCTTCGTCAGTTTGAGCAATGTAGGACGGAGGAGCAGGCGCATCGTTAACGTCCAAGACACCCTCCAGCATCTTCTCAACGTCCCTCATGTTGGGTCGCTTCACAGGATCGTCCTGAGTGCACCATAGCCCCACATGCAACGCCCTCCGAAGCTCCTCTGCGTCCACGCTCCCTTTCGCCAGTCTGTCATCCACAAGGCTGGTCAAATCCCGACCCTTGGAAATCTCCTTGTACGCCCACACAGCGTAGAACCACTTGTCGGCGGGATAAGACAAGTCCACGGTGCGTCGCCCGCTGATGATCTCCAGAAGAGTCATGCCGTAGCTGTAGACATCCACCTTGGACGTTAGAGTGCAATTTGTGAGCCACTCTGGAGCCAAGTAACCCCGCGTCCCACGTATGTTGGTAATCAATCGGCTCACGTCCTTGCCCATGAGCTTGGCCAGGCCAAAATCCGCCACCTTAGGGGTGAAGTCCCCGCTCAGGAGGATATTCTCCGGCTTGACGTCGCAGTGGATGATGCTCGACCTGCACTCGTGGTGCAGATACGCAATGCCACGAGCAGCTCCAAGAGCGACGGCCATCCGCGTCCTCCAGTCCATGACATTGTTGACATCTTGAGGGCCGTCTCCTTTCCCAGCTACTCGTCTGAAGAGGTACTTCTCCAGTGAGCCATTAGGGATGTATTCGTACACTAAGGCACGGTGGTCACCCTCCGCGCAAAACCCTCGAAGCTGGACGAGGTTTATGTGCTGGACAGTCCCTGCATGAAGCAAAAAATCGCAAAATCATTCACACAATCGGACGAATTCTACCAAATCAGCTGGAGTTACGAGACGTGTTTCGCATTGTCTCACCGATGACAGCAACCTCAGCACGAAATTCTTGTTCTCCTTGCCGCAGCTTGTTTAGTGTCTTAACCGCTACCTCGCTCTTGTCCGGCAGCGTCCCCTGGAATACAGTTCCAAACCCACCACTGCCCAGCTGGTGGCCGAAGTTCCCTGTCGCATCCACGAGTTCCTTGTAGGTGAATCGCGCCAAGCCCACAACGCTGAAGGCCGCGGCGGCATCGGCCCTCCGCTTGGCATCCCGGCGTCTGATGCACAACCACCATAAGAGGCTGGCAGCCACAGCCACCACAACGCAGCATACAATCACCACCGTGATAATTAGCTTGGCCCCATTGAAGGAGGACCCGTTATTGTCACCTCTCTCGCGGTTGGGAGTTACCAGAAAGCGCAGCATGAATGGCGTGCCAGTGGAATCGTTGGAGGTGACGTTTGAGGATCGCGCGTTGAAGAAGACCGTGGATGTTGAGTGCAGTGTACAGTTGGTGGCTGTGCTAGTTCCGGGTGCAACCTCCGAGAAGGAGAAACTTCCGCAAGAGCAATTGCCCGCGCATCTTTCCCGACAGGCGGACTCGGTGTCGTTGAAGAAAAACTGGGGCGGGCTGGTCCGGTTAACTTCAATGGTGGCGCCTGCCAACGCCATGAAAGAGAAATCTGAGGTGGAGTTAGCGATGCTGGCGTTTGTGGTGCAAGATCCAAGCAGCGCAGGGTCGCGCCCACACCCTTGCAACCAATAATCCTGGTCGCTCCATTCCGCAGCACTGACGGGTCGAAAATCCGGCAGACAGGTGCAGCCCGGAATGTAATTGCTGCTGATGCAGAGAGAATTTTTCCCACAGACGTGGTACGAGTCGCACGGCTCGACAGGGGCGCTGATGAAGGTCTGCCAGGAGTTGGAGTCGATGACCCAGATGTGCTGGCGCGCCACGCCGTCCGGGTCGAGGCGCATCCGCTTGAGGGAGATGTCAGCAGTGGCCGATCTCCCAGAGGTATTGTAATAGAACCTCGGGCTCCCTGTGCTGTTGTCGAAGTGAAACACATCCGGTGACGTTGTTCTCCCCAGCTGCGGCGGGTTCGTGAAATAGGACCCCCCCCACGGCCCACTGTTGTAGTATGTCTCGGTCCCGTTCCACTTGAAATACAGCTGCCCATCGGCCAACATCTCGAAAGTGTACAGACCAGGTGATGGATCGCTGTTCGTCCTCCATGACGTGAATTTGTGGCCCACTTGCACCTGCTCTAACACAAAAGAGACGAACACTCCTCAACGCACCATCAGCATCCATCTAACGGAGAGCTCCTGGAAAACCTCAGACCTAACAGTGAAGCTTATCAAGAGGGAAGAAAGTTGGACTTACGATCAACCCTGGGAGGAACGTATCCGTCGGGTAGTCGAAGCTGTCCCACATGGTCCAGTTCGACGAGTTTCGAAGCACTATGTTGCCATTCTCCAGAAACTTTCCGCCCACAACACCGACACCGGACGTGTTGGATGTCCAGACGCTAGAGCCATCAGCGTTTGCGAGCACAAGACTTCCCGCATTGTTAAGCGTCAGAGTAGCCCCGCTCTTGACAGCTCTCTCGCGGTTCATCAGCCACACAGGCGCCACCGGAACTCCCGAGTACCACACCGCCAAGTACAGCGAGCTGGAGTTCGCCGGAATGGGGTAGAATCCCATGGTGAAGGTCCCGTTCTCGGACAGCCATGTCTGGTTGCCGCCGAGAGTGGCATTCAAACCAAACGACTGTGCATCGAGGCTCGCCGATTGAGCCACAATTCTCGTGGTCATCACCATCGACACAGCCACCACCAGTCTGATAGGAACCCATCTTTCCATTGCCACAACGGCTGCGAAAATCACACCCCCAAAGCTTACTCCACTAGCTCTAAAGCAGTTGCAAAACACTCATCCAGCACCGATCATTCAACCCCTCAAACTGCAAAACCTTCACGCGGTGCTTTCATAACTCCAATGAACTCCTATCTCATGCATCAAAGAAATCGCGAGCTACTCGCGGCCATCGCACCGCGAACTCAACATCCGCTGTGGGCCTAAACTACAGCGGGTTTGTTGTGGTGAGATCATGAGGAGAGGCCGTCACGGAAGGTTGTGCGCGGCGTGAGCCATGAGCTCCGCGGCACTGTTCAGCGAAACCGCTCACATCGCTCTCTGTCTGTAAAGGAAACGTCATGGAATCCGTCATCGTCATGGACATTTCGTCTCGCTCTCTCTCCACACACACTCAGCATAAACAAACATGGATATACATTTTTTTATATATTAGATAAATATTAAAAGAGTTTCTCCAAGTAACTCTTTGCCAACAACAAAAACCAATGCGAGACAAAATTCCACTTCATGCCATTAAGTTACCAATGAAAAACAATATTGATAATAAATAGATAAATAAATAATATCCTCCATGATGCGAAGGTTTCAACAACTGCAGGTCTGGCCTTCTTCCATTAGTTTGACTGGCAAGCAAAGGAGAACATGCAGGACATTTATTATTCACCACCTCCCTTGCTGACCTGGCACCACCCAGTACACGTGGATGCCTGCTTACGTGGACCCTTCCTCATCACCTCCAACTTCTGTTGAAATCTATTGAGTCTAACTTTTTTATTAAGAAAATTAATGTATGTAACTTGGGTGATATTTGTTTTGCAATGCTTTTATTTTATTTTTTTCTCCTTCCATTTGAGGATGAGGACTACTTTTTTATTTTTAAACTTTTTGTGAGTAAGATTGGCAGATTATAAGAATTTATATTTACTTATTTGATGTTGCTTGATTCATATAATCATTTATGTTTCATTAGAATCTTGAATTTTTTACAACTGCCTTTATTTGGAAGTGTTACCAAGTTGAAGAATATATATACTATTGTCTCAAATAATTATTTTATTCATTATAAAAAACACGTATTTTTTTAGAGATGTTTGGTGTTTGTTACCAATAAATGAATAAATAAAAGTACTAGTATTTCTTCTTATATTTATATGTATACATGTGAAGTATAACTACAAGAAATATGTTAAGCAGGTAGAGAATTGTGGTGACAATAGCAGAAATTTTTTTGACATGCAACAGATGGAAAATAATACTGATAGCAGCAATACCCTACTTATATATGGCTATAATAGAAAAATAGGATCTAAAATTATTATATTTACTTAGATTCATGTTTATAATATCTACCTTTTTTGATGATAGTCATATATATATATATATATATATATATATATTACTATTAACGTAACCCAAGCATTTACTAAATCAATGGTTTTTGACCAATGGAGAATTTTTTAATGATGGTTGGGATGGGTGGATTTAGTAAATTCTTGGGTAAATTTAACAATTTCCCGTGTATATATATATATATATACATATATATATATTCTCTGTATTGAATTTGATAGAATTACAAAAGCAAAAAAGAAAATAATAAGATTTCAGTTTCTTAACTCAAAATAATGTATGCTTTTTGAATGTGTGAGAAAAACAACTGCTGCAGACATGAGTTCTTTTTCAATTTCACACCTGATCGATGAAAAAACGGATAGAAAATCACTGGTTTTTAAAGTGACAGGTTTATAAAATCTGGAGGTAACAATATTCGAAGAAGTGCTGTTGGAAGTTAAATTGTGTCAATGGCATTAGTCTTCATTAGCAGCATTTCCGAATGTATAACCTTTATTGATGTTCAGTTTCTGATATTTATTATTTTTTAAAAAAAAACTTGTATAGTGTATGATATCATTAATAGTGATGGTAAATTAAGTTATAACCAAACTAAGAGTTTGTGATTTATTTTAAATTAAAATTTCTAAGTCTTGAATATGACAATATCAATGACATATTTCTTCTTCATTTATGTATATATATATATATATATATATATATAATGAAAAGTATAGAAAATAAGTTTTTTTAAATCATTGTTATTATTATGAAACGCACTGTAACAAAATTGTGTTTACATCCTAAAATCACTCCAACGTATGGAAAATTTTATATTTTTTAATAAAATAAAAATAATAATACATTTTTAGATATGTTAAAATATCTTAAAATTATATATATTATTTATAATAAATAAATAATTAAAAAATATTTAATAAGTTGGTAATATTTGATTTTTATCATTTTAAATTTTAGCATAATTCATAAAATATATGTTTATTTAGTAATTCACTATAGGATCAAATCCTTAAGAGATAAATAGGCTCTTGCATTGGAGAATACATTTTAAGTAATGATTTCATAGAATTTAGTAGAATCACCAAGTAGAAGAAGAAAAAATTAATGTATACAGATTATAGAATAAGAAATGGTGTTTGTGCATGCAAAGAAAATATAATTAGAAACATTTTATGATGTGGAAGAATTTTGATGTAAAAACATTATTCTTCATTTCCATTATCTATAAACCATTCTTCTCATCGTTGTTACATGTATTACAAGTTGAAGGTGGATGTTTTAGGTTAAAGCTAATTTTTTTTGTAAAAATTCTCTTACGGATGCAACAAACTAAAGTTAAGTTTTTGGTTTTAAAGATTCTGTTTTAATTGTTACAAGTTGAAGGGGATTTTTTATTTTTGCTACTATCACCACAACTTACTATCCACTCAATATATTTCTTTTGTTTTTTATGATGCCAAGTAAAAATTTGTTGATATTTTGAATATATATATATATATATATATATGTATATATGTTTTCTTGAATTATATATAAAATAAATTTAAATATTATAAAAATAATAATAATAAAAATATAAAATCAATATAAAACCATAATTTTTAATTAAAAGAAACTAATAAATAATTAATTAAAGATAATACTAAAATAAATATATGCATATATGTAGAAATTTATATATATATATATATATATATATACACACATATATCATAGTTTAAGTTATCATTAACAAAGGATACAGGTGGTATGTAATTGCAAAGGCAAAACTTATAGTGGCATTAGAAATATCTTATGATAATGATAATAATGATCTAATATTATAAAAAATAAAAAATAAATATTCGAAAATAAAATTATAAATATTTTTAGAAATAATTTTGATATGTGGATATTTTACAAGAAAATAATATCAATAATCATATTAAGAATTGAAAATTCAAAACTCAGCTATGGAACTTCCTAATAAATGTCAAAAAATTGTTTTAAAAATTTAAACAACATTAAATTTAATAATCTCAATAACTTATTGATAATTTTTTAAAAAATAATTAATAAGATATACTAACATACTATAGTTTTCTTTAATTGTAAATATTTTAAAAAGAAATTAATGTATATGAAAGAATTCAATTATATATATTATAAAAATATTTTAAAAAATAATAAAATAGTATATTATTTTAAATTATTTTTTATAATATTTATTATTCAAGTCTTCTTTCAAATCATTTAAAATTTTTATATAATTTTTATAAAACCATAAAAATTAAACACCAATTTAAATATTTGTGTCTAATAATAATTATAATAATAAATCAAAATTTTATATTTTTGAAATTATTAAAATAAAAAAATATTTATTTTAATCTTTTAATAAGATTAGAGTTTAAAAAGAAAATAATTATTCATATTTTTAACTTTTTAATTCGTAAAAAAAAAATTTATAGTTAAAAAATAACTTAAACTTTAAGGACTCCATACAATTGTTTGGATACTTTTACCAATAACTTATAAAAGATTTAAAACTTTTTATCATATTATAGAAGCTTTTATTGAATCCATTCTATTCTTATAAATACTTTGTATGCTTTTATACTTATATATATACATATATATATATATATAGGATAATGATAAAATGACCTAAATTTTTACTAAAGCAATCCACTCTATCTTAACTATCATTACATCGTTGGAGCCCCCATCCACGTTTTCAACCATTCGCCATTCTCAACCATTGCTAAGAACAAGGACAAAGGATTAGAAACATTGGAAATGGGAGTGACACTTGGGAACATGGAAATTGCTGGAAACATGGACATGATTGAAAGGGTACAATGATGGTTTAAATATGTAGGTTGATTTAATAAAAATTTGAGTTTGTTTATCATTTCACTATATATATTATAATAATTCAAAAATCTTCCAAAGTCTTTTGTAGATTTTATATAATTAAAAAAAAAAATCCAATCTTTGTAGATTTATATAATAACATAAATTTTTAAATATAAATATCTATTTTTTTATTAGCTTTGGTATAAATAAAAGAAAAAAATATAATATTAGTAATATAAGTTTTAAAGTAAAAAAACAAAAAAATAGATTTGTTTGTAGTTTCAATGATTAATTTATATCAATTTTTTTAAAAAAACAAAAGTTATATTATAGAAGTATTTTAATAAAAATTATAATGTAAATCTTTTGTAAAATATAGCATTCTGGAATAAGATAAAATAATTAGAATTATTTTAAATAATTAATATTAAAATAATCAATAAAAATATAAAAATATAGATAATTAGGCTTTTTAGATGGTTTTACTTTAATATAAAGTTTCTATAGTGATCAAGAAAATGAATTCTCTACAAATTGATTTTATATACTAATTTTTTTGATTATGGTAATTGGATTTATTATAATTTATTAATGTTTTAGAAAAAACTGATATTACACAAATTAACTATTTGATGTATAATTACAAAAAATTTAGTATATTAGAAAGTATTTTTTCTTATATACTTTCATATATATATATATATATATATATCTATATATGAACCAAGTTACAAAGAATAAATATTCAAAATATAAGGATTAAAATATAAATTATTTTCTAACTTAAATTTGTATCTAATTAAGTCTTAATTCAACCAATCTTATGTCTTTTTTATATGTAATTCAAAATACAACCATGCAGCTATATAAGAAGTTACTTAATTATAAAATAAATACATTCTAAAATGGTTAAAGAATGTGGTGCTGATATTAATTTTTATACATAAATTCATTAATGAAATTAATAAAAATATCAATTTTTTAGATAAAATACTAATATAAATTTATTCTAATCTATTTAATTTTTTATTTCTTAAAAATATTTAATAAAAAATTTATATATTCAAAATAATATATTTAAATGATATTTATATTTTATCAAATTATATTATTATAACTGAATAAAGATTAATATAATATATTTATATTTTATATTTAATAATTTTTTATTATTATTATGTTTGACTTTTTAAACTTATAATAAGACCTTCATGTTATATTGTTACAAATATTATATCTATTAATATTCAAATATGTAAATGAAAAAATTTTATATTATAATAAATATATGATTTATAAAAAAAATTCTACAATCAAGACAATATTATAAAACTAATTTTATTTTTAAAATCATTTCAGTCTACCATTAATTTGACATGAAAGGTATCTAGTATCAATGACAAGAACACAAAGAACATAAATTCTATGTGAGACATTTTACAAAGAAAGACAGTAAAAAAGAAACAAATAAATATTTATTTTTAAGAAGAAATTAGAATGGCTATTGCAAAAGACTAAAAAAAGAAGAGACTCTTGAAACTAAACTTAAAGCAAAAAAAGAATTGAAAAGAGTGAAGAAGTCCTCATTCTTACTTTTATATATATTATCTAATTAGGAGCTATATGACCATGTTTTATAGGACTCTTAATATATGTCTAATTTGTAGAATATATATTTAGTTTCCAAAGTAGGTTTTCTATATGTGTGCTATATGGCCAACTTGTAGTACAAGTGATGAACATATATGAAATGAAGCCAACTTATTAGCCAAATTTTTAACCTACCAATTACCTATAAACACACACAAAGTCAAATCCATGTCTATAAAGCTTTTCAAAATTTTTTCTACAAGATATTATATCAATTATTTACTTTTATTTATTTCTAATTCTTTCTATTATCTAAATAATTATTAGAATATATATATATATATATGATACTTCTAAAAATAAATTCTATAATGATAAATTTTAAGATTATAGCTTGCATTTATATAGTTTTTTTTTTTCTTGATTTTTCTTTTAATTGTACTTTTATTGGCAAATGTAGCTCCAAAAAACATTTTTCTAGATCTTCTTCTATATGATTATTAATTTTTGAAGAGTCAAAAATATCAAATAGTAGATAATAACCATAATTAGCAAAAATAATGATTTTTGAATAGAAAAGTGTACCAAATTATTATAGGCAAATTCTACTAATGACAAAAGAGTTGTACAATCATCTTTATGATAGTTGATGGTGTATTTTAAATATTGTTACAATATTTGATTCATCCATTTGATTTTTTCATTAATTTGAGGATAAAAAATCAAAGATAGTATTGTGTCTATCTTTAATATCTTCAAAAGAGCTCTACAAAATCTAATAAATTAATTAAATCCTTTTATTTAATATAATAGCTTTTACCAATTTATGATAATAATAAATATTATGAAAAAAATTATTTTTTTTTATTTGTGATACATTTTATATATAATATAAAATATATTAATAAAATAAAATTATTATAAACACAAAATTATTAGAACTTAAAATTAAAAGATTAGTGAAAAAATCTATAGAAACAAAAGACCATGGTTGTTTTAATATAGGTAGTAGTTGAAAAAGTTTATAAGCTTGATGATAAGGAGTTTTTTATCTTAAAAAAATATCACATGATTGCACAAAGTCTTTAATTTCTTTTTATATTTAAGGTTATTAAAAAATCTCTCAAGATTAATTCTAAGGTCTTTTTACATCCAAAATATAAAGTAGTTGGAAAGTTATGACGAGCTTAAAGAACTTATAATTCTACTTTATCTTTTGGAATATTTTAGCATCTTTTGAAATAAAATATATTATTCTTGAATTTTAATTTAGAAGTATCATGAGATTTAAAAGAATTATTCTTAATATTATAAAAAAAAGATCTAAAGATATACTTAATAAGACTTTATTAAGAAATATTAAATCAATTATCAATGTTTATTTCAATGCTTGAAGAATAAATTGCTCTACATCAAAAGAATGGTTTTTTATGATTAAAAGATGCATCTCTTTCTTTTGGCGCCAAATAAGAATGAGTAGAAAGTACATTTGATAAATCTTATTGTTTTTTTGGCCAATCAATGATATTAAATATAAATCTCAAGAAAGACATGCGCAAACAAATTCAGCAACAATTCAAAATACTTTCTATAATAAAATATTTGAGATTCTTGTGATTTATATAAATAATTACTTAAATAAAATATTTTAATCTACTCTAATAATAAAAAAGAACATAAATTTTATTTTGATTGCATCATTAAAAAAATTAGAGATATTAGATTATATACTTAAATAAAAAATTATATATTCTATATTATTTTAGTTGGTTTTTTAGGATAATTTTTTTAAAATAATGGCTAAGAAAATTTAGACTATTATGAATTGAAAGATTTTAATTATAGTAAAAAATATCCAATATTTTATAGGATTTGCTAAACATTATTTTATCTTTATCCAAAAAAAATTCAAGTTACAACTCCACTTATACATTTAATTTATAAAGATAAACTTGAATAAAATAAAATAAAAATTGAAGCAACATTTGAAGTTTTAAAATAAAATTTTATTTTTACATCAATCTTATATTTTTTTGATTTTTTAAAGATATTTTTTAAAAAATAGACGAATCAAAGTTTTCTTTGGATATAATATTATTACAAATGGAAGCAAATAAAAAACTTTGCTCAATAGCTTTTTATTCAAAAAGTATATTTTAGTAATCAAGATGAATTATAAGATTCACAACAAAGAGCTTCTTGCAGTTGTTAATTCATTTCAAGAATGGCACCATTATCTAGAAAGCACTTTAAATCTTGTACTCAATATGTTAAGCAAACTTGTTTTTTGATAAACTATAGATTGGTCCAAATTATGGTTATATTCTTTTTTGAAGGTAAATTCAGCAATCATGAGGATGTTGTAAAGAAATATCTTTATTTTTCTTTTTAAAAATATTATAATAATTTTGATACTAACATAAAATACTACTTGAAGTCTTTATTTTATTAAAAATAAATATGGCATAAATAAAAAAAATAAAATATTTTTTTTACAATATTTATAAAAGCTCTTACATCTAAAAACAAGGATTTGATTGTACTAGACTTATAACTTTTTATTTAGTTTAAAAAAAAATTATTATGTTTTGAAAAAAAATCAAGACTATAAGAAATTAAATCTACCTATTTTTATTTTTTTTAATTTTTTTTTACATATAATGAACCTAAAATGATTGGATTATAAAAGATGAATTTATTAAAGTAAAGGCTGTGTAAGATTAAGAGGTCCCAAATAAATATCTATTTTAAGATAAGAAGAGGGTTCCAAGGAGAATATGAAATCTTCATTAGCTATTGTATAATATTTTAGATACATTGTCTTTATTGTAGCTAGATAAATTTATTTATTGATATATTGTCTTCTTTAACAACTACATTTTTTATTTTGTAATTTTTTTTTTATATATAATGTTGAGCAATATACTTAGGTTTTCTATAATATAAATACAATCTTTTATGATGGTAGGAAGTTATTTTTACTCAATAAGAATTTTAAAATGTATTTTATCAATTTGCATGTCTTCTACTTCCAAATATATGTATTGAAAAGATATTGGTGTTGCTATTAAATTGTAAAACTCTTAGAGCCCACTTGTGTAATTTTCATATCAAAATTCAATAGAACAACTATCATATTTCAAAGCAAAATCAATTGTTTGACTCAATGTTTGAAGATTAGATAAGTTTAGCATCAATTTCTTTACATCATATTATAATTCATAGAAAAATTTGCTGATCATTATTCCACTTAATATTAATTATAATTTTCTAAAATTATAAAGCATATTATGTTATGAATCAATTGCCTAGATGTAAAATAAAAATCTTATTGGTTGCAATATAAATTGCACTATGTTCTCTATACATGGATTAAATGAATGAAAACAATCAATTGGATTTCTTTTTTCAAAAAGATGATAAAAATAAAATAAAATAAATATGTGAATTTAAAAAATATATATTATTTCCGAAGATGAAGAAACTAGAGACTCTTGAAACTAGACTAAAAGCAAAAAATAAAATTGACAAGAGTGTAAAATGCCTCATTTATGCTTTTATATATAAATTCTAATTAAAATCTATATGGCATGTTCTACAAGACATCTAATATGTATCCTACTTGTAAAACACATAACTAATTTGTAAAGCAAGTTTGTTATATGTGTGCCACATAGCCAACTTATATTGTAAGTAATCAACTTGTTGGCCTAGTTTTTAACCTATCAATTACCTATAAATATATATGAAGTCAAATCCACATCTATAAATCTTTTAAGAAGCTATTCCTTAAGATAATATATAATTTCCTTGCTTTCACTTACTTCTACTTATTCTTATTATCTAAAAAATTAATAGAATAAAATATACATTTTTGATATCTAGTTGATACTTCAAATATTTTATTTCATCATTTCATATGGATGAGAAGAAGATGTGAACAAGAATTAAATTTTTATTATAATTTTTTGTAAAATTATATATATATATATATATATATATATATTATTAAAAAAATAAAAGCATAGAAAAATGACATAGCCAAGAAGAGAAAAAAAAACCAAAAAAAATATGAGTATCACAACTTGGACCAAAAATAGTCTCTATGTAACACAAAGGTGGTTTTATATTTTTGATAAAGACAAAATAAGTCTTTTTGTAAGACAAAATTATTTCATATTTCAATTAGACCAAAGTTTAGTATCTTTTTTATAAAATATATTACTGATTTTTTTGTACTCCTCTTATTTTCATCAAAGTTTCATAGCACTCGCCTTGACAATATACTTAGTCAATTTATTTTGTTCTTGTTGATCTCCCAATTTTCCTCCTTTGTGTTCATAGTTCTATTGTGGCTGCCATAATATGGTATCTAACATGTTGAAATTAGATACAAATAATGTGCACTCTATTCTTTGCCATATGCCATCCAACCAATAGTAGTCAATCTTCAACAAAGTGAAATCCAAATAATATTCAATTTTAAAATCTACTTGATTAAAAAAAAAAAAAAAAAATCTTAATTATTTTATTAAATCATTCTTTAATAGTAAGTTTAGCTACTTATAAAAAAATTTAATAATGAGTAGATATGAGTCATTCATAAAGATGATGATATTTATCTAAAATGATATTAGTTGAGTACTTTTTTCAACAAGACCAACTACCAAATCAAAGCTTTTAGCTTTATTAAATATATATTATAATTTATTTATTATTATTTAATATCATTATCTTACTTTTCTTTGAGATTTTAAAAAATAATATTAAATAAAAATAATTTTAGGCATTCTAAAATTTTATTAAGAATTATTAATTAATAGAAAAATAAGTACAACATAATAGTTCTAATTGAATAATAAAAAAATTAAAATTTTGATTTCTTTATACATACAAGAGAATGATTAATATATATTTATTTTAATTTATTATAATTAATTTAAACCAAAATATAACTAGTATATGTATAATGAAAATTATTATTATTATTATTATTATTATTATTATTATTACTTATAAAGGTTTATTTGCATAAAAAATCTATCTATCATAACCAAATTATAATATTAAAATTTAAATCAAATATGGCATATATGTACCTAAAACTTATACTTGCATTTTATCTAAGTTGCATAAAAAACCACAAGATTAGAATTTAATATTCAAAACTAATTAAAAATCAATTAAATAAAAAATATATCTAATAGGATACTATAAGAATTTTTCATCTATTTCCATTTATGCTCAACTTTTGGATAAATCTTATATCAATGTTTTTAGTCTTCAGATTGATATTGTGAATATATTATCATTTTTATTTTTAACTTCAATAGAATTAATAACTTTTCTTATTGCAATAAAAGAAATATTAATATTTTTTCTTATATATATTAATATAAAATATGTTTGTATATAAAACCTTGAATTTTAATATAAACAAAAGATTTTTATTTTTTTTTTATTTTTAATATTATATAGTATATATATTAAAACTTTTAGTAATTTTTATATTTTTTGTATATTTATATGTATGTATATATATAAATATAATTCTTTTTTTTATAGCAACAACATTATAAATCATTTAAAATAATTTTAACAAAAGAATATGAATGTACATTGAGATAGATCAAGATTATTTATAGGTCAAAAGATTCATTTTTATTTGAAGAATTTTTTCCTCTGTAGAAATATAATATAAAATTTTGTAAATTTTATAAATAGTTATAAGTCATATTCCTTCGATTTTATATTTTACTATATATATATATATATATATATATATATATATATACCTATGTATACATATATATATATATATATATATATATATATATATATACCTATATATACATATATATTTTTAAAGTATAATATTTGAGTATATTATGTTCATCCTTAAAATAATTATAAGCAAAATTATGCTAAAAATTACTAAATTTTGTTGTAAAATAAGTTATAAATCCATTATGCTAAAATGATAAAATAATAATAATTTGTAGCATGATTTATATGAAATTAGGTATAAAGATCCTAATTCTTATTTAATTGCTCATAATTTCTTCAATTCATAATAACTTTAGCACATTATATTAAATTACCATGAAGTTGGAATAACTTCAATAATTATAATTAAATAAATCTCATAACATATATTCAATGAAGACTCTAATATTCTCTTCAAAAACTTCAAGTTATAAAACTATGATCACATATTTTTCAAAATCTCATAGTAAGGGGATTTAGAATTAAGAATTTTAGATGATATTTCACCCATGATGATATCTCAAAGTATCATGTATTATTTTGAAACATCACTTGATACTTCAAAATTATCCACCTCAGAAGGTGGGTGATTTTGAAATCAAAATATCACAAGAGGGATGTGTGAACTATTACAAACCATGTGGCTTGTATCAACATTCTGCACTTTTAAAAACTTTAAATTTTAAATTTTTTTCATTTTATACTACATCACAACCTTTCTCTTTCTTTGCACTCCAAAAAAAAAAAAAATCTAAAACTTTTGGACTACATATTACCATGCAACTTCATGATGCCTTGGCTCTCTAAAAAACAATAGACCCTTTGCAACTTAGAAATGTTGTTTACTTTCTTAATTGATGAAGAATTCAATGAAATGTTTAAAACATAATTTAAAGAGGTTGAAAAACATGTTTGAATACTACTTCTTCAAGTTTGATGATGCAAAAGAACTTGTAGTAGTTTATAATGCAATCAATAGCAATCAATACATATTCTCTTGAAATATTGTATCCAAATTGACTAATTGAATTATGAACTATTTTATGTCTAAGCTTGATGTTTAGTTTTGACAAACTACAAGAACATTAAGGTAGGGCTTTTTGATGGTGCTTTTAGCTATCAAAGACTATCCCATTTTCAAGAACAAGAGCCATTACCCACAAAGTGAAATTGCTTAATAATTTGCAATAGCATGGGAGCACCTTTAATCATATGGGAATGAAATTAAGGTTGATAGATTAAGAAGGACTTAGAATATTAGCAATGGCAAAGTGTGTACATTTACAAATCAAGTAATTTAAGAAATTCTTTTATTCAAATAATAATATCTCTAATGTCCAAATATTATTCAAAGATCTAAGATTAGTTAATTATTTAGTCTTTTAGGATTTGACAATTATATTGGACTTATTAATAGGATAAAAAAATTTCCAAGTAGATACTTGAAGAATGATAAAAATGCATTATTTGATAGAAAGAAGAAATATTCTATAATACCTAGATTGTATGTGACCTTAATCGCTATATAATTGGGCTAATTACAACCTAGCCTAGATCATGTAGAAATACAATTGTATTAAAAAAGATGGAGATATTCATAAATCTAAAAAAATGCTTTGATGTTGGGCAATACTTGTTGGCAAACTAGGTGTATAATATGAGTCAAATGATAATTCTTGGCTATAAGTATAAAGCCACCAAAAAATTGATAAATTAGAGATTTAATTAATGTTTAACAGAAGCTCAAATTGTAAATAAATATTGCACTAGAATTCTAAAAGACAAGTGGCTTTTATTCAAAAAAAATTGTATCTAATTCATTTGTAAAATAAATATGAAGTTTATTGTTGATTAGATGTTTGCATGTTCAATTTTGCATAATATACTAGCAAATTTGGCCAATGATGGAAATTGAATTCATAAAGATTAGCTAAAAGCCATCAAAGAATTCTAGTATTGCATTGGAAGCAACAATTCTTTTTAGAAGAAAAGTTTGGAATAGAGCAATAGCAAACAATTAAGTATTGGATGTTTTATCAATGTATGATTTAAACTAATTTATTATAAGACACTTTAAGATTTACAATCTCTTGTCATAAAGATTTTGAATAAATTTGTATATTGCACAAATAATTTTTTTTAAAAAAGAAAAAAGAAAAAAGAAAAAAAATCACTAATTACTAATAAATTACACAAATAACATAAAATCACTAATTATCAAAACTATGGGATATACTGTAGTAGGGTTTAAGATTAATGAGATATTTAGAAAATTATATCAACAACCTCTTCTTTCTTTTATTCAACACCTCTTTGTATTAGTAATTATTATAGATTATGTCCAAATTTAATATTAATTAGCAAACAAAGAGATTATAGAATACCTTTGAGGAATTATAAAAGAGCTATAAGTGGTGAAAACTTACTTTGTCTTTTACTTTTGTAATTTAGTTATGATGGTATTTAAGAAATTGATGAGTATCTTTTGATACAAGTGGAGTTGATTCTTCTCATTTGTAGTATCTAATAATTTTAGCTTTTCAAAATTTTATCTAAGACAAAGTTATTTTTGGAATCAAGTGAAATAATTCAATTCTAGCTATTAGAGTATATATATATATATATATATATATATATATTTTAATTTTAAATTATATGCAAAAAAAGACTCTAAATATATTTAGTTTTATAAGACTAGCTATTTAGTAAAAATATTATTGTAAATAAAACTTGATACTTTTAAACAACTAAAAATTTAGTATAAAATGGAATATATTATCCCAATGTATATAACAAAAC
The DNA here is from genome assembly GCF_059467195.1 of Physcomitrium patens. Classification (NCBI taxonomy): domain Eukaryota; kingdom Viridiplantae; phylum Streptophyta; class Bryopsida; order Funariales; family Funariaceae; genus Physcomitrium; species Physcomitrium patens. The sequence continues at coordinate 5,025,244 of NC_143415.1, forward strand.
TTGTTAAGTTTTATTGACTTGTGTAATAGCTCATAGAAAAAATTTATTTGAAGCCACTCCAATACTTCACATTTAAAGCTATCTTTAAACCTTACACTCAAGGCTATTCTAAAACCTTAAATCCAAGGCCATCCTAAAAAAAATATCCAAATATCAAAACAAAGACTATCTTAAAAACTTGCATCCATTTCTCTCTTGTTCTTATTCATTTTACCAACATTTTTTACTTTTCTCCATGTTAATCTTGCACACTAAAATTTGGATTCATGCATCATATTTTAGGATTGATAATGGTATAATCTTATAATACATATCATAAAATTCAAAACATAAATTAATGAATATAATTATACATTTGTAAATCAATATTTTATTCACATATTTTCTTTATAAGAGCTATGATTTATTTAATTTTCTACATATTTTTATCTTTAAATTAACTAGAATTACACAAGATCAAAGAGCTTGTCTTTTTTCTTGCGTTTTCACATCACTTTCATTTTTTCTTGCTCTAGAACAAATTTTTCTTGTTCAAGCACCATCTTATTTCTCTCTACCTTGTCTTCTATTTTGAATTCTTTTTGTAACCTGATCTCAGCTCTTTGACTTTCATATTTAAGTAGAGTCAAGTACTCTATCATTACAACGATTATTCCTCATGATGACTCTATAAATATATAGGCCATCATGTGCCATCTCTTTGAAGATTTCTCTTTAGACTTTAAAACTTACAATACGTCACTTTTCTTTTTGAAGGTGATGGTGGTGATATTGCCAAGCAATGCATGTTGTACTGAAGGCAATGCTAGTGAAATTGATAGTGATAGGAAAGAAATAGAAAAGAACAAAAAATTGTACTCTTTCTTGCATACTACTTCTTGTTCATTGAATTTGTCTTCCATTAAACTCTTCCAAGTATCTTTAAAAAATGATTCTTCAGACAATAAATTCAAACTAGGCAATTCATTTGATAAATTGGTCATCAATATTATTGTAGAGTCTCTTGATTACATTGTATTTGTTATTGTAGTGGAGTCCTTCTTGCAAAGTAGGGTCATATTTGCCATTGCATCATACAAAGCATGCATCTTGCCAAAGAATAGACAACTATCTTCTAGCTTTGTAGCCATTGTATGTATACCTCGCTTTTAATCTTTGTCATTGATGTTGGTCCCTATATCCATTGATTAGTTATATGCAACTACAAATGTAGCTTTGAAAGTACATAATCAACCTAATATATTTGTTGTAGAAAGGTTAAACTTATCCTTTAAAGTTTTATTCACCTAAATAGCTAGTTGCATAGAAGCTCTATTCTTGGTCATTTTCTTCTTGTATACCTTTGTTATGCTAGAGTTGTACAATTTTTTAAAATTTGATGAGTCTTCCGACCAATTGACAATTGTGATTAATTTATTTATACCAAAATGACCTCTTTTGCCACTATTTGTAAGGTTTGAGACCTTCTTTGAATGCATAATGAATAGTTCAAAAGAATGAAAAGATTTTTCTTGAATGTTAAGTTGCAATATTAAGTCAACTTGATAACACTTCATACATCACCAAAATATCAAGTCATACTTTAGAAACTTGAAAAAGATATTTAAGTTTGAACAATGATATTTGGAGAAGTGATATTTTGAATGATCTGTGACATTTGGATTTCCAAAAACCAAAAACACATGATATTTGGTTGCCTAAAAACATTAAGTCTAAATCTTCTTATTGATAGGCAACTACAAGAATCTACTACTTCCAAACCACTACAATCAAAAATTCACATTTTAATTAATTTTTTGTTAACAAATCTACATGGTGTTTGGTAATGTTACCACACTTGTTGCTATTGCCACGAAAATTCTTCACTCACTTTACATATATGTTTAATTTTAATTTTTTAATTTTGGTAATATTTTCAATGTTATTTTGTAACATCTATCAAAAGACTTATATTCAGTAATAATATTGACAAAGAGTATAAGTGACATGTGGTGAATGGCAAGTTGTGGTGATAATAACACAACCCTACACCTATATATATATATATATATATTTATATCTCAAAAACCTCTTATTCACTAATTTAGTTAGCCTTTAGCAGCTGGAGCCAATCATGTTTGAATTTGTGTTGGATAAGTATTGATCACAGAGGTTTTAGAGTAACCATGGGAAAGTAAACCAACAACAACCCATTTCTGATGAGCTTCTAGATTAAAGAAAGGAGGAAAAACAGCAAACAAAATAAAATAAATAAATGACATTGACTCGGATTGAAATTAATCAGCGTTAGAAAACTCCATCAAGAATTGTAATCTCATGCAAGTCAGTCAGCCTTTGGATTCAGTGCATGTGAAGGAACTGGTGTCAGTAATAAACGACGACAGCAGCCAACAAGCTTACTGTGATGGTGGATGAATGACAATTACTGACATTTTCACCTCATTGGTACAAAATTTATTTATTAAAAAATATTAAAATAATAAAAGTTTTAAACCCCTTATCGACATTGCCTACCCACGTTTATTCAGGTGGGATTTTTTTAATTTTTTTTGTATTTTTTTCACAAAAATTATGAATTACTTACGGTAATTAATTGTAATCTATTCATCAGTGTAGAAGTTCTTAGTTCATCAATTGACAGTTAGTAATCTCCAAAAATATTTAAGGATAATTTTTTGGAGCTTGAAACTCTGACTTAACTTGTATAATGTGGTTGTATTAGTATTTTGTGGATCTATTCTGATGTATTTTAAATTTTGATCCCTTTGCAATAAAACATCTTCAATGTATAATTAGATTGTACCTTTGATTTAAAAAAATAAATAAAATAAAAACTCTGCAACCATTGATTTGTTGTTTTCAATGTGTTTTAATAGTACAACTGAAAGTTTAGCTAAGTACCTCAAAAATTTCCAAATCTGTGCAACAAAACATTCCCTTCGTTGTAGGTTAACATTGTTACAGTCAATAAAAAAAGTTAAACAAGTTTGGCCTATTAAAAAGGTATTAGTCTAATTTTTCTGATGTTAATAATATGATTAGGTAGCACAACCATTAATAGCTTACTTAAAGGAGTGTTGACTAGCCATAATGAAGATGTAAGAATATGTTGTGCTAATAAATGCTCTGTGGACATGCATTGGTAAATGGGTAGATACAAAATTCTCTGAGAAAATCAGTTACTGGTCCTTTTCATTGATATTGATATTAAGGTGGAATGCGTAACAAATAATGGCTTAATAAATATAAAAGAATGTTGTATCTACTTTGTGTAGGTATGTCAGGAATAGGTTGAATCAGATATGGAAGTTCAAAATGAATTCTAATTCTTCATTTATTGAAACAAGCAGTACAAAAAATATAGGTGGTAACGTGAAGACTGGTTTTTTGAAGGCTGATCAACTTATTTGTTGAAATTCATAGTATTGTTAAATCCATCACATGCAACCTTTGTTGCATCACTAGTTTCAAGTAAGTTGATTAATGTTTCTTTTAATTATTTCTTTGGTGAATGTGTACATGGTTGTAATACACAACTACAGATAGATAGATAGATAGCTATATTTACACATGCACACATTTACAACATTTTACCAAATAAAATTGTGAAAAAAAACCTACTTGGTTACAACATAACGACCCCATAAGTTAGAATTCTTTATACTATGTTTGATACTATTATTTACATATGTATATGTATATGCATATACTCTAGTGGAAACTTGTATTGTTGGGTACACAAATGCTGAAAAATGATCTAATGTACAAATAGAAGATTGGAAGTCTTTTTGCAAATCATGTAGGGTTGTTTGTTGGTAAAAAATTTTATTAATTTTGGCCAATGAGAGGGCTTTTCTGTCTTTTTTTTTTTATACCTAAGCTTTATTGTTATTCCATTCGTAAACATCATCGAGAGGGGTAAAAGATGAGGGATAAATAGTGTGGAATATATCCTGAAACTGTTCTCGGCCAAGACTCCTTTCAGGCTTTTCCAGAGTAGGGTGGGTGTTGAAAGTTACGGTCGGTCTCATCAGTCTGACGATTTTACGTGGAACAGGCGAGGGTTGGGGAACGGGGAACGTGAGGTGGGGGAGAAGGGGAACTTACGAAAGGCGCCGGGGGGATCACCAGTAGAAGCACACGGCAGAGGGGCCCGGGATTCTGGATAGCGCGGGCTCCGATCCCCGTCGTCGTCGACGACGTGCATGTACTACAGTGGACCTCGTTCCGGGATTTGTGTGTCGATGTTTGCGCAGGCAGGGGTCGGGGGGGGGGGATCCACATTCTGGTCGCGTCAGAGTAGCGCTCTGTGTTGGATTCGCTACTTTTTCTCCTTCTCGATTGTCGTAACTTATTTTGTTTCTGTTTTTAAAGGTCGGAGAGAGAGAGATTGTGGTGTTGGACTACAGGGGACGATGCTGGAGACTAGAGACCGAGACCGAGACCGAAAGCGAGAGAGAAGGCTGTGGATGTGCGATGGTGAGTGACATATGCATGGGAGGGCGGTGAGGTCAGCGAAGACGAGGTTGTGATGTCGTGGAGCCAGTTGCCGAGGTGAGGGAGGGAGGGCTGAATTTGTTTGTTCAGTTTGGGAAGGGTTTTGTTTCTTGAGGTGGTTGATGAGCGATTGCGAGGGATGGGGATTGTTGCGCATTGCGAGTGGTGTTAAGCTACGAGGTAGTTGAGATGTGGGCGTTTGGTTTGGCTTAGTTAGTATTTGTCAGTGATCGATGGGTGAGGCGAATTGAGTAGCCGTGTATGCAATTCCAGGCGTTTGTTTGCGTTTGGGTGGCATGTTTAAGGGGAGGTGTAGGAGGTGCTGTGTGAGGGAGTAGGGGTTTCGAGTTTGTGTGGGAGTGTGACTTTCGATATAGGAGATTAGGGAGTTACAGGGGTTTTTGGTGTTGCGGTAGGAAGGTCAGGGCAAAGGTATAGGGGATGATCGTCTGCGCGAGGGGTTTCGGGGCGTTGCGCTTGAATTTTGATAGTGTGTTGAAAGGGATGTGATGCTTTAGAGCGTGGCAATTGCAGGGCGTTCCGAGGTACAGGAGCCGTACGTGCTAACGTTAACGGTTCCACAAGGACGGTTGTACGTGCTAGTTAGGCTCGTTGCAGCAGGACCAGCCCATGAGCATGCCCTGTTAGGGTTCGTATTCGCCAATCGCTCGGTGGTTCTTTTGATTCACGCATCAGGATTCTGGAGGAAGAGACAGTCGCTTTTGCACTTCGCGATTAAAGTTGTTAATGCCAGAGGCCCAGTACGTGAATCTTGGCAGTCTTCTCAAGGTCGATCTGACATCTGCATGAAGTCGGACCAGGTCGTGAATCATATGTACTGTATAGTTACAACGCATTTAAGCATCCTAAAGGTGGAAGCTATTATCTCTGCAGAAACAAGCAATTTGTGGTGGTAGAGAATGCAGGGTTTTGGCATTGCGCATCTTCTCTGAAAGATGAGCTTTGAGGAACACATGCAGCAATAGAGCGAAGTATAAGAGCTTTTGTTCACGGGGTAGCCAATCTCAACTCCTCTTTCGTTCGATGTTGCCATTCACCAATTTCGTCTTAGAGACTCAGCCCATATGACATGAAAATCCTGTGGGTACAGTTTTTGACTGAAGCGGGACACCACAGGATCCGAATTGGTGACATTGGGTTTAGCCATAAGCAACACTACATTGCAGCCGATGAAGTCATCTTTGGGCTCCGCTCCCTTTTGGCAAATACGAAGCACACTCTGTTCTGCAGAAAACACAACAATTGCAAACTGTCGCTGAGCAGGCGAGTGCGTCCCATACAAATATTTCATTTTAAGTAGTATAACAGCTTGCTATACCCTCACTCTCAGAAAAAAGAAAAAGGAAAGTGGGGTGGCTACGGAGTTTAATCAGATGCTACATACGAGTGCACGATGCATATGTTTAACATCCTGGTTAATTAGTCATATGTTCTAGATGTTGAAGGGTATCACCCTCAACAATTGGAAGACTCGGTGCTGATAACGTCAAAGGTGAAGCACCAGCATAACGTAGGCAGAAACTTCTCGGCGTGTAGTTCTTGACTGGGAATCAATCTGAATATCTTTACTCTTTCACATGTCTTTGTTTCTGATGGTTATAAGTCTCGATTTCTAGTTTACTTCACGCTGAAATTGACATGCCTTCTTAATTTTCCAGGTAGATGTGGCAGTTGGACAACTGCCAGCTTGAAGTAGATGCCATCATCTTCCCGCTCTTCAAATCTTTGATTTTCTCTTTTGCCACTATTTAAGTTTTAGGTGTCGTTCCCGCTGGCCCTCTGCTGTCGCAAGGAGAAATCGCTCTATTATAATTGCGTACTCCTGAAAATCTTACAGGAAATATGCTGGGTGCGTGGCTGATTGTTTGTAATTTACAATAGTTGATTTGAATCTTCATTCGGTTCGCATAGTTCAGCATCCGTTCCGAAGTCAAAATTTATCCTGTTGTACTAGCACCTTTCTTTCCCTATATTATATAGTGATTCCTTGCTCATCGTCTCTTTTGCTCATAATCTTGAGTGTTTCCGATTGCGAGCATTGTTTAGCTCACATTTTTGTGTCTCCAGCCTGTGTAGCTTGGTCATCTGGGAAATTGGTTTCTTATTACCTCATGCAGCCAATTGGGCCTTCAAATCGGTGAATGGCAGCCCATGATTCCTCTGTGGGCCGAGCTTGGGTTTTATCCCCTCCGGATGAAAGTGTTATGAGTGGAGGTGAAATCGATGGTCTCGGCAGCAGCGGGTTAACGATGGGGTTGTCTCCCTTTGTTAGGCAATCTTCGAGCTTTGGAGGTGAATCTCTTCATAATGACACTCAAATTGCGACCGTATGCTTGCCTAGCGGGGATAAACTCAAGGGCGTAGTGCAATCTGACACAGAGGATGGCAACGTACATAGGGTCATGCCTGAATCGACTAAGGTTAGCTGTGATCCTTTTTCTATGTCGTTACCGCTACGGTCTCCATCTACATGGGGTTCGACAGCAAGTGGCTCTTCGTCTTGTGGCGAATCATCAATGATGAACGAATCTGAGGGTTGCGATAGACTACTTCCCCTTGGGGAACCACTTGCTCTTCAGGGTACCGAAAAGGATGTGGGATTCGAAGTTTTAGCGGCTCATTTGAGCGTGAGCAGGTTGAAGGAGAAATTGGATGATGCTGGGGAAATATCTGCGGTTCAGGGTAGTACTACTCGATTTCGGGACTTGTTGCGAAGAGGCTCGGGGTCTCTTCCTCCATCATCTTCAAACAGCATGGAAGGGTTACCTTTGCAAGGTGCTAGTGTAGGTTTGGATGCAAATCTTCTCCACGCAGAGACGCAGGGAATGTTGCAGGCTATTCGAGATGTGGACATGAGGATGGGGGCTGAGTTATCAGGAGGTCACGGCCCGTTCGATGATTTGCAGCAGCGACCAGTTTCTGTGCATTCTAGAACAGATTTAATCCGCCTGCGGTTTCCGGAGAAGACTCCTGACAAGCTGCATCGCAAGCGTGCTAAAATTCATCCTCCCAGCTACACTCTGTGAGTTTCATCTTCAATCTCAAATGTGGCAGGGAACTTTGATTCTAATTAAAATATCTAGTAGTGGTGTAATGCATATGGAAGCGCACCTGCTTTACTTCTAAACCTCATGCTACATTTGGCTCTCTTTAGTAGTTACGAGCTTAGAGTTGGAAGATCTCAAGTCAACCAATTATAATCAGTAATATGTATTTCCATTATTTCATCAAGCAGACGGCAGCAAAGAAATATGCTGGCTTCAGGATCACAAGGGGAGAATTCTACGACAGCGTCATCAGGAGCTTCTGCAGGGATGTGCACTCAAGGGTTTCCACCTTCGACATTACCTGCAGATGCGTCTTCAAGTCAGGTTGTCGGACATCTCATCAACCCTGATCTTGTTGGAGATGATGGAGATGATGGAAGCCGCAGACTCTATGTGATGAGTGTGGAGGATGGTGAAGCTCGCATGGACCTTACGGATGATCTTCTGCACAAAGTGAGTGGTTACCATCTATGCCACAGCGTTCTCTTCGTGACAGTGACAGTTTAAAACGTCTTCAAATGTAGACACTGCTACCAACATCCTGCTCGGAAATAGCTATTGAAATCATTCTGGGATGTATCCAGAGCGTGCATTAATTAGTCAAGCGGTTAGTGTGACGTCATAGACATAGATTGTATTTCACACGGATTATGCATTATGATTCTTAGCTGTTGTGCACCAGAATCTCCAAATTCGTTGAACTGTTTTTGGCGTGACGTTCCCTCAATTGTTGTTGGATCAATTGCTGTGCTCATTGAGTCAGTAGCGAAATAGTTTGGAAAGGGCTGCAGTCTGAACGCAGTATAATTTATTAATTTATGCAGGTCTTTTCATTTCTGAGAGATGTTGACTTATGCCAAGCTGGTAAAGTGTGTCGACAATGGCGGGTTGCAAGTACGCATGAAGATTTTTGGAAGTCATTGAACTTTGAAAGTCGTCAAGTTACTCATCAACAAGGTATAGTTTGTTTCAGTCATTAGGAGACGCTGATATTATTGTATGTAAATTTTATTTCCACACAGCTCTGATAAATTATGTTGTTTATAGGGTTATCAATTTGTGAATATGATGATTATACTTCATCTTGTATTTAGCAACCTTCCATCATGATCTGGATGGGACTCACCAGCAGGGGCACATGTTTTGGATTGATGCAGTGACGGTGTTGTGTGCAAGATATCCTAAAGCAACAGAATTGAATCTGAAAGGGTGTCCTTGCGTCGATGAGGTTCTTGTACATCAAGCAATGGTCTCGCTTCGGTTAGTGGGTTTTTCTATGTATTTTATATTGGCCCTATATCAGCTGATCTTCTCAAGAACGGCAATATCTTTGTTCTTTTGCTCGATGAAGCATTTTGAGACAATTGAATGGCTGACCTGAAAACTTGCTGAGCTTCTCCTATGAAGAGATGTTACAATGCGAATTGACATGATGTTTCTTGCATTGCAGTAACTTGAAGGTTTTGACCTTGGGACGAGGATTTTTGAGTGATGGATTCTTCTATTTGCTTTCTGGGTCTGAGTCTTTGCAAAGTTTGAGCATTACTGATGCGACTTTAGGAAGTGGTGGTGCCCAAGAGATACAACTTAAGCATGAATCACTGCGCTACCTTCAGGTTGTGAAGTGCCGGGTGCTGCGCATAGCCATAAGGTTCACATTCTTTCTCCATTTGGATCTGACATTGCCTGATCTGTTGTCTGTTTTGCATTTAGGCGCTGTTATGAATTTCAGTGATGGATGTTTTGAAATAGGATGCGTAATCTTATGCTGTATAGTAACGAAAAAACCTGTGAGTTTCCAGGTGTCCATTATTGGAGACGTTATCTTTGAAACAGACAGGGACGGCGTCTGCAATGCTTCATTGCCCTCGCTTGCTTAAACTCGATGTATCATCATGTCATAAACTATCTGATGCTGGCGTGCGTGCCGCCGCTACAGCCTGCGCGCTTCTTACATCTTTGGACATTTCCAACTGTGCCTATGTCAGTGATGAAACTTTGAGAGAATTATCTCTAGCTTGCTCTCATCTCCGCAGATTGGATGCCTCCTACTGTCCGAACATATCACTTGAGGTTAATCAGCTCGAGCTTTTTGCTGATCTCGATTTCGTGAGCTGTGTGTACATGAAGGTCCTCATTAAAGTTTACTTTTCATTGACATCATGACGTTTTCGGATCTCGTCTTGGTCGATCTAAAGTAGGGATCAAGTTCTTCTAGCAGTGTGGTTTACAAGGGTTGACGAACATATTCGTTGAGCGTTTATGAATTTTCTGTGGCAGGGTGTTCGGATGCCTATGCTCACAGATTTGAAGTTGGTGAATTGCGAGGGTATCAACTCGTCATCCATGGCTGCCCTTTCTTATTGTGTGATGCTCGAGGTACTTTCACGTGGATTTCTTATAAAAACATTATTTATTTAGTAATAACGTGTACTGTGGATAACATAAGTTCAACCCTATCGTCTTTTTATGCTCTATTCAACAAAATTAAAAAAAAAAAAAAAAAAAAATCCCTGTTCTGTACATGAAAATTAGCTTGTAGAGTAGCAGTATATTTTATAAATAGATAGACGTTAATGATTTGAAGATGCTTCTTGTAGAGCATGTACCGTGAAGCGCGTTATGACTTCCTGCTTAATGACTATTGTAGTTATTTATTTATTTATTTATTTATTATCAGTGCATGACATAAATTTTTAGATCTCACTGAACAGGGTGTTCTGTTTATTTTCCAGGTGCTTGCCATGGACTATTGTTGGCTATTAACTTCAGTCACATTGGATTTGCCACGACTTCGAAGTATAAGCATTGGACACAATCGCAAGTACTAAGCCGACACCAACCCTACTTTGCCTTTTCACTATTTCCTTCACATGTTAAATTTATATAATTTTCTACTTTCTGTGTGATTCCAATCATGAACTTTAAAAGTGTGTAGTTTACCCTATAAATGTAGTATCCGGTATTTCAAGCGGCAATTTATTTTACTTGCTTGTCGTCATAGTTAATTTTAGCAACAGACATGCACAGCCGAAGTAAATATCAGTTGTTTCGTCTGCGGGTTGTGGTCTGGAGGACTTCCTACTTATCTGTTCTTGGTTCAGATTTGCCCAGTTGGTTTATGGTATGGACATTGTGCAGATTTGGGGAGCTTACGTTGCGCAGCCCTGCTCTCACGTCGTTGAACCTCAGCCATTGTCCTGCTCTTAGTCGAATTGATATTGCATCAAGCAGTTTCGAGGTATACTGCCATTCTGCAATAACATACTCTGCACTCTAGTTTAGTTTAGTTCAGTGTACTGTTGGTGCAAACCCTAATAGTTGGACTGGTCTGGATACACTTGTATTCAATCAAAAATCAACGACAAACAACTTATAAAGATAAAGCAAAATGGTACTTTCGTCTATCAGTGTTAGTTTAACCTTACTACTGTTAGCCAACTAATCACATTCCTGGCACAAGTGCTACTCTTTTCTCAAATTTTCCATATTCCTCTTCTTGCTTCAGAAATTGTGTTTAAAAAACCAGATGGGCCTCTCAAGCATGGCTTTACAATGTCCTTGGCTTCGTGAGGTGGACCTCACTGAGTGCGAGTCTTTGAACGATTCAGTATGTGATGTCTTCAGCGACGGAGGCGGGTGTCCAAAGCTCAACTCGCTCACTTTGGATTATTGTGATGTATGATTTCCTTATTGCTTAAGCTCCATCATGTTTAACATAATTGCCAACTTTCTGGCATAATGTTGAAGAACCTTTTCATGAAGTAGAAGATTAGAGATTCAAGTTCAAGTTCGAGTTTAGATACTCACAAAATGATAGTGAAGCAAGTAGGGATTAAGAATATAAAATTGCAAGAATATAAAAATTGCAAGAATATAAAAATTGCAATTAATTTAGCTTCCTTCATTGTTTGTTCTTGCATTCATCCTCTTGTCTATGATGATCTTCTGTTTTGTATTCTATCTATTCAAATCAGCCAGGTGTAACTGAAGTGATACGTTATTTGTGTATCTTGCTTATTATAGGTGCGCTTATGAATATTGATTTTGTTGTTGGAAGCCACAGGATTACTGCTAATATCAAGGTTTTGCAGGGGCTTGTGAAAGTGAAGCTGACAGCATCATCCTTGCGCGCACTCTCGCTTGTGGGTTGCCGGAATATGATCTCCCTTGAGCTGTCTTGCCCTGTACTGCAGAGCCTTCTTTTGGATGGTTGTAACCGCCTTGTTGCTGCTTCTTTCTCTCCTGTACGTGTCTCCTTAAGCTATCTGTTGGCATGCAAATTATTATCAATCAATATGAAAAACATTTCTCACCAGGAGTAAGCAGTGTAGAAGATCTGCAGGAATATTCATGTCGGTGATGATCTTCAAAAGAAAGTTGCCGCATGAAGTAATGTGCTAATTTGCTGTTCTTCATGGTTATTTTTTGGTTGACATTCCCCAATTTTATTAAAGCGAGGGGAGTCCACCACCCTTTTAGTTCCAAAATATATATTGAAAAGTTACAACTGGCACATGTATCACTTTTGCTGGATATGTTTTGTCGCAGGTGGGATTGATGGCTCTGAACCTGGGAATATGTCCACATTTGGCGACGCTTGAAATAGAAGCATCTCAAATGACCACACTTGATTTGCGTGGATGTGGTGCTCTTTCCCAAGCCTTCATCCGATGCCCTCATCTTTCGTCATTGGATGCCTCTTACTGCAGGCAAGTTTATGTATCCGTTTATCCCTCATTTGTTAAGGTGACCGCTTTCAGTGGTAATATTATGTACTGTTCATCTTATTATTATTCTTTTTTGTTTTTGTTTTTGTTTTTGTTTTGTTTTTTTACTTCTGACAAGGCTTGTGGTATGTTCGGATGTGTGCAGTCACCTTGGAGATGATTGCCTGGCCGCAACAACAGCATCATGTCCTGCTATTCAAGTTCTAGTGTTGGCTGCATGCCCAGCAGTTGGGCCGGTTGGGTTACTTGCTCTGAAGAAACTTCCTCGTCTCACAATGCTAGATCTTTCATACACGTTCCTCACGGACTTGTCGCCTATCTTTGAGGCCTGTCCTCACTTGAAGGTATGTTGTAATCGCTTAGTGCTTTAGTGTGGCGAATATTATAAGCTTGCAGCTAGTAATTATGCTTAAGTCGAGTATGAATCGTCAACAGAATAAAGGTATGCATCATTTTGTGAAAGTGGTTTTGACATACGTTCTGATGTAAATGGTAGGTGTTGCGATTGTCTGCTTGCAAGTATCTTCAAGAGACAGCGCTCAATGCCTTACATGGAGGCAAGGTTTTATCCGAATTGCAAGAATTGGATATGTCTTATGGAAGTTTGGGCCGTGGTGCTATTGAGGGAGTCTTATCCTTGTGTCCTCATCTTACACAACTAAGTTTGAATGGTTGTTTCCATGTGACGGACCATTTGTGGAGCCGGCTTTCCACCCCTCCTCTCCCGCTTGAATCTATGACCTCGGAAGATACCAGGATGGAGGACGCCTGCTCCTCTGATGGCGTGGTAGATCAGAGTGGTCGAATGGATCATAAACTTCATCAGGATAATGTTCTTGAAACGCTGCGAGAGGTTACGCCTCACAAAAAGGAGATGATGGAGGGATGTGGTCAAGTTGAAACTGCTCAAGGCCATCAAGCAGGAGCTTGCTATGTGGCTGCCAACACTCTCTCTGACTCGAGATTAAAAGGGCCTTCTGAGGCACAAGGTGAACATGACACAGACGAGGATCAGTGGGTCTCTGAAAATGATGGCTCATATCCGCAGACTTTTGTGCCGATGACTGGACCAGCTCGGTTACTCCAGACCTTAAATTGCGTTGGATGCCCCAATATTCAAACTGTAGTCATACAACGAGATGCCGCATGTCATCATCTCACTACATTGAACCTGTCACTCTCGGGTAACATACGAGAGGTTCGCCTTGGCTGCAGCAATCTGACCACTCTTAATTTGAGGTCAGTGTTGTCCATGAACTTTTAGTGGTGCATTAATGATTCTTCGTCTTGTTCATCATCTCCACGGCCTCTGTCTCTCGCGCTGATCCTACCTCCCTTCCCTTCCGGATTTATTAAATTGTAATCTGTAAGTTCTTTTATGTTCTTTTGGAGTTACATTATGGTTCCTAGCCCAGTGCATCAGTTTATGCACTGGACAGTGGTGGGCGATTGGAATTGGTCTTTTCTTAAATTTGATTATTGGGATTTGTCTTCCTTGGACACCTTGTTGATGTTTTTTCCATTTGTAATGTTATCAGCCAATGTTCAGCACTTGTTGTACTTGAGCTCAACTGTCCGCGGCTTATCACGCTTTGTCTCCAGGTATACATATTTTCATGTTTTGTCACCATTTCTATTCGTTTTAGTATTTTTGTCTCTTCGGTTATTAGCTTATTTATTTTTCTTCCAGATTCATATTATTTACAATGCTTTCTTGTGGGGCAAAACAGGCAAGTAGTTAGCAACATTTATTGTAAATGTTTTAAGACATTGTAAGTATTATTTGTAGAGATTAACATGATTTGATTAGAATCTATGGTTGAATTTTGGGTGAATACAACTCCCTCTAATATGCAGTTCTTCCCTTTTTTGCAGTACTGCGGAATTGCAGCAGAGATGCTTGAGCATGCCCTTCGTGGTTGCAGTTTACTGGAGACTCTCGATGTTCGGAATTGTCCAAAGGTACTTTTGCGACAAGTCACCTCTGTTACCGCATCGATCTTTTGTACTTATTTGTATGTTCCGACTCTGTTGGAATTTTAGTCCCAAGCACAGCTGAATTACCTGAACCAATCCTTTAATCTCTGCAGGTCTCCACGAGCGTTCTAACTTGCATGAGGTCTATCTGCCCGGGGCTTAAGCGGCTGTACAGCACTTCATCTGCATGAGAGAGGCTTTGAGAAACCTCATGCAATATCAATGAGATTGCGTGTGTTTTAACCTAGCCAATCTGCAGCGTTTGAAAACTACATAAGGTATCTAGTAAATGTAAGTTGGGTATGCACTTTTTGTGTTCAATCTCGGCCCTTGAAAATTATTGAAATCCCGGAGGGAGACACCATTTGTAAGTGTATTTTGTGCCAATCCGGTCATGACAATGTGACCCCAGCTTCAATATTCAGTCGTCCCACTCCTTAGGTGTATTATTTTGAAAGAATAAATGATTAGTTGTAGGATTACTTAGGAAATTTTGATATAGTGGCCTTTTTTAACTTATTTGTATTAAATTACACAGGTGGTTTTTTAAGTTTTGAAGGGATTAACTCTTGAAGCTTAGAAACCAATCCCTTGTGAATTATGGTTTTCTTTTTCTTGCAAACAATGGCTCAAGTGAAATGAATGATCCATGGGAGAGGTGCAGGATCTTAGTGCATTAATTTGCATGTGAAATTTGTTTGTTGCTGCAATACATCATAATTAAGCATTTGCTATGATAAAAGCTTTGTTTTATTTTTTTGTTTATATTTCAAGGAAGTGCAAAGTAAGTCTTATTATAAGTTTCACATTTGTTGACACTTTAAAAGGAATGTTGTACCTTAGCAAGACAATTGATAATTATGTTATTCTTAGTATTATTGAAGATGAGAACTTTTATTGTTGAAATAACAGATGTTCAAACTGAAAAGTGAATCAACATAAATATTGTAACATATAGATGGGTTGGATGTGGTAAATTTAATGGAAACTAATCTTGTTTACAAATCCTTTATAATGATAAAGGAATTTGAGCCAATGTTAAAAGTATTTTCGATTAAAAACATTTACATTGATTTTGTTGAAAATTAAAACATATTATATATATGTAATTAAGAATAATATAAAAAATTACAAATTCTTAGATATGGGAAGAAACTACAAGTGTGATTAGATGCATTATGTAGTCACAAAACTATTCTAAAAAGTTTATTAGATTTAAGAAATTTTATAAAAGTGTAGTACAATATGGACACTTATTTTGTAAGGCTTATGGTCTTTAAGAAGCTTTTATATAGTTTTCTTGTTAGCCAATATATATTGGATCTAGACTAAATTTGTTTGTAGTCTTGTCAATGTTTATTTTTTATTTTTTATTTATTTATTTTCCTCCACTTTTTGAGGCTTTTTAATCTCCTTACAGTTGGCAAAAACCAATTTAGTTCTTTGTTGTTTAAAAAACACATCTATCTTTTGATTTTTTTTCTTTTTCTTTTAGGCTTTTATTATTTATCTATAAAATAAAACAACTTGGCTATAAGACAAAGATACAAAGAAGTCTTCTCATTGGTTGTAAAGAAGAGAACACAAGGAACGCAAGAACTTAAGGAATGTAAGAATGCAAGGAATGCAAGGCTTTCCAAGGTCTCGTAGTTTGGAAGAGATTCCTTTCAGAAGCTTTTACATATTTTTTGCACACAACAACATAGGTTTTCACTAGTATATATTATATACATATTTTATAGGCAAAACCAACTAAATTTTTATTGTTGAAAAATTGACACAATAGATAATAAATGTTATATTAAAATTTAATTATTTTTTAACAAAGATCAAATCAATATAATTTAAAATATAATTTAAAAAATTTACTATGTTATTCTTTCTTAAATAGAATTATTTATCATATTAAAGAACTTCTTTTATGAAAATATAGCAAAATTTTAAAAATCTACAAATTTAAAAATAAAAAATAACACACATATAAAAACCCATAAAAAAATCATACTTTTGTTGCATTATTTTTTTTTACTACTGCAACTACTATTAAAATTAATTAGTCATATAGATATGAAGATAATGATATTTTCTTTTGGTTTTCTGTAATTTTGATTTTTTTTATTATATTTATTATATGTTATAAATATATATATATATATATATATATATATATATATATATCATGGATATTTTAGAATCTCAAATACTACTCTAAACATCTATTTTTTTATTTTATTATATTTATAAAATATATATTTATAATTTTATAAATATGTCACATGGATAATTAGATTTGTCCTACAAATTTCTTACTTTTTGAAAGTAATGTTAGACACAATCTACAAGATAAAAAATATAACTTAGTGATTCAAGGCAACATGAAAATAAATTATAATAGCTAATACATTGGCACTAACTTAATATTAGAGAATGCACATAGGAGCCATCTAAGAATCTTGCAAATGCGTTAGAACTTGTTACAATTTAAGTTAACTTAACCTTTAAAACTTTGGAATTGTAAAGGAGATTCTAAAAAAAGATATGTCTTTTTTCAAATAGATGGATAAATATAACATGTATGGTAGCACAAATTTAGAAGAGACTCTTGAGATTTATTAGTACTATTGAAGGTGGATATAGTACTTTATGTAACACAAAAGTTCTTTGAAGGTAGTTATAATGGCTTTAATAATGATCAAATATCTAGTTGGTCTTTTTGCGTTAGTTTGATAAAGTATTGATGGATAAAAGAGCCTATCAACCATCTTTCTTTAGAACATAGATATATTTTTGTTATTAATACTATCCAAAAAATTATAAACTTTATCAACTTCTATAACAACTTATCTACTTTTTGTAGGCATCATTTTTTATAATAGAAGTAATATGATAAATATATGTATTACTTACATAAATAGAAGTAGAAATAGATAGAAATATGTCAAGTAGACAAATTTTTGAAGAAGCTATCAAAAAAAACTTCTTAACAAAAACTAGAAACTTTTACGTTTATTATTAAGACACATAACTATTAAAAATTGTCCTACAAATTTATTACTTATAGAAAATCATATTGGAAGCCATTTCCAACTTGATGCTTCAACCTTAAGTCTTATAATCCTTCTAAAGCTTCTACAAGACTATCTTGGTAGCTAAAATATATAGAGGCAAGATTGAAGCCATTCTCAATCTTATCAAGACCTTTCTTTGTCTTAGTTCAAGACTCTTTAGTTTCTTTGTAATTAGAAATAACTATTCTAGTTCTTTTCTTATTATATATTTTTCTCTTAATGTCACAAGACTAAATTATCTTTTCAAAATTTTGCACAAATTCATACCTTCAACATTAAGAACTTATTCAAAGAGACTTTAAGTGGATTTATATCTAGAAAATGTTCAAAGAATTTTATAATTATAATATATATATATATATATATATATATATATATATATATATATATATAAATCTTAAATATTATTTGAATAAAAATATTTTTTACTATTATCTATTTTAAATTATAAATCTTATATATATATATATATATATATATATATATATATATATATATATAGATATATATATATATACTTAAAATTATTTTAATAATAAATTATATTATATATTATTATTTTTATCATTCTTTATATATATATACATACACATAAGTTTTGATAATATTTTTTTATTAAAAATATAATTTATTTATTTAGTGACAATATTTATATTAGGTGAATACATATTTTTTTTTAATTGCAATAATTTATAGGATAGATTTAGTAATTAATCTAATAGATATGAATTAATTTATATATAAAAATTTGAATAAAAAATTAAAATATATTTCATATTTTTATTAAAAACAATATTGTAAAAATATCAATAGTTATAACAAAAATTATAATAAAAATTAAATTTCAGATCTCTTTAACCTTGCAAGTTTGATTAAATATAGATTTTAGTATTTTTTTTGTTAAACTTAATAAAAAAATTGCATGCTTGTATTAAAGGTTTATATATGTATATATGTATATATATATATATATATATATATATTCTTAAGCATAAGATTTTTAAAGTATCAAAAAATACATATGAGGCTCTTAAAATAGCTTAAAAGCTTATAATTTATTTTAGTATCAATACTAAATAATTAAATTATATATACATTAATTATATCTATTAAATATAGATTTTTATTTTGGTATAATTATCTAGTATAAAGAATTTTGTTTCATTGTAGGATTATTTAATAAACTTTACAATGTTTTTGAAATTTAATACCAAATATATACTGAAGGTAGTCAAAGATGTGAAGTTTTAAATTAGCTTCGTAATGATATTATGCCTTAAGTATAATTAATATAAAAGAAAGATATGGATGTGAGGTTTTCTAATTTATTTAGCAATGATGTCAAGCTTGAGCAATTGTTTTTGTTAAGAATAGTCAAAGATGCATGGTTATACCAGATTTTATTCAAGAATAATTAAAGATGTAAAATTTCTTAATTTATTTAGAAACGCTGTTAAGTTTTTTAAAAATTTCAAACAAAAAATAGCCAAAGATATAAGATTTTTAGTTTTATTTAGCAATGATTTCAAGCTTGAGAAACTACTCATATTTAAAGAAGTCAAAGATATAAGATTTTTCAAATTACTTAGCAATGAAATCAACTTTGAGCACTTAATTATATTAAAGGTAGTCAAGAATGTGAACTTCAAAGATATAATATAGCCAAATTTCTTTGATAATGATATTAAGCTTGAATATCCATATATACTAAGATTTTTTAATGAAATTATATTTCTTATTAATTTTGGCAATACTTTTAAATGTCTACAATCTTTTATATTGATTTTTTTAATGACCTTAAATACTTTATTTTATTTGGTACTGTCATTAATTTTAAATATCTTTTTAAATCAAATTCTCATAATTTAGATTTTTTAAGTAATTATTTTAGAAATTATTATATAAAACTATAATTCTTCCATTGCAATACATTCAAATTTTTAAATATTTTTTACATTTTTATCAATTAGCATAATAAATGCTTTATCTAAGACTTCTTTTTGTGGATTAAAGACCATGCTAAATTCAATAGATTAACTTTTAGATTATAAGAATATTTTATTAACTTCAAAAATATATTAAGTCTTTCTCTATTATTTCTTTATGCTAATTGACTATTATTATTGCAAAAAAAATAAACTCTAAAAAAACAAGCACTTTCAATTTTACCAAGTTTATCACTTAAATTTTTAAAAGAAATTTTTTTTAGATATAAAAATAAAAATAAAAATATATAGATGATGCTTTCAATATATATATATATATAAAAGAAATTGTTACAATACAAAATAAATAAATAAAGAATATATTTTACATCAACATGCATGTAATAAATAAAATATTATCTGAACAATACAAAAATATCATGTATCTAATCTTCAAGTACTAGTTATTCTTTTATCATCAATAATTCTATATACACTATTTTGTAAAGAATCAAGTACATTATATTTTCAAAAATTCCAAAAGATACTTATATATTTAAATTACAAACTTGTATGTCTTTATATTCCATCTCATATTAAAAAAAATTGATCAATTTCTTGTAGTTAATTATATTTTATTATAATTCCAAATTTATCTATATTCAATAAAATTAGATTCACCAATGAATCTAATATAGATTTTATATCTTATTTTAATTTTTTTACTTTGTTATTGCTCCATATTTATAAGATTTTTTAATTTTTTAATTTTTAATATGCCTTTTGAATACACATCATTAATATATATATATATTTTATTTCTTTAATTTTTAAGTTATATAAGTTTATTTTTATAATATTCTAAATCTTATAATTATCATATTTTTAATTCTATCTAATTTTTTTTCTCTTTTTAATCTTTTTAAAGCTTACTTCCAATATCTCAAATTCTTTTTCTCTTAAATATGCATCTATAGCTTTGAAGTTAAATAATAGACTATTGCAAGCTTTTTTAATTTTTTCCAACCTTAAAGAATTTATTAAATAATTCTTTTTGATATTTATATAAATAAATTATAAACAGCTTTATAATTTTTTCTTTATCAAGTTATTCTATATTTTTTTTATGTACTTATACAACTCAATGCTTCATAGCTATTCAATTTCTAGTTATTACAATCAATATGCTACTATTTCTATCTAGTAAAACATTTTTAGGTACAACATTGTCAATTTGACTTTAGTCCTTTATATTGTCAAAGACTAAAATGACTTTGTTTTTAGTCAAGAATGCTTTCAATATTTCTTTAGTTTCTTTTAAATTCTTTAGTTTTGGTTTAATATTAAATTATTTAAAAAAATTGCAAGACATTTATAAAAATAACTATTATTTTTAATGAACCTAAAAAAACATAAGAAATCATATATGTAATTTATATCTCTAAATATGCCCTTTATTATTGTGATCTTGCATATTCTATCCATTCTATGAAGACAAAATATCTATACTTTTCATCTTTATGATTGTATTATTTTTAATGAACATTCTTCTCTCTAAAATTCCATATTTTAGTATATCAACTTATAATATTTCAAATCATAAATCAATTAAAAAATAAAAATAAAAATCTAATTCATGCATATTTTATATTTTTATTTAGCTTTATAAAAAATATTATATTTAGATATTTAACTATCATCTTAAAATATAAATATTTAAATAAAAATTATTTAAATTAATCCAATTAATTTAATATATTTATACTATAGTAATTAGTATAGATTTTAGCAATAGAAATATATTGTGTATTTATTATACTACTATATTTTGATTATTATTTTTTTTTTATTGATTCACCAATATATAATTCTTTTTCCTTGAATATGATTAAAGTGTATTCTTTGATTTTTCAAGAACCATATATTTAGTACTTCTACAAATATTATTATTTCTTATAGCTTTAGGATTGCTTTCAACTTCAATTTTAGAGTTTCTAAAATCATTTACTTTACAATAGCATGTGAAAAAATCTCATTTATAAATTTCTATTCTAAGATATTAAGTAAAATATCAGTAGGCTTTAGATCACAATGTGCAATGAATATGTCATGTAAATAACACATTATATTTGTAATTTAATATATGATACTTAGAAGAAATATGAAAGATGCTTATCTATTTTCTTCCAATATCTTCTTAAAAATTATTTGTAAAAATTCTATCTCTATTTATTTTATTTTATTTTATATTTTATGTTCTATTAGATTCATAAATTTTATTTTCACTATTTTTCATTACAAAATAATACTTTATTAAATTAGAATAATTTAAAGCTACTAAAATATTCACTTCTTTGATGAAATAATGTTCTAATGTGCCATCCATCTTATTAATTACACACTTAAGTTGGAATCACTTCGATTTATAAACAAATCCAAAAAATCATTTGCAAATCAATTCTAAAATTTCAAGACTTTTCATATTTAATGATTGTTTCAAATCATCCCATTCTTCATTTTATATATAGAGCAAGCCTTTGAATCTTTATAATGGATGATTTTTTAATCCATTTTTTTCAACATACCCTTCTTTATTTGCAAGAATCAATCTCTTATATTGATAGTCATCATCTTCAACATCACATATTACAAAACCAAAAGTAGCAATTGTATTTCTCTAAATATTTTTGGATTGTATTTAAAATCATATCTCTTACTATATTACAATAAATTCTATTAGTAAGAAATATGGCTTTAAATTCTACAATAGTTCTATTAATATTTCTTTGCTCTTTATTTAAAAAATATTCTATTTATTCCAATTTGATTAATCATAATTTTTTAAATAAATTATTTTTTTTTCACAAGAAATAACTTGCATAATAAAATTTTATATTTCCATCTATCAATGTTACTAATTATAAGATATTTAGATATCTTTATAACATATTTAATTTTTTAGCATAGATTTAAATATTCTTCATATTAAATGGCTTCTATCTTCATTGAAACTTTTATTTTCTAACATATTCTTAGAATTCTATCTAAATATCTCCATTAATATCTTACATATTTGGTATCGTATCAATATCTTATATTTTGATATTATTTTCTTATCTTGTTGAAAATCATAATATTATTTTATAATAATTAGTATCTTATATTTTTTAAAATAAGTTAAAGATGTCTATGCCATTAATAAATATTTGTCAATTAATTCTAAAATATTTGCTATAGCAAGCCAATTATAATTATTTTAATTTCATACTATCATCAACTATTAAAAATAATATAATAGATTTACTTCTTATCTTAAGAAAATTCATTAAACATACTTTTGTATATATTATTTCATTAAATCAAGAGTTTTTAAACCTACTCTTAAGAATGTAATTCTAAGACTACAACTTTAATTTTAAATAGTTCTAAAATTAGGTCATCTCTAATAAAAAAAATCCTTTTTTATCTTTGAATGCAGAAAATCTATTTAATAAATTTATCATAACATCTTGTCATAGATATATATTTATTGTAATTATTACCTAGATAATATGAATAGATAGAAGTAGGTTAAAATAGATTACTTTCATGATATCTTCTAAAATAGCTTTCTAAAAGCTTCATAAATACTACTTTAATTTTACATGTATTTTTAGTTGATTGATAGGTTAGAAATTTGGTCAACGTGCCATACATATTAATAGCTTGCTAGTCAAGCTAACTATGTGGCACTTGTATAAAAAACTTGCCTTGCAAGTTAAGATATGTATTATGTAAAGCCAACACGTTTTAGAGGTCCTACAAAATGTTGCTATGTAGCTCCTATGTAGATAGTATATATAAAGACAAGAGTAAAGCCTTCTTCATTCTTCTCAATTCTTTTCTTGCTTGTAGTCTAGTTTCAAGAGTCTCTAATTTTCTTATCTTTTGGTAACAGCCATTCCAGTTTTTTATTTTTTTATTTTTTTATTTTTTTATTTTTTTATTTTTTTTTATTTTTATTTTTTAATACACATACTTTTTTATTTCTATTTTTTCATACTTCTTTGAAAAAATCTTACTTCTTTTTTTTTTTTTTTTTTTTTCATCAAATTCTTATCTTTGATAAATTAATATGAGTACACTTATATTATTAGAGCTTCATCTTTTTTTAATTAAGAGTAGATTTTTCCTTTTTCTTGATAAGATATAAGCATATTAAAAGTTACAGATTACCATCTTTTAAACTAATATTATTTTTAATATTTTTTTGTTCTCAAATTCTTTCTTTTACTTATCTTAAGTAATATTAGACATCTCTTTTCTTCTATATATTATTATTGCAAAGCTTATCAAAACGAAGAGTGAAATGGTATAAATGCAAGAATAATTGAAAGAATTAATGCTTACAATGCATCAACACAATTTACCATTACAAAAAAGAACAAAAATGATAGAAAATAAAGATATAGAGATGATTGGAATTGCTTCAACATTTACACCAAACCATGTCTCTTTTTCTATAATAGAACACCATTCAAGCATTATAAAACCAAAAATTGCCTTACTTCAGAAATTTAATAGAACAAGATCAAAATTTCAAGGATTTATCAATTAAGTAAAACTAGCAATTAAACTTCAACTCCAAAGCTATCCAATTCTAAGATCACAAGTCAGGTTTATTGGAACACTACTTTTTAGTTCTATGTTATCATGGTTTTCATCTTTTCTTGAATAATGTGATTCAATATTCGATAATTTGGAAGCTTTTTTGGTAGAATTTTGATCTATGTTTAGAAAACATGATACAATTCATGTTGCAACAAATAAAATCAATGTTTTGCAATAAAGAAATCAATCTATATTTTGATGTTTAGTATAATAATTAAATTTTTGAATTTCAATCTAAGAATTATGTAAGTAGGCCTCAACATTATTATATTTCAATAGCAATACTAATATCTTCTCAATACATGTCTTTTAAAGTAGAAGATATACAAATTGATGCGATACATTTCAAACCTCTTACTGAGTAAAAAAAGTCTTGACATCAAGAAGGATTGTATATATATTATAGAAAATCAAAGCACATTACTCAATATTATCCAAAAAAGTGATATAATAATAAAATAAAAAATATAATTTTTAAAGAAGACAATATGTTAAAAAATGAGTTTTTCACCTTTAATAGAGATTATATAATTGGAACCTTATACAAAACCTAATGAAGGTCTTATTTTTTTTTGAGAATTATCTCCTTGTTTTACATTAGATATTAATTTAGAACCTAAATATTACAAAACCTCTCCCTTGTTAGATTCAAGAACCTTAGCTTATTTTTTAAATGAAGAGTTTGTTAAAAGATATTACATATCTTTAGTAAAGAAAATAAAAATTATTCATATAGAAATCATAAATGGATGTCTATTGTTCTCTAAAGATATTATACATAAAATATTTCTTCTAAAAGTAATAATTAATTATCATGGTAGCTTTGTGGTATTTAATATTACTAGATCTCCTTCTAATTCAATCATTTTAATTTTATTGTAATTAAAAAAATATAATTCTTGAATAAATTAGATTTCTTATAGTCTTCATTTTTTTGGAAGTATAATTAAGAGTATAATTAATTAAATAAAAATTCATAAATCTAATACAACCAAACATGTATTTATAGCTCTAAGATCTTTCTTACATGCTGCAAAAGAAAGATCACATTATGTCATTTATGCTACACTTGTTTCTAATAGTAAAAAGACTTCAAACGGCATTTCTAGCTAATATCAAGTTTTTTAAGATGTATTTGAGAAAAAAAATACAAATATTCTTCCAAAACATTGTTCTTATGACTGTTTAATTGACCTTGAAGAAAAAGCTCAACCTCCTATCACAGACATAATCATGCAAGCCAGTAATTACATATACAAATAGATAGAAGTAAGTAAAAGTAGGTAAAAGTAAGTTAATTCTATAGTATTTAATATGAAAGCTTCCTAGAAGCTTCATAGACGCTGCTTTAACTTCATAGGCATCTTTAATTGACTTTCTGGATTTGAAATGTGGTCAACAAGTTGGCCATGTGCCACACATGTTGTTAGCTTGAAGATCAAGCTAACTATGTGGCCCACACATAGAAAAACTTGCCTAGTAAGTCAAGGCATGTGTCCTACAAAGTCAACACATATTGGAGGTCCTATAGAATGTTGCCATGTAGCCCCTAGTCAGATAGTATATATAGAGACAAGAGTGAAGGCTTCTTCACTCTTCTCAACTGATTTCTTGCTTCTAGTCTAGTTTCAAGGGTCTCCAATTTTCTTGTCTTTTGGCAATAGCCATTTCAGTTTCTCTTTCAATATATATCCTTGTTTATATATATTTTGTTACCTCTCTTTGAGTGAAGGCTAACTTGTCTGAAATATTTTTTCATTGAGTTCTTGTCTTTCACAGATTGACAAGAGTACACCTACAATATCAGAGCTTTGTCTAATCTTGATTAAGAGTGGATTATCCCTTTTTCTTGATAAGATATAAGCATATTAGAAGTTGCGGATTACCCTCTTCTAAACTGATATTATACTTAGTATTTTCTTTGTTCTCAAGTCCTCTCTTCTATTTGTCTTGAGCGATATTAGACATCTTCTCTCTTCTAAGTGTTATTATGCCAAAACTTGTTGAAATGAAGAGTGCAATGGCACTAATGCAAGAGCAATTGAGAGAGTTAATGCTTGCGATGCATCAACTCAATTTACCACCACAATGAGCAACAAGATTGGCAGGAAGTGAAGATATAGAAATGATTGGAGCTGCTTCAACATCTGCACCAAACTATGCCCTTTCTCCTATAGTGGAACGTCCTTCAAAAATTTTAG
The DNA here is from genome assembly GCF_059467195.1 of Physcomitrium patens. Lineage (NCBI taxonomy): Eukaryota > Viridiplantae > Streptophyta > Bryopsida > Funariales > Funariaceae > Physcomitrium > Physcomitrium patens. Next base: position 5,051,360 of record NC_143415.1, read on the forward strand.
AGAACCAAGAATCGCCCTACCTGAGAAGTTTGATGGCACCAGATCCAAATTTCGAGGATTTATCAATCAAGTGTAACTTGTGATTGAACTTCAATCCCAAAGCTATCCAACTCCAGGATCGCAAGTTAGATTCATTGGTACGCTTCTTTCAGGTTCAGCACTATCGTGGTTTTCATCTTTTCTTAAACGACGAGATTCAATATTGGATAATCTAGAGGCTTTTTTGGCGGAGTTTCGATCCATGTATGGAGAACATGATACAATTCGTGTTGCAACCAATAAGATCCGTATTTTATGACAAGATAATCGATCAATAACGTTATACGCTTCATAATTTTGACAACTTGCAACTGATATCAAGTGGGATGATACTGCATTTATTAGCCAATTTCTCTACGGATTACAATATGAGGTAAAAAAATTAATGCTCAACTTACTTGATCCTCAAACATTGAGTCAAGCAATTGACTTTGTTGTGAAGTGCGATAATCGCCTTTTTGAATTCCGATCTGAGAACCATACAAGTGGACCTCAACGTTACTATAATTCAATGGCAACACCAATACCTCTTCAACACATATATTCAGAAGTAGAAGATATGCAAATTGATGTAGTACGTTTCAAACCTCTTACTGAGCAAGAAAAGACTCGTCGTCGTCAAGAAGGATTATGTTTATATTGTGGAGAACCAAAACACACTGCTCAACATTGTCCAAAGAAATGACGCAATCACAAAATGAAGAGTATGGCTATGAAAGAAGACAATATGTCGGAAAACGAGTTTGTCCAGCTACAATAGGGACCGTGCGGTTGGAACCTTGCACAACATCTAATAAAAGTCCTATTTTCTCCTCAGAGCCCTCTCCTTGTTTTACATTAAATGTCATTTTAGGACCTAAACATTACAAAGTCTCTGCCTTGTTAGATTCAGGATCCTCAGCATGTTTTTTAGATGAAGAATTTACTAAAAGATATAGCATATCTTTAGTAAAGAAAACTAAACCTGTTCATGTAGAAGTCATAGATGGTCGTCTATTGTCTTTTGGAGATATTACTCACGAAACCCTTCCTATAGAAGTAATAATCAATGATCATAATAGTTTTGTAGTATTTAATATCATTAGATCTCCCTCTAATCCAGTCATTTTAGGTTTATCGTGGTTAGAAAAATACAACCTTCAAATAGATTGGATTTTCTGAACTCTTACTTTCTCTAAAAGTATAACTAATAATGTAGTTAATCAAGTAGAGAGTCATAAGTCTAGTTCAATTAAATCCGTATTTATAGGTGCAAAAGCTTTCTTGCATGCTGCTATGAAAGAATCACCATATATTATTTATGCCACACCCGTTTCTACTGATGAAAAGACTTCAAGTGGCATTCCAAGCCAATATCAAGAATTTCAAGATGTATTTGAAAAAAAAAATGCAGATACACTCCCTAAACATCGTCCCTATAATTGCTCAATTGACCTTCAAGAAGAAGCACAACCACTATTCGGACCAATCTACAGTTTATCATAAAATGAGTTGGCTGAACTCAAGGAGTATATTGAAGAAAATCTAGCCAAGAATTTCATACGCCATTCTAAATCTCCAGCAAGAGCTCCAATTCTATTTGTCAAGAAAAAAGATAGATCATTGTGGATGTGTGTTGATTATCAAGGACTCAACAAGATTACCATCAAGAACAGGTATCCACTACCTTTAATATCTGGACTTCTTGATCAACTGAATCAAGCTAAGATCTATACAAAAATAGATCTTCGGGGAGCATACAATCTAGTACGCATCAAAGAAGGAGATGAATGAAAGACTACGTTTTGAACTAGGTATGGACATTTTGAATACAACGTCATGCCTTTTGGACTTACAAATGCACCAGCAACTTTTCAACATCTAATGAATGATGTTTTTCAAGAGTTTTTGGACGATTTTGTGGTCTGTTACCTGGCGACATCTTGATCTATTCTAAGAATCCAGAAGAACATGAACTTCATGTTCGTTGTGTGTTACAAAAATTAAGAGATACAGGACTCTATGCCAAGATATAAAAGTGTGTATTCCACACTACTCAAGTCGATTTCTTAGGTTACATCATTTCAAATGATGGACTTATGATGGATCCTAAGAAAGTTCAAACTATTATAGATTAGAAGATCCCAAAAATGGTAAGAGATGTCCAATATTTTTTGAGATATGCCAACTACTATCGGATCTTCATCAAAGACTTCTCTAGAGTTGCAGCTCCACATACACGTTTGACTTGTAAAGACAAACTCCAATGGAATCAAGAAGCGAAAGTTGCTTTTGAATCTTTGAAGACAGCGTTTGTTTCTGCACCAATCTTGTATCGTGTTGATTTTTCCAAAGCATTCTTTATGGAAACAGATGCATCGGACTTTGCTCTAGGTGCGGTTTTATCACAAATGGGAACAGATGACAAACTTCATCCAGTAGCCTTTCATTCAAAAAAATTCTCAGTAGCACAAATCAATTATGAGATCCACAACAAAGAACTTCTTGCAATTGTGGATTCTTTTCAAGAATGGCATGATTATCTAGAAGGCGCTTCCAGTCTAGTCACTAAGTATACAAATCACAAGAACCTCAAATATTTTATGTCAACACGCATATTAAATTGTCGCCAAGCTCGTTGGAGCATGTCTTTATCAAGATTCGAGTTCATCATCACTTATCGGCCAGAAAAACAACAAGGTTTGTCCGATGTCTTGTCTAAACGTTCTTATCTTGTATCAAAAAAAAGAGATGCAGCTTTTGAGCAACAAAGAACGGTTCTCTTGAAGCTAGAGCAATTTCATCTTCGAGCAATAAAATCAACATTGACTGTTGATTTAACTTTTCTTAAACAAGTCCAGTTAAGTATGTCTTCAGATCCTCTTGTTCATGATATCAAGAATAATTCTTCTAAATTTCATGATCCCTCTAAATTTGAATTCAAGAAAAACCTACTCTATTTCAAAGGATGCCTATATGTTCCAGAAAGAGAAGCACGTTTACGTGTTCTTCAAGCTCGTCACGACTTCCCAGCAGCAGGACATTTTGGATATAATAAGACTTTAGAGCTGATATCTAGAGATTTTTGGTGGCATCAAATGTAGAAGGCAGTTAAAGATTTTGTATAATCATGTGATGTTTGATGAAGATCGAAAACTCCTCGTCATCGACCCTTTGGACTTCTTCAGCCATTACCCATTCGAGAACAACCATGGTCTCCTATTTCTATGGATTTCATCACGGATCTTCCAATCTCAGATTCTTATGACTCTATATTCGTGATAGTAGATCGTTTTACTAAGATGGCACATTTTGTACCATGTACGAAATCTATCACAGATGAAGAAACAGCTAAGCTCTTTCTTGACAATATCTATCGCTATCATGGATTATCCAAGGATATTATATCAGATAGGGGAACTCAATTTATATCAAGATTTTGGCGGACTCTTTTCAAGATTCTTAAAGTGGATATAAAACTATCTTCGACATTCCATCCTCAAACTGATGGACAAACGGAGCGTGTTAATCAAGTTTTGGAGCAATATTTAAGATGTACCATTAACTACCAATAAGATGATTGGATAACTCTTTTGCCATTGGCAGAGTTTGCTTACAATAATACGGTACATTCTTCTACAAAATAAAAACCTTTCTTTGCTAATTATGGTTATCATCTACGACTTGATACTTTTGACTTTTCAAAAATTGATAATCCTGCTGCAAAAGATTTGGCAATTCATTTGTCACAGCTACATGCAATGATGAAGGCACAGTTAAAAGAAGCTCAAGAATAACAAAATGCCAATGCGGATGTCTATCAAAAGGAACAACCACCATTCCACATGAGTGATAAGGTATGGTTACTTTGTCACAATATCAAGACCACTGGTCCTTGTGACAAGTTGGACTATCAAAGGCTTGGACCATTTTCTATTTCTGCACAAATCAATCCAATTGCATATCGTTTATATCTACCGGAGTCAATAAAAATCCATCCAGTATTCCACGTGTCTCTTCTTGAACCATACAAGACTGTGGACATACCAAGAAGATAACAAGCTCCACCTCCTCCTTTAGAAGTGGACAATAATGAAGAGTTTGAAGTAGAAGAAGTCTTAGATTCAAGGCGGCGCCGAAATAAATTAGAATATCTTGTCCATTGTTGCGGATATGGTATTAGTGAATGCATATGGGAGCCAATAAAGAATCTTGCAAATACAGCAAAGGCGGTGCAGGCTTTTCATCGATGACATCCATCAAAATCAAGATGAAAACCTTCTTTATAAAAGAAACAACATCTAGGCAAGATAACATTCTACTTTCAATTCTTGTTCATAGCTTCTTTGTAGTAGTGATGCTCAGGAGATGGAGAACCAACAACTAGCGGATTCGACTTAAGAGCCTTCATTTGTTGACCTGCCAGACGAGACATTACGATTGTCACAACCTTCAAGACGACGCAATCGAGATGAAGATCTTCAAGAATGACATGTTCTTCCTCGAATAGATGGCAAGATACAACACGTTTGGTATCACGATTTGGGAAGGGACTCTCGATGTTTGGTGATTAAGTCAGAGGTAGGAACAACTCCTGATGGTGTTCCAAATATTCTATTCGAAGGAAGTTACGAAGGCCTCAACAATGATCAAATAACTGGGTGGTCTTCCCGCCCTGGTATGAAACACTATCGATGGTTGAGAGGCCCTATCAATCATCTTCGAAGAGAACAAAGATCAGAATATGTGGCGAATACAATTCGTCGCATCATAGATTTCCTCAACATATGATGACCGCTCCTCGTGGAACTCGTCTCTAAAAGGGGGGGTAATGTCACGGACATAATCATGTAAGCTAGTAATTACATATACAAATAGGTAGAAGTAAGTAAAAGTAGGTAAAAGTAAGTTAATTCTATAGTATTTAATATGGAAGCTTCCTAGAAGCTTCATAGATGCTGCTTTGACTTCATAGGTGTCTTTAATTGACTTTTTGGATTAGAATCGTGGTCAACAAGTTGGCATGTGCCACACATGTTGTTAGCTTGAAGATCAAGCTAACTAGGTGGCCCACACATAGAAAAACTTGCCTTGTAAGTCAAGGCATGTGTCCTACAAAGTCAACACATATTGGAGGTCCTATAGAATGTTGCCATGTAGCCCCTAGTTAGATAGTATATATAGAGACAAGAGTGAAGGCTTCTTCACTCTTGTCAACTGCTTTCTTGCTTCTAGTCTAGTTTCAAGGGTCTCCAGTTATCTTGTCTTTTGGCAATAGCTATTCTAGTTTCTCTTTCAATATATATCCTTGTTTATATATATTTTGTTACCTCTCTTTGAGTGAAGGCTCATTTGTCTAAATTGTTTTTTCATCGAGTTCTTGTCCTTGACACCTCCATTTGGACTAATCTATAATTTATCACAAAATAAATTTATTAACTTCAAAAACTATATTAAAGAGAATCTAGCCAAGAACTTTATATATCATTTCAAATCTTTAGGAAGAGCTCTAATTTTATTTGTAGAGAAAAAAGATGGATTATTACAGATATATATTGATTATTGAAGACTCAACAAGATCACCATCAAGAATAAGTACTCACTACCTTTTATATCTAGACTTCTTGATGAGTTGAATCAAGTTAAGATCTAAAGAAAAATAAACTTATGAAGGACATACAATTCAATATGCATCAAAGAAGAAAATGAATAAAAGACTATATTTCAAACTAAGTATGGACATTTTGAATATAATGTTAAGTCTTTTGGACTTACAAATGTACTAGTAATTTTTTAACATCTAATAAATGTTGTCTTTTGAGAATTTTTGGATGATTTTATTTTTTGTAATGTAGATGGCATCTTAATCTATTCTAAAAATATAAAAGAATACAAACTTTGTATTTTTTGTGTATTACAAAAATTAAAAAATATGGAATTCTATACCAAAATAAATTTATATATATATATATATATATATATATATATTTCATAATAATCAAATTTATTTTTTTGAATATATCATTCAAATAATGGATCTTAAAAAAATTCAAATTATTATAGATTAGAATATTCTAAAAATAATAAAAAATATTAGATACTTTTTAAAATTTATCAATTACTATCAAATCTTCATTAAAGACTTCTTTCAAGTTGCAGTTCCATTTATATGTTTCACTTGTATTGTAAACTTCAATAGAATCAAGAAGTAGAAGTAGCATTTGAAGCTTTAAAGAAAACCTTTGTTTTTGCATCAATCTTATATTGTATCGATCTTTCTAAATTATTTTTTATAATAATAAATGCATCAAACTTTGCTTTTGATGCCACATTGTCATAAATGAGAATAGATAATAAATTTCACATAGTAGCTTTTTATTCCAAAAAACTTTTAGCAGCCAAAATCAATTAGGATATCCATGACAAAGAACTTCTTACAATCATAGATTCATTTCAAAAATGGCACCATTATCTACAACGCATTCTTAATTCAGTCATTATATGTATGGATTACAAGAATCTTGAGTATTTTATGTTAGCACACATTTTGAATCATTACAAAGCTTGTTGGAGCATATCTTTCTCAAGATTAAAAATTCAAGATCATTTATCAACTAATAAAATAATTAGATTTATTAGACGCATTCTTTAGATGATATTACCTTGTACCAAATGAAAGAGATGCCACTTTTGATCAACAATATATAATTTTCTTGAAACTAAGGCATCTTCATCTTTGAGCAATGAAATCAACACTAATTATTGATTCTACTCTTATTCAATAAGTTCACTCAAGTATGTCTTTTCATTCTTTTATTTGTGATATTAAGAAAAATCCTTCAAAGTTTTATAATACTTCTGAATTTGAATTCAAAAATAATCTATTATATTTTGAAGAATACTTATATATTCCAAAAGGTGAAGCTTGATTACATGTTCTTCAAGTTCCTTACAACTTTCTAGTAACAAAACATTTTCAGCACAATAAGACTTTAGAGCTAATATCCATGGATTTTTGGTGGTCATAAATATAAAAGGTGATTAAATTTTTTCTATAATCTTGTGATGCTTTTTCAAGTTCAAAAATTCTTTATCATTAACCTTACAAACTTCTTCAATCATTATCCATTCCAAAACAACCATAGTCTTCTATTTTTATGCATTTTATCACCGATTTTTAGTCTTAGGTTCTTATGACTCTATATTTTTGATAGTAAATCATTTTGCTGACATGGCATATTTTGTATTATGTATAAAGTCTATCATGAGTGAAAAAATATCTAAGCTTTTCTTTGATAACATCTATTACTATCATAGATTGCATAAGAATATTATATTGGATATGAAAACTTAGTTTGTATTAAGACTATGGAGAATGCTTCTTAAGATTCTAAAGGTAGACATAAAACTATCTTTGGCTTTCTAACCTCAAATTAATGGACAAATATAACATGTAAATCAAATTTTAGATCAATATTTGAGATGTACCATCAATTACTAATAAGATGATTGGATGATTTTTTTATCATTGATAAAATTTGCTTACAATAACATGATACATTTTTCTATGCAACAAACATCTTTCTTTGTTAATTATGGTTATCATCTATAGTTCAATATTTTTGATTTTTTAAAATTTGATAATCTTATCATAGAAGATTTGATAAATTATTTATCTGAGCTACATACAACAATGAAGGCACAATTAAAACAGACTCAAGAACAATAAAAGAGCAATGTGGATGTCTATCACAAGAGACAATCTCATTTCCACATTAGTGATAAAGTATGATTATTTTGTTGTGATATTGAAACTATTTAATTTTGTAACAAGTTAGATTATTATAGATTTAGACCATTTCTTATTTCTAAACAAGTCAATTCAATAGCTTATCGATTACATCTATCAAAGTTTATGAAAATCCATCCAATATTTCACGTATCTCTTTTGGAGCCATATAAGATAGTGAATATTTTAAGAAGAAGTCAAATACCACTATCTCTTATAGAAGTGGATAATAATCATGAATTCAATGTAGAAGAAGTCTTAAACTTAAAGTAGTGCCAACTTAGGTTGAAATATCTTATTTATTTTTATAAATACAATATTAGCAAAGGTATATGAGAGCCAATTAAAAATCTTACAAATGCAATAGAAAATGTCAAATCTTTTTATCAATGACATCTATCAAAACCAAAATGTAGGATAATAAAAATTTATTATAATAAAATACAAATTTGAAAAGATTATATTCTATTTTCTATCCTAGTTTATAATTTCTATATAATTGTGACATTAAAGATATGCAGAATCGACAACCAATAAATTTAACTCAATAATTATCATTAGCTAACTTATTAGATAAGACATTATAACTATCATAGCCTTTAAGACGATGTAATAGGATTGAAGACCTTCAAGAACGACATGTTTTTCTTCAAATAGATGGTGAGATACTATGTGTTTGGTATCATGACTTAAAAAGAGAATCTTGATGTTTGGTGATTTTATTGGAGGTAGGAATAACTATTGATGGTATTACTAGTATTTTATTTAAAAGAAGTTATGAAGATCTTAATAATAATCAAATAATATGGTGGTCTTTCAACCCTGAAATAGGACATTATCAATGGTTGAGAGGACATATCAACTACCTTCAAATGAAACAAAGATCAGAGTATGTAACAAATATAATTTATCACATCTTAGGCTTCTTCAATATATAATCATTGCTCCTTATGGAACTCGTCCCAAGAAAGAAAGACAATGTTACAAACATATATTTATTGTAATTATTATCTATACACTATAAATCGATAGAATTAAATAAAAATAGATTAATTTCATAATATTTTCTAAAAAAACTTCTTAGAAGTTTTATAGATGTTATTTTGATTTTACATGTATTTATATTTGATTAATAGGTTAGAAACTTGATCAACAAGTTAACCACATGCCACATATATTGATAGCTTACCGAACAAGTTAACTATGTGGAACCTATATAAAAAACTTATATTACAAGTTAAAATATGTGTCATGCAAAGCCAACACATTTTAGAGGTCTTATAGAATGCCACTACATAGCTTTTTTATACATAGTATATATAGAGGTAAGAATGAAACTTTTTTCACTCTTATCAATTATTTTCTTACTTGAAGTTTAGTTTCAAGAGTCTCTCATTTTCTTATCTTTTGACAATAGCCATTCTAATTTCTTTTAAATATATATATATATATATATATATATATATTATTTATTTTATTTTATCATACTTTTTTTAAAAAATCACACTTATTTATTTGCTTTCATTGAATTCTTGTCCTTGATACATCTTTAATTCCAAACCAATCGTATAACTATACAAATACTAAAATCCTTTGTCAATCATAATTTCAAATATTCCAACTATTTAATCCTTTTAGACTATAATATATATATATATATATATATATATATATATATTTAATAAAATATTATACCACTCATAATTTTATCCTAATTTCTAACATTGCATTCCTCCACCATCATCACCAAAGATAAATCTAACCAAGTAGTGCAAAGATTGACATAATCTCCTCTTATATAATCAATTACCTTGAAGATTATTTACAAAGTAAATACATCAATAATGTAGAACAAATCTATACAAATTTTGCAAGATTAATATGTGATACAAATATTGAATACTTCATTTAAACGAACCAAATTCTAGATTAGATTAACATATACTACTTCTTACTACAAATAGTTACTTAAGAATTTCAAAACTACTTTATCAATCTTTTGTTATATCCATATATTGCTCAAAATCACCAAAAATGAAATTAAATTAAATTAAAAAAATAAAAATAAAAAATTCCACCAACTTCCAAAATAACCATCAAGTTCTAAAAACTATCATTGTTAAAATACTAAAATACTAAAACAAAGGATAATAAGATCATCAAGTTCTAAAAACTATCCTTGTTAAAATACTAAAATACTAAAATACTAAAACAAAGGATAATAAGATCATCAAGTTCTAAAAACTATCATTGTTAAACTATCATTTTTGTTTTAAAACAAAGGATAATAAGATCACCATCAAGTACATCCTGCACTTAAGCACATGTTGAGGTTGGAAGTGATTCACATCCAACATGTCCCCTACTGTGAGAATGAATAGCATCTGCACATAGACAATATTGTCAAAGTTTACAAGCTCACTTCAAACCTTCGACTCTAAACCACATAAAAGCCTCATCCCCCAATCTCCAAGAAAAATAGCACTTACATCAACCATTAATCAATCACTAACACCCTTGGAGGAGTACTAATTCAGAAGTATTCCAGATAATGCAGGAGGTAGTCTATCTGATTGTAACCCTTCAAACCGTACTTAACGACGATTAGAAAACCAAAACTGGTCACAACCTATCCACTGGAGCAAACTTCATCGCCACTGCACTGCGTGTGCAAATCACACAGTTCTGCGAATAACACAACAGCCTACATCCTCTCGAACATGTCAACGTGCAATTCCTTACAACCAAATCTTATAATCGAACCTTCGAAACGTGTACACACGATATACAACAGTGATCGTAGTCGGTGACACACTTCTCCACCTAGCCCACGACGTCAACACTGGCCTCCAGCAAAGTTAATCATCGCCAACACAAAGATTAAAAAAAGAAAAAAAAAAGAGGTGAAACTCCAAAGGACCGATACAGGTAGAAACCGAAAGCTGAGGACCGGGAGAAACACCGAGCACAGAGCTGAGTGAACCCTCCCCATTCACCCAAGTATGTGAACTTGCAAATCAGGCCTAGGTGCAAATCCTTACCGACACATGCACTCAACCAAAGCAACTGTTCATCCAAACCCCCCAAGCAAACTTACTTGTCGTTTCAAACTGCGCACCACGTCGGCCTTAACTATTTTATCCTCAACCACTTGTCCTCGCACAGTAATCCACTCACGGTTCAATCCGTTCAGCAACGGTGGTAGTACTCATTTGTGGAGTGTGCAAGAGAACTTTGCATCTAAGTCCAACAAGGGATCCTTGTGCACAGCGGGATAGGCTAATACATATGAAGATGATAGAAAGAGGTCTGTCAGAGCCACTTAAACCTCGCG